>NC_079173.1:16063017-16393017 GCF_947568905.1 Ostrea edulis | reverse complement strand
AAAGTTATCGCTTCTGTTTTCGCATACCTGAGTATCGAAAAAAAAATCTGTAAACTAAAAGACTGAACAAAAGCAATGTTAATATGTTAACATACACTTTATTGAAAATAGTACTTTTCAAGTATTCATCATAATTATTGAAATGTCATGCAGGGCATTGTTTTTATGCATTTTATTAATTAGTGTAACCTACAATGGACTTTTGTATAATAGACTTATATTCATAAGTTTTAATGGATAAACTCATTCAACAGGGTTGCATTAAGGAGGATCTCTACATCGTCTCAATGCCTGCACTTCCTTTTAAAACATGGATGAAAATATGAATATTAGCAATATTTGTCTATTCATTAAAAAAAAAATCACCTAGCTGAGTTGAGTAGCTCAGTAGGTTAGCATGTCGACTGCTGAAATGTAGATCGTGGGTTTGAGTCCAGCGGAGGTTTTAAATTTTTTTTTCAAATTGCTTTCAACTAAAACTGAATTTTTTGACTAAATAAAGTAAATTTGAAAATTTTCAATTTCAAAATATTGTACATAACCTCCACTTTTCATCCATATCAAATTTCTCTGGTGTAGCATACCTCCTTAAAATTTCAAAGGATGATTACATAAAAAATTCATTGAATCAGATATACAATGCACATGTAATAATGTCTTACTGCGTGACCGTGTTGAGGGCGAAGCAAAAAATATCCCGAATTATTAGCACTTAGCAGGTTAGGACAGAGCTCAATCAAAGTATTCTAACTTTAGACATTTTTGATCTGCCTATTAATTGAACACGGGAAACTCTATGCAACTGATGTAAACAGTGCATTGTGACGTCATATTCAATGTCAGTGTTTAGCAAATACACAAATATAAGAGACAAGATACAATCGCGTTTATAGGCTCCTACTTGATTAAGAAAATAAGATTTACATGCCTTTAAGGATTTCATATAACATCTCAGAACAACATGAACTAGGGTACACGAGATTCAAAATGGAGAAATACATGTCCATACGCTAGTATTCAAATCGATGCCATTGCATGGGACCAAAATTTTCAAGTGCCATAAGTATAGTTTAATTTTTCATTAGTTCTCTATATTTTCGTTTTAAACACGTATATACTATATACGTGTTACCAATAAGGGGAACCCTTTGGGCCGTGAGAGGACTTTGCCCTCTATAAATACTGGCAAGAAATACAACAGCATTTTACTGGTGATTTTTAAACAACTCCTCAGTATAGTGATGATACTGAGTCCACCACCCCCCTTCCTATGTAGGATTTTCATGCATACATGGAATATGACCTGCCTTAATTAACATAACTATGAATAAAGCAAATATGAATTAAGATTCCAATGACTGTTTTGTTTTATTCATAAAAATTTGTCAGAAATACAAGCGATTTCATAGCAATAAGAAAATGATAATCGTTTGAATGAATGAAATTAACATAAGCAGCTCAGTTAAGCCGAAAAAATCCACAGTGCTATATATAAACGTACCTCTGTGCACTTCACACCATATGACATCACAATGAAGAAGTAGGTCACAACATACAGGTCTTATAGTTAATACAATTGTATATCACAGGGAAACTGTCATATTTTGGTATCATTTACTACAGTTATCAAGTGATAAGCTGTATACATGTAATGTCAAAAGATTATATATAATTTTTTAAAAAATATCAAATCACTCTCCAATTTTTTATATATTCTCATCATGCATAAGCTATGCAAAAGTTCAAGTGCATCTGCTAATTTGCCAGCAATACAATTTTTTTTAGAAAGTTATGTATGCACTTGGAAAGTGCTGGGAGCAACTTCTGACTTACATGTTAATGGTATGGCATCCATAAGATGTGGGCAACTGCGCTGATGACTGTTGATATGTTGTTGAATTATAATAGTATGTATAGTTTCAGTATGCATTTGCTCCCAACACTTTTCATGTAAAGGATTTTTTTAAATTTCATTTTGAGTATATCAATAAATGTTCAGTTGGTAACCCGAGTACACCTGTCTACAGGTAGGGCTTCTCGACATTTCCAAAAATATAGAGTTACGTGATATTCAGCTTACGTTAAGGGAAATTATCATGCAGGGAATTTATGGTAGCTTGGTCACAGTCAACATAATATGGTTAATATTGTTTCTGCATTTAACTGTAACAAGTATATTCATGAACTAGAGATTGTTTTTATAAAAAAAAAAAAAAATGTCTCCCCAGCTCCCCAAATTGAAAGTGCTCTAAATGAAACTTTCTCCCATTAATGTACTGCATGATATGGAGAAAACATGAGCAAGAACACAAACATTTAAAACAGTTTTTTTTATATGAACTTCAGTAATCCACAAAGGTGATGTGTTCACAAACTATTTTACACTCTCCACCCCTCAGATCCAGTATAACTTTAAGGATAACAATTGGATCCTCCTGTTCCTACAACAGTATTGTAAAAAAAAAAAATTCAAATCTATCTGATAAACCACATAGGAGAAGCGTTCACAAGCTATTTTAACATCCTCCACCCCTCTTAGATTTATAACCTTTAGGAAAATAATTGAATCCTCCCGTCCCAACAATATGCACATCTACAAATGGCAATGAAGTATTGCACAAAATTTCAAGTCTATTGGATAAGCCATATAGTAGAAGTGTTCACAAGCTATTTTAACATCCTCCTCCCCTCTTAGATCCGCTATAACTTATAGGAAAGTAATTGGATCCTCCTGTCCCAACAATATGCACATCTGCAAATGGCAATGAAGCAAGTGATTTAATACAGTGTGTCTGTACCTGTCCACATCTGCTGGCGTGGGAACCAGTAACCATCCCTCTTCAACAAAGGACTCTATTGTCTCCTGCACAGAGGCTTTTATCAGGTTTACTCTAACGTACCGTGGCAGAGCTGAAACCAAATTTACAGACTGGTTATCAAACTTATTTCTGGACAAATTACAATTCAAAATTTTTAAATCCAATGAAATCAAATTCTACTCTGTGAGGAATGAAATTTTTTTCATTAAAGCTGCAGTGAAATACACATGTATTGAAGTTATGCATTTGTTTTGATATTTTGCAAATAAAGCATAATGCTGATCAAATGTTATAATGCACATTCACATGTACTGAAATAAAAACTGATTCCCTTTATACAATATTCTACAAACTTTATTCTTCTGACTGAAGGTATTGTTGTATATGTAAGGAAAAATGCTTTAGGGGGCATAATTTTCTAAACCTTCTGTTGTAGAGCAGGGTAGATCTGTGTAGTGTTGAACACCATAAGCTGTCAGCAGTCTGTCAAATTCACATGTGATACACTCCTTGTTTTTCTGTACAACAACCTACAATACATCAATATCCTCAACCTTTTGTTTGAAAATGCGAAAAAAAGTTAGCATTACACAGCGTTATATGAAAATGGCTAAGTTAAACTATAGTAGTTGAAATTCTTCTCCTTGTTGTATACCTGAACTGAGTTTATTTTTTTTAATTCATATTATTCCAATTTGGACATTACATCATACACTAATTAGTAGTACAGGTTTTTTTTAAAAGTGTTATAAATTTAATATTGAAAGAAATAAAGCTTAGTGGGCCAAATCAAATGATAAAAATTCATTCTAAAAATATAATTATACAAAACTTAAATAAAGAACAATACACTTTCTCAAAACAGATAAAAAAAATTAGAAACAAAATAAGAAGTTAGCAACAAAAAGGTAAGTAGACCCAACCAAGAGAGCACAAGAAAAAAGTTCACATATTGAAGTTGTCAGTATCTCAATAACTACAGAAAGTTTACAGTATGTCAAAAGTTGTCAGTATCTCAATAACTACAGAAAGTTTACAGTATGTCAAAAGTTGTCAGTATCTCAATAACTGCAGAAAGTTTACAGTATTATAAAAGTTGTCAGTATCTCAATAACTACAGAAAGTTTACAAGTTTTCATGCATATCATATTTTAGATTTTAGTAATTTTACTTCACATTATTAATGTTTTTCTAGCATTGTTTTGATATTATCTGTCTTAAGGTGGGTCCTTAGTCCTGAATTTTTGGGGTTTAGGTAGCATTTTTTTGTTTGGAATCAATAGATTAACATTCAGAGTAATGAAAAAAGGCAAATTAGTTAAGGATTTCCATATTAATTTTCATTACAGTCACTACTGAAGTCATGTACCCCTATGTAGATTTTTATGAAATTCATTGGAAACAGTTATCTGTTGTTATTTTAAAATGAAAAAAATAATAATAATTTAAATTGCATTTATTTATCAGGAAACATGTCAATAACTAAAACACATGTCATTTTCAATATGTTCATCAAGTTTTAGTATAAAAAATGCAAAATTATTGAATTAGCCTTATTCTCCAAAATGTTAAAAAAACAAACTAATATGGACACAACTTCCTTATAGCATGGTTTACATATCATTTTTTCTGTTTATATTAGTAGATGTACATCTGTTATAGTTATTTATGAAAAAAAATCCATACCTTTCCTTAATGATTTCAAATCTATAGCTTCCAGAGTATGTATACCCCCATAAAAAACCTAAGTCTGGCACCATACAGCTGAGCTATTCAAAACCACTGATGGATTAAAATTTTATGTAATTACATGAAAAGACACAGATAATAATTCCTTATCACCTTGGTAAAATGTTTGTGAAAAATATAGGAAATCTATTGCATAATGGACTTGATAAATAATTTAATGAAAACAGAGTTATTGTCCTTGGATTCAATATTTTGAAACACATTATTGACTATTCAAATATAACTAAGACTTTTGAAATATTTTATAGCTAACAAGATTTTTTACAATAACTATTGAAAAAGACTCCAACAAAATTTATGTTCCAGTCGTTAAATTATTGACTTTGGAAAATCTTATGACGTCACAGGAGTGTGAAACTACGTTAATGCTATTATAATTTCCTTTTACTACGCTTATAACATGCTGTATCATTTTTATTGTGTGTAGCGCTTTAGAGTGCTTATTTATAGTCATTTAGGGTGCTATATAAATAAATATCATTATTATTTTTGAAGTTCTCAGTATCTCGATAACTGTAGAAAGTTTACATTGACACTGTCAGTATCTCTATATCTACAGAAAGTTTACATTGAAGTTCTCGGTATCTCAATTACTACAGAAAGTTTACATTGACGTCAGTGTTTCCATAACTACAGAAAGTTTACATTGATTCTGTCAGTATCTCTATAACAGTTACTATAGAAAGTTTATATTGAAGTTCTCAGTATCTCTATATCTACAGAAAGTTTACATTGATGCTGTGGGATTCTCGATAACTACAGAAAGTTTACATTGAAGTTGTCATAAATTTGTAACTACAGAAAGTTTACATTGAATTTCTCAGTATCTCGATAACTACAGAAAGTTTAAATTGAATTTCTCAGTATTTCAATAACTACAGAAAGTTTGAATTTCTCAGTATCTCAATAACTACAGAAAGTTTACATTGAATTTCTCAGTATCTCAATATCTACAGAAAGTTTACATTGAAGTTCTCGGTACCTCAATTACTACAGAAAGTTTATAATGATGCTATCTGTATTTCCATAACTACAGAAAGTTTACGTTGAAGTTCTCAGTATCTTGATAACTACAAAAAGTTTACATTGACGCTGTCAGTATCTCTATAACTATAGAAAGTTTACATTGAATTTCTCAGTATCTCGATAACTACAGAAAGTTTACATTGAAGTTCTCAGTATCTCGATAACTACAGAAAGTTTACAATGACTCTGTTAGTATCTTTGTAATTACAGAAAATTTACATTGAAGTTCTCAGTATCTCGATAATTACAGAAAGTTTACATTGAAGTTCTCAGTATCTCGAAAACTACAGAAAGTTTACATTGATGCTGTTAGTATCTTTGTAACTACAGAAAGTTTACATAAAAGTTCTCAGTATCTCGAAAACTACAGAAAATTTACATTGAAGTTCTCAGTATCTCTATAACTTCTGAAAGTTGACATTGATGGTGTCAGTATCTCAGGAGTGTGACCCTTCATTATTATAATTCTGAAGTTCATTTACCCACAGATACTTTATGACAAGTTTGGTTGAATTTGACTAAGTGGTTATTGTGAAAAAGTAAAACATATATAAAGTCTAATATAAAACTTGCTCCCCTATTGTGGTCCTATCCTATCCCCCCGCAGTGACGATTTGAGTAAATTTGTAAGCATTAACTGAGGATCAATGCTTGCATATTTTGAGAAAAAGATTCTCCCTATATACCCCCATTTAAAACTCTGATCCCCTTTTGCTGCCTGGGCAAAAATTTGAATTTACATTCTTTAAGGAAGTTTTCAAATAAGTTTAAACTTCTCTGCTCAATACATCTTTAAAAGATGTCACAATCTTTTCACTATTTCTTAAATATCTCCCATGTGAAAGAGATGTGATCCATCCTTTGAAGAATTTTGAATTCCCTTCACCCAATGATGCTTTTTGGCAACTACCGCAAGTTAGCTTGAAATTGGTTCAGTAATTTCAAAAAACGTCGAGTAAACAATGTGAAAAGTTTATGGACAGACAGACAACAGGTGATCAGAAAAGCTTACTTAAGCTCAGGTATAAAGCTAACATGTGAATGAAATATTGATAAAAGATACCTTTAATCTCCCAGGTTTAAACAGCCCTGGCCCAATCATGTAGTCATACAATAACGCTCTGGCCAGCATCTCATCATTCCATAGTAGGGGGTTTGTCTCCAGAAGTTTGGTTCGCTTGGTGACCGTCTCCAGAACTTTAGCGTATCTAAGGGTCTGGCTAACTAAGGCCGTCAACATCTGTTTGTCCTATATCAATATTTATTTATAATTATTAAGTCGGACAAAACATTCAATGCTCCACTGGTGTCCTATTCTGGATTTAATAAATCTTGTATCTCATAAACTATTACTTTCATCAGTACCCTTCTCAGACTGTTAAAATTTTCTGCCCCCCCCCCCCCCCCCTCATATCAGTTTCAGAGTACATGTAATTGTAATACTGTCTTCTTAGATTGAAATAATTGCACAAAATAACCAACTATAGCTGCAGATCTAGCAGCTCTCCAGGAAAATATTGGGACAGAGCTATTTAATCAACTTGACAGATTTCGCTATTTATCTGCATCTGTAAAAAAGCTCAAAAAGCAGTTCAGTGTTTAAACATCTTCAAGAGAAAACATCCATCTAAGATACAAAAGAAAAGCAAAGTAATTGTTTGGACTCCATATGTTTATTTATTATATCTCCTACCTTACGATACAAACCAAACTAGCGTTTGGATTCGAAATCATGTAATTTTGACCAAAATTTTCAAGTTAGATAGGTATGGTTCAATTATTTATCAGTTTTCTATATTTTCCTTTATATATGTATGTAATACTATGTGTTACCAATGAGGAGAGCTCCACTTCAGGCCATGAAAGGACCTCTAATGATGTAGCAGGAAACCCCAAGACGTTTAACATAGGTAGTGACTGGCCCGGCATTAGAAGACATTTAACATAGGTAGTGACTGGCCCGGCATTAGAAGACGTAACATAGGTAGTGACTGGCCCGGCATTAGAAGACGTTTAATATAGGTAGTGACTGGCCCGGCATTAGAAGACGTTTAACATAGGTAGTGACTGGCCCGGCATTAGAAGACGTTTAACATAGGTAGTGACTGGCCCGGCATTAGAAGACGTTTAACATAGGTAGTGACTGGCCCGGCATTAGAAGACGTTTAATATAGGTAGTGACTGGCCCGGCATTAGAAGACGTTTAACATAGGTAGTGACTGGCCCGGCATTAGAAGATGTTTAACATAGGTAGTGACTGGCCCGGCATTAGAAGACGTTTAACATAGGTAGTGACTGGCCCGGCATTAGAAGACGTTTAACATAGGTAGTGACTGGCCCGGCATTAGAAGACGTTTAACATAGGTAGTGACTGGCCCGGCATTAGAAGACGTTTAACATAGGCAGTGACTGGCCCGGCATTAGAAGACGTTTAACATAGGCAGTGACTGGCCCGGCATTAGAAGACGTTTAACATAGGCAGTGACTGGCCCGGCATTAGAAGACGTTTAACATAGGTAGTGACTGGCCCGGCATTAGAAGACGTTTAACATAGGTAGTGACTGGCCCGGCATTAGAAGACGTTTAACATAGGTAGTGACTGGCCCGGCATTAGAAGACGTTTAACATATAGGTCCTTCACCAAATGTGTAGTGTTAGAAGTCACAAGTCTTTCAGTTATACATGCAGTGATTTTTTTTGTTTTTCAAAATACCACCCCTCCTTTTGAATTGGGAAAAATTAGCGACATTTTCCTCAAATTGGGAAAAATCATTCATAGTAAATTAAAATTAAAAAAACGTATTTACTCTTTGTCAGCAATATACGGTAACCGTTTTTTTTAAATGGCCTAATGTCCCTACATTTGAAATTGGGAAAAACATATATATATAATTGGAAAAAAAAATAGCTAATTTTAGTGAGGGGAAACAGCCGAATATTGGTGGCATTTTGCCCCCCCCCAAAAATCACTGACATGACCTTAAAAGCATTGACACGATAAAGTATAATACTACAGTACCTACTACTACTAGCCTAGTACCATGACTGTGAGTGTTGTGCATCTGGGCAAAATTTGTGGCAACAAATACCGAAAAAAGTTAGAACTAAATTAAAACTAAAGCACAACTTAATTATACCTAGACTTTGAGGTACAAAAAAGTTAATTCATTTTCCCCAACCACAGTTCGTCATGGATGCCAATTCACCCGAGACCTTCAAAGTCCGAATCGGCGAACAAATGACACCATAGATGGAAAGAGGACTTATAATATACAGTGCCTGCTGTTCAATCCTATCATGAATTATCGAAATAGAGGACAAAGCCCTCTCACGGCCCATGAAAGTGGAGCTCTTCCTATACGTAACACGTATATACATGTTCACAGGGAAAATATAGAAAACTAATGAAAAATGAAACCATACCTATGGAACTTGAAAATTTTGGTCTAAATGGCATCGATTCAAGTACGAGCACGTGGACAATTATTTCTCTATATTTAATCTCGTGTACCCAAGTATACGTCATTCTGAGATGTTACATAAAATCCATAAAAGCATGTAAATCTTATTTTCTAACTCATATATAATCATCCTTGATTAGCACGATTGTGCCAATGTCTCCAATGTTTGCTAAACACCTACGCTAATATGACGTCACAATGCACTGCGCTGTTTCCCACATTCAATGAATAGGTGGATCAAAAGTCTATTAAAGTTAGGAGGATGCTTTGATGGAGCTTTATAGGTGCTACAGTAATTTCGGAATATTTTTTGTTTCTGTTCTATAGATGCCAATACTTTTTGCTTCACCCCCAAAAACGATCACGCCGTAAAACATTAAAATACTGATTAAATTAATGATAGTTTTTATCACAAGAGCCCATCACTGCAGGGTTTTAACCTTTTATCCATGTACGGCTATGCTCCGGATGGAGCCATGTATGATGACTGATTTACATCATTCAACTTATTGGAAGAAGTTGTAGGCTAGCCTAGAAATACCTGGAATGAAGATCGATACACGCTGGTTTTGATCGATCCTTTTTTGTCGTAGATTTCATGTAGAACACTCGCTGCCTCTATATAGAGATTGGAATTCTTTTTCACTTCACTCATCGTTAAATTATAGATACCACGCGATGACCACCGTGCCAAATTTAATAGGAAATTTAAATCGCAGTAAAAATTACAAAGTCGGTCGATACGGATTCTATTATTCCGGATATTTTAAAAAATATTGACCAACTTAATTAAATCAAACAAACAAAAGTAATAATAATAATGATATAAAAAAATAAATACATAAAGAATACTAGTACAATATTCTCTTTTGCTTTGGGGAGGGGTAAATTTCCCATGTCACAGGTGCTTCTGAACTGGACTTCTGATACCTCCCCTTCTTGTACAATGTATTTTTAGATGTTCAATTCCTTGGGTATTTCGGACGTATTTTTTTTTTTACAATATAAAATATATAACTTCAGAGTTTATTTATTCTAATGTAATTCACAAATCTCGCATAGAAACCGTTTTTAAAAATATCATATCACCAATCAAAGGGGAGTACCGGAAGTCCTGTCCACAAGCACCTGTGTCCCATATGGGCTTTCCGCTAAAACCATACCACCCATTGACCAGTCATGTATAGTTAAACAGGTACCCACATTTTCGCTAGCAAAGGGTGACGCTCCATGATGTTTCTCCCGAAGTATGGATAAATTACTTACCCCTCCCCTTTGATATTTGGGGGGAGGGGGTGGCAATAATTTCTCTGAAATGTGTGATTTCCCTATATCTATCTCATCCCTCTTTCGATTTATGCAATCGTTTAACGCTTTTTATAAGCTTTAGAGATTGACCTTCTACTGTTGTAATAAAATAACAATCTCTATGACGTCACGGCATCACGTGACCCGCTATCCTCATAAGCAGAGATTTCGAAATCAGGAAGTCGATTTGAGTAGATTGAAATGTAAAATTAAACCTGAAATTTTGCTTTGAAGACTGGGAGATCGTTTTTTTTATGTATTGTGATAAAAGTTGCTTCAGTTAACGAATAGTGTCCAAACAAACCTTTTACACTTCTTACTCCAAACAGTATTGGCTAGTAAAACTCGTGCGTACGAACACTTCAAAAACGATATGTGTTCACTAACCATGGAAGAGTCCGTGCGTCAGAGTCGGGTATTATTCGATATTGTTCTAAAACATCACCTTTATCGATTGTTTAGATTTTATAAATATAAACAATAAATATAGAAAAATTATACTAAATTTTATATTGCAGTTTCTTTTTTCCGCTAGTATATCTAAAAGTCGAATTGAAGGCCACAGCAAGATATTTTTTCTTCTCACGTGGAAGTTTTTAAAAAAAATAAATTCTGCTTCATATGAATATAGAAACAGGTCAGATAACAAAGGAGCACAATTCGTGCCCATGGGAATTCCAACAGACTGTTGGAAGACCTGATCACCAAAGACCATGAAGATATTGTCAATGAGGAACTCTAGCATTTTTTTTAATATCAACTTCAGAGTACTTGTGCGTGGAATCAGAGTGGTGTTTAACAAAGTAATTTTTAGGATGACTGATCACTAGATGTGAATATTTCCTTTTTCCATTTTTGTTGAATAAGCAACCGTCTAATGTAGCTGCAGAACTGTAGCTCTCTGAAAAAATATTATGACGGAACAGAAAGCTACAGATCCACCCCTTATAAAAACCTTCGATTTACGGCGCACAGAAAGATGCGCACGGTTGAGGCTTGGCTACCTAACATGTCTACGTCAGAAATCGAAATCATTTTCAAAGCTTCGAGTTTTCGGGTTCTTTGGGACTTTAAAGGGACTGACTCACGATTTTACCCAAAATTTTGTTTTTCACTTTTAATGATCAAAATCTACTGTCTAATGTGTTTGAAAGATTTCACATGAAAATTAAGGTGATACATTATCACAGAATCTCATTTTAGAGAGTTTATTATTTGTTTTGTAAACAAAGATTGCGGTATTCTATTGTTTACGAAATTTTCAAAAGAAATGGATATCGATCTAAGTATTATTATCTTTCACATTTCAAGCATTTTTGGGGTGAAATATGTCATCTAAAAGTTAAAATTTGTTACTATGCAAAATTAAGATGCATGATCTTGCAAAATCAATATTTCACTTGTTTGTTTACATAAAAAGACTCGAGTCGTTGTTTACATAACACATATTTAAGGCTAAAATATTACTTTTATTCTTGCATTCAGAAGGTCAAAATTTTGGCTGTCAGCATTAAATGAGCTATATTTCTAATGTTTAAGATAAAAAATGAAAAATATTTTTATCAAAAATCGTGAACCAGTCCCTTTAATTAATATTTGAAGGAATGTTTGGACACAAGTATAATAGGAAAATATGATAAGAATTTTTTCATACTGAATTTATGAGACAGCAACACAAGAATACAATGATATCAGGTCTCAACCGTGCGCATGTTTTTGTGCGCCGTAAATTGAAGGTTTTTATAAGGGGTGGATCTGTAGCTCTCTGTTCCATCATAACATTTTTTCACAGAGCTACAATTCTGCAGCTATTGTCTATGATGTCAAAAAGTCTCGTCTTTAATTTATTGTGAGGAATGGTCGTGTATAGTGTTGAAAAGTCATGGGTTTGATTTTTGATTTGGGAAAAGTTCTGCGATTTCAAATTTACTAAAAGTTATTTAGAATTTTTTTTTAGAATCCACATTTGATTAACACCACTTCTGGCATATGTAATTGCACAGTAAGTTTGAAGTTTCTCCTTCATAGCTGTTAATATTTTTGTGAGGAGCAAAGATAGGGGCTTGGTAGAGCACTTACTGGATCCAGCAACGTATCTTTGTTTGCAAGAGTTTTTATGTAGTTTAGGAATCCAGTATAGGTACGGTAACTCATATGCATTCGACCCATTGACTGGGACACTAAATGTGTCTAAAACTGAAGCTTGGTTTTGAAGAATTTCATCTTTTGAAAGGGCAGGTGGAGTATAAGTACGATTACCAAAAGTGGAATTAATGCCAAGTTCGTTTAAAATACAGTTGTAATGATGAGCCTTACAAACAAAGATAATGTTGTTACAAGCTTTGTCAATTGGAACCAAAATTTTGTTATATTAGACAGTCAATATGGCCCAGCAATTATAGATTTAAGAAGGAATTTAATATCTATCAATGGCAGCAAAATTACTTGTACCAAAGTCAGTCAGAAGGTACAGGTTCGCCAAGTCACACTGATGAAATTACTGTATCAAGAGTGAAGGAAACGTCTACGCTAGGATCGACAGACCGGAGATATAATTCCAGAGTCAAACATACCTTGTGGGGGCTAACCCAGTATTTGCAATCAAAAACTCAGTGGTTATTGCAGTAGCACTGTTTGACAATAAGGACAGAGTATCTGTGCCAGTGAGAATTTTCAATAGGGATATCCATCTTCCGCAAAATGAAGTAGTTGGTCAGGCAGAGCTTTACAATGATGCAGAGCTAGAAAACTAACAGATAACATAGGATGAAGAAGATCATAACTTTTACAGCATTCGAAAAATAAAGTTCGAAGGTCCTCTCAATTTTCCAAAAGAATATGATCACAAAGAAGAAATGGTTGAACAAACGTCAACCGAAATATTCTCAAACATTCCTCCTCACCCAAGGAACTATACCTCAAGGCAGTGGGAGACAGGGATTTAACAGTGAAAGCTGTCTTCGCAGAAAGATTACGACACCATTCAGACGTGTGTTCTAAGGATGAAGATTTGGGGAGACCCAATCTGATGGAACACAACATAAATTCTGGAGACAGTAGACCCCTGAGACAGCCATTGCATAAAGTCCCAATGGCATTTAAAGGCGAAGACAGGAAAGTCATCGAGATGATGCAAAAGCAAGGGCTTATAAAGAAGTCTATTTCAGCCAGCCCCATTGTGCTCGTTAAAATGAAAAACGGAAAAGTTAGACCCTGTATAGACCACCGCAGATTAAATATCGTGACTATTCCTGATGCTTTTCCTCTTCCAAGAGTGCAAGATTGTTTGGATGCAGTTATAGGATCGATTTACTTTTCGACATTTGACATTACCTCTGGATATCATCAAGTGCAAGTCAGGAAAGAAGACATGCCCAAGACAGCCTTCATAACGAAGTATATGGCCTATATGAGTTCAAAACTATGCCAATGGCGTTGAGTACGGCCAGTGGTTAATGGAAATCATCCTGCAAGTCCTTAATTGGAAAACGTGCATCATTTATTTGGACGAGGTGTCTATGGCAAAACTCTCAAACAACATCTAGAAAGAGTAGATCAAGTTCTGGAAAAAATAGGATTGTCCGACATGAAACTCAAACCAGAAAAATGTCATCTGCTGCAGGAGAGTCAACTTTCTAGACTATGTAGTGTCCAAAGATGGTATTTTGCCAAATGCGGACAATGTTGCCAAAATTCGTCAGCTCCCGGAAGTATAACAGAAATTAGACAGTTTCTAGGAATGACCAGTTATTACAGACGCTTTTTCCAAAAACTTTGCCATGATAGCAAACCCAATGGTGAAACTTACCAGAAAGGAGGTAGAATTCCAGTGGATAGTAAATGCGAGAAATCATTTCAAACTCTGAAGAAAATTTTGGCTGGTCCTGAAATAATGGCTTTCTCGAGGGACGGAGAATAATTCATATTGGATACTGATGCAAGCAGGGAAGCAATTGGAGCGATCATCAGTCAATCTAAAGATGGAAGGGAGCGAGTAATCAGCTACGGCAGTCGTACTCTCAAAATCAGAGAAAAACTACATTATAACAGACAAAGAATTGTTAGCAGTAAGACATTTTGTGGAGTCCTTTAAGCAGTGCCTACTAGGAAGGAAATTTCTAGAACGCACTGACCATCAAACTTTGGTCTGGCTCTTCATACTGAAAGAACTCAAGGATCGTACCGCACGGTGGTTAGAGATCTTGTCAACATACCAGTTTGAAATATAGCATCGCCCAGGACAAAAACATGGAAATGCGGATGCCCTCAGCAGATGCAAAGACCCAGTGAATTGTCAATGCACTGAGACAGATAACATGCAGAACTTGAAGTGCGGACCATGCAAAAAGTTCTTAGTAGAATGAGAGAGATGTGTCAGGAAACATGGAGCAAACCGCCCGCTAGAGCAGTACGAACTCGTGCTCTAGACAACAAGGAAGAACTGCAAACAAATGTACGTTCAGAATGGAAACGTTGTTTCACACATGAAGATATCAGGAAGGAACATTTAAAGTATTCCGATGTAAAAATAGTTGATCAATGGATGCAAAATGAGCTAAGATCAGATATCAAGGAAATATGTTTAATGACTCAGCCGCGAGACATTACTGGCATATCTACCATTAAATACAAATTTCAAACGGAATTCTCTTGAGAAAGGCAAGTAAATGTGACTCAGTCCAAATGTTCTTACAGATATTGGCACCTAAAATACTACTACTATGCGCCAATCACATGATGCACTTTGACAGAAAGAAGACACAGGACAAAATAATATATGCAGAACTTTTATTGGTACGAGATGAAAGAAGACATAAGTGCATATGTTGCTAGCTGCCTGACTTGTCAAAAGAATAGAAAGCTTACAAAAATCCTAGGGGTAAGCTTGGCTCAATGTTAGTGGAAGCACCTACGGACAGGATTTCAGTAGAATTACTTGGGCCCCTCCCAGAGTCCTCTGACAAAAACAGGTACATACTCACCATTACGGGTCATTTTACCAACTGGACAGAAGCTGTACCCATTCCAAACCAAACGGCCAATACAGTAGCCAAGGCATTATTTAAAGAAGTCATAACCAGATTTGGGTGCCCTGCAACAGTACACTCGGACTAAGGCACCATCTTCGAAAGCCAAGTATTGCATGAAATGTGTCAACTCCTTCACATCAAAAAGACTAGGTCAAGCTCACGTCATCCACAAGGAAATGGTAGAACAGAACGATTTAATAGAACACTAATCAATCAATGATAAAATGATATATAAAAGACGACAGATCAAATTGGGATAAAACTTTGAATTGCATAACAGCTGCATATAGAGCCAGCACTCATGAGACAACAGGGATGACATCAAACTTACTAATTTTAGGACGGGAGGTTGGGACACATTTAGACATCATGAATGGAAGGAAGAGCACATTTTCTCTGGCGACCATGTATCATCATTGCGCGTGAATCTCCAGAGGGCATATGAGATTGTACGAACTAAATTGACGAATGCGTGCTGGAACGCCAGGAAGATTATATGATTTACGCTGCTGACATATTAATTTCAAACCAGGCGACAAGTTTGGTACTTGCATGAGCGCAACGATGGAAAATGTGCCGATGTATATCAAGAACCTTGTGTCGTGTCAAAGATACTTTCCGATCTAACTTTCCAGAAAAATTAAGGTAGCTCATTACACTAAAATTTTATCTAATGGCTCGTTGAAACACCTTATGAAGTATGATTTCACCATAGAAAGAGTGATGCAAGCTCTCAACTATTCTAATAAGTATATGCATTTTTAGTGATTTATCCCGGAAATATATAAAAAGTGCTTTGTTTGTAAATAAGATACTCTATAATCCAAATTTCGCTGTGATTTGATGCATAATATGAATATCTAAGAATTCATGCCTATACGACTCAGATAGACGTTCTAACTTTTTAAATAAAAAATATTTATGAAAGTTGAAACGTTATTTGCTGATATTTTTTAAATCTACGGATAAAATCTTCAAAAAACATATCAGTTAGAAAAAAATGTATCAGAGAAATATATTTGAAATGGAAATGAAATGGTCAAAATTCAGAAATATCACCAATCGGACTTATAAAAAGTAGTCATAGAGAACATTGTGATTTAAAAAAAAACCAACATTTTCTTGATGAAAAATGGTCTACAAATTAAAAAAATTCACAAAGGACACTAATTTCCTGATGAAAAGTGCATGCAACTGGCAACAAAATAATTGTTTTAGTAATTTCTATCAATTTTGAACGGGATCGGTACTTTTTTTCTCTATTTGAATATAGTGATACATATCTGACATTTGGTCATTTCGTTTCAAATTCTTTTGAAAATATACTTCGTTGATATATCTGTTTTCGAACTGACATGGTTTTTGAAGATTTTATCTCTAGATTTAAAGAATATTAACAAATAACGTTTTCAATTTTCCTAAACATTTCTTTCTTAAATAAATTAGAACGTTTATATCTTAGTCTTTTAGGTACGTTTTAGTAGATATTAAAGGGAAATGCAACCCTAACCACATTGTTGCCTTAATGAATAAAGTAATTACTTACTGATATCGTAAATGACAGTCTTTAACAAAAAAATTCTCTTTTAACAATTAAATAAATATTAATCTATTTTATATTTCAAATTACCCGCCGCTAAGAGAGCGGCCATTGAAGTTTGATTTATTACGTCACACCGGCGGTTCCGGATTATTTCATCAGCAGCACTGTAAACATGACAAGTCACGAACAGTTAAGTTTGGAGCCGTATAGATTTGAGCCCGTTCTTTTGCAAGAAGAATTTAAGAAAAGAAGACGTTTAAAGTCGAGTCGCAGACCAGGCAGATGATACTCGTTTCTTCAAACATGTAAGTGTCTCAAACCTCAACTTGTCATTACGCAAATGATGGATCCACAGTTTAAGTAGTATTTCCTTTTCAAATAACTTTGTTGGTTCAGGAATTTCGGGGGAAAACTTTTTTCACATCTCCCCTTCGCATTAGTGTAATCAACTGCTCGACAGGAAGACATCCATCTATTTACAATGTATTCATAAAATCTACTACATGCACATCTTTGATGATGTTAGAATCTCATCAAAACCGGAATAGAAGATGTGACGTCAAAATTATTGATTTTTGTGGTCTTAAATACAAAAGCGTTCTGCATCATGGCAGCCTCTATAGATGGCGGGAATTTCAATTTTTAACGTTTTAGAATTAGTACTGAAGCTTATCTAGGCTGTATATCAAAAGAATAGTATGACGAATCTTTATCATATAATTAATCCTATCATTTATCATGTAAAATGTTTTTGGGTTGCCTTTCCCTTTAATGTCATGCACAAAATCACAGTGAAATTTGGACTCTACAATCTTTTATTTGCAAACATAACACTTTTTTATTATTCCGGAAAAATCTAAAAACAAAATTCATACAAAATAATTGAGAGCTTGTATCACTGTAATTTGGTGTACAATGAGCTACCTTAAATTCAGAAAATGGGTAAAGAAAGTAGTTTTGATGTTGATTTGAAAAAAAGTCGTGAGATTTCAAGTTTACTGAAAGTTCTTTAGAATTAGTTTTATATGTATATACATTGTAGACTCAGATTCGTGTTCCATCTACACAGTACATAATACACAGATACAAAACTGGGGAAAAGAGCCCGTGGGGATCTGGGTTCTATAAAATAGGTCCTCAGTACCCCCTTGCTTTGTCGTAAGAGGCGACTAAATGGGGTGGTCCTTCGGATAAGACCGCAAAAACCGAGGTCCCGTGTCACAGCAGGTGTGGCACGATAAAGATCCCTTCCTGCTCAATGGCCATAAGCGCCGAGCATATGCCTAAATTTTGCAGCCCTTCACCTACACTGGTGATGTCTCCATATAGTGAAATATTCTCGAGAGGGATGTTAAACAATATTCAATCAATCAATCATATATTAAAAGTATTACTTCATCTAGCAACACAACAAAAATAAACAAGAGGTCAATGGGCCATATCGTTCACCTGAGTCACCCCCAGTCACCGCTGTTGTAATTTAACAAATAAATATCAATTTTTATTTCCATCAAAAATATAACCTTTTTATTATATACTTTCAATTTCATTTAGAAACTAACAATAATTTTATTTTTAACAATAACTTTATCGGTTTAACTGAGTAAAAGATGAAAAAGACGAAAAATTTGAAAATTAACGGCGTAGAAATTTGATTGTGACGTAATGTTTGCGGGCCGGAATGTTTGCGGGCATATATCGTGTGATATATGCCCGCAAACTTTTAAAGAAAAAAGAAGAGATGAAATTGAAAGTATATAATAACAATTTTTATTTCCATCAAAAATATTGCCGTCCCAACGAAAAACAAAAGGGTCACGACATTAGTGACCTTGAACTCACAAAACATTGGAATACCTCCATACAAATAAGACTGAAATGACCTTGCTGTTCTGGAGAAGAAACAATTTCAGAAGATTTTTTTCTGTATACATTTATTATCATTCTGATTTAATGTAACCGAAGGGAGAATAATTTGAGTTTTTTTACACACACAAAAACCTTGAATCCACACAACAATGAATATTGAATTGGCATAGTGGTAGTAGAGAAGAAAAATGATGAAAATGTGAAAGAAGTATACAGAAAGACGGACAAACTGACAACTGGTGATCGGAAAAGCTTCCTTGCACTTTCAGCTCAGGTGAGCTAATACGGTAAAACTGGGATAAAAACAAAGGGTTTGTCACAAGGAATGCAGATATGAAATATTAGAACGATATCACTTACACAACAAAGCCTAACCAGATGACGATCTACAGGGACGCTTGTTTTGTTTTTCTCAACTATCAGTCATTGTACCTTTGCTTGGGTTATTGTTGTTTTGACAACTCTATCTATAGGTGAGGAGATGCGGAAAATTGGGAATCTCACTTTGTAATTGCTCTGTAAGCAACTGTTGTAATCATAACCTCACATGTAGTGATACCGTGTATTGAAATCACTACTTCATTAACAAATTGTCAGCAAAGTTTTACAACCTTTGTACCTGTATTTTTAGCACAACCATAGGCGTAGCTTGGGTTCGAATATTACCGAGGCAGGGGGTCTGGGGGGCTGCGCCCCCAGAAGCTATCGACATTTTAACAACGTAAAAGGTGGGGTTTTTTTTTTTTTTTTTACCGAGGCAGCTGCCTCGGTTGCCTCAATGGAAGCCACGCCACTGACAACGATGGACAGTTCTATTGCTCTGGCACCGTAAATGTCTGTTAAGCAAGAACATTGGAATTTGTTTACTTCTAAGTGTCTTAGGCGTACAGAGTCAAGCGGAATTGTTTGTCTTTGGAAAATAATATAAATACTCATGTATTTTGTGCTTTGAGAGAAGAGAAATTAAGAGAAAAGAAAAAAAGAGAAGCAGAAAGAGTTAGAGATGACATATTTGAGCTATAAATTAATGGATTTCATAAACATACAGAGCTTAAAATAAAATGGCAGGTTTGAAATTCATACATATGGCATCTACAGTCGACCTACTGGTACAGTTGTTGGTAAACTCTGTACTTGTAATAAAAGTTGGAAAATTAACTTGGATTTGATTTCTAAAGACAAAAAGGGTTACAAAAGGTATGAGCAAGGTTCCAGTTTTGGTTAAAGTTTTAAGACTTGTGTGAAGTTCACAAGACCACATACCATGGCATCAAATAAGATAGCTTCTATATACAAAATATGAAAGCCATAACTTAAAAAGTTCAGGAGATATTGCCCACTAAACTAATTTTTCTTTTACAAATGTTTATTATGACATCAACGTTCAGCATTCAAATTTCAAAATGTACAAATGCATCATGTTCACCGCCTGTGATTACAATAACGAAGATAAAGATCGAAAATATTTTATTTTGTGAATGGAAACAGTTTTCATTATGTATTTTTCCAATGACAGTAGACTGTTCCGTATCGTAGTCAACTGCGTGGTATTTTGCGTTGTGTTAAATCTCAGTGGTTATTAAAAATATCCTAAGTGTGCACAGGTGTGGTAGTTTTATATTAACCGTGGCTGACCACTCAGAGTCTTCTCTTTTTAAAAGCATTAAATATCGTCAAGAAAATCACAACGCATACAGGAAGTACACGAGAAAATGCAGTTGATAGTTAACAAATGTAAAATATATATATATATATGAACCAATCCATAACAAAATAGAATCTGAAATCCAAACAAATCGTCAATTTCTCGCTTGAGGGTTACAACATATCAGAACACATTATTCCCAGTCTTGCAATGACGTTTGGTATACAGTGTATCGTTACATAGACTGGTGATTTGTATACACTCCCCAGTATATCGTCCTGAGTCCCGTGGGGATCCGGGTTAGAATTTGTCCTCAGTACCTTTTGCGTGTTGTACGAGGCGACTAAATAAGGCGGTTCTTCGGATGGGACCAAACCCCCCCCCCCCCCCAAAAAAAACCCCGAGGTCCCGTGTCACAGCAGATGTAGCAGAGGCCTAAACTCTGCAGTCCTTTACGGGCAATGGTGACGTCTCCATATGAGTGAAATATTCTAGAGGGACGTTAAACAATATTCAATCAATCGGTAATCCGAGTATCGTTATATAGACTGATTCCTCGACAAATCGGCCCCGATCTGTACTCCGGAACGGTGTAAACAGTAGCCTTGTTCCGGTTCTACCCGTGCTTCCAAACAGGCTACACTATAAAGAATAAGCTTTAAGAGTAAAATTATTGTTCATAGAAATTGAGATTGATAGCTAGCAATCAGATGTTACAGGAGTGATTTATTTGTGGGAAATGTTTTTGTTATGCGTTTCATCAATGCTTACGTATTTTAATGAGTGTCCATTTTTAAAAGTTACATCAAAATGCATGCATATTTTAGGACGTGTCACTCTATGAAATTCTTTATCCTGCAGTGTGCTCTGATAGAGTAATGATACTGTAAATGACGCGCAAAAAGTATCAGATATTGAAGCGTCAACAATGGTAAGATCTGTAGTAACACAAAATATGAAAACCGAATCAAATGAATATGGATAATATTTTAACACGTGATCACAGGTAGGTGGAAGGGGTATTTAATGTATGGCAACATTTGTCTTCTCAATACCTCATGCATTTTAAATCGAGTGTACAAAATCTGTGTCCGTCCCTAGCTTGGGCTGATTTCGTGTGGATCTGACTTTGGCCTACATACATCCTGTAATGTATTCCAACATTCAATGTATCGATTACAAATCTAATCATTAATGCATTCAATCAAAATGAAATGATAGAATGTTATATAATATATTCAACCATAAATTTGTATTTCCATGCAGATATTCAGTTAGTAGGCCTGAAATTATACCCCTACCCCATATAGCTACGAGAGGTTGACAGCAACAACTATCTCAACCTTCTACACAGCAGTTTTAACAAGTTCTTAAGCCCACATATTATCTGGTGAGGATGTGTGCTCAGTGTTAAGTCCACGTATTATCTGGTGAGGGTATATGCTCAGTGATAAATCTACGTATTCTCTGGTGAGGGTGTGTGTTCTGTGTTAAGTCCACGTATTATCTGGTGAGGGTGTGTGTTCTGTGTTAAATCCACGTATTATCTGGTGAGGGTGTGTGTTCTGTGTTAAGTCCACGTATTATCTGGTGAGGGTGTGTGTTCTGTGTTAAGTCCACATATTATCTGGTGAGGGTGTGTGCTCAGTGATAAGTCCACGTATTCTCTGGTGAGGGTATGTGCTCAGTGATAAGTCCACGTATTCTCTGGTGAGGGTATGTGCTCAGTGATAAGTCCACGTATTCTCTGGTGAGGGTATGTGCTCAGTGATAAGTCCACGTATTCTCTGGTGAGGGTGTGTGTTCTGTGTTAAGTCCACGTATTCTGTTGAATTAAATCAATAAAACTAGAGTAGAGAAGTATGCAATGTAAGTAAGTACCATTATGCACAACCTTCCTTACCTGGATAAAGACTGTCTGGTTGTTCCTCCGACTGATAAAGTGTTTAACGGATGACAGACATCAGTCCATATCTGATCTCCATCCACCAACCCCAATGGGGAAAACAGGGATTTAACATTACACATAGAAAGGGGTAGAGAGAAAGAGGAATCTCTCTCTCTCTCCGATTAAAAAACCCTCTTTAGTAAAATGAGCTAACTGTTGATGTTCTGCCAAAATTACTTGCATGCAAATTGTGAGCAGTAAATTACAAAGCATTGACATTTTTGTAATGTAAATATATGCGTTGGATAATACTTCCCGGTCAGTGATATTAGCACAATATATACGAAGAAATAATCATTCATTATTTAGATAACAATTATGTTTCAAATATTCCCTTCAGAATGTACATCAAAGAATGAAGAAAAGTTGTACAAACCTTAATGTGTAAATCTCAATTATCAGTTCCTCTTACCCCCATTTTCTGATCTCATGAATTGTCAAACTACGATATTAGAAAGAACAATAGAATATTTAATACTTCCCAGTCTGTAAAACGTTCAGTTGTGATGATTGCTGCCATTGTTATCAGTTCAATAAAAATAGAAATCACGTGATCCTTCCTCTTCTCTCCAGACGTACAAAATGCGCGCACATCGAGTAAACCTAAAACCTAAAACTTGTGCATATCAAATAAACGTATAACTTGTACATATACCAAGCAATTATATGTCACATATATACCGAGAACATTTATACCTTGCACTTATCAAGTAAAACTTTTAATTCTACAGACCAAATAAATGTATACTTGTATATACATGGACCAAGTAAACGAAAATCTTGTACATACCCAGAAACGAAAATCTTGTACATACCAAGTAAACGAAAATCTTGTACATACCAAGTATACGAAAATCTTGTACATACCAAGTATACGAAAATCTTGTACATACCAAGTATACGAAAATCTTGTACATACCAAGTAAACGAAAATCTTGTACATACCAAGTATACGAAAATCTTGTACATACCAAGTAAACGAAAATCTTGTACATACCAAGTAAACGAAAAACTTGTACATACCAAGTATACGAAAATCTTGTACATACCAAGTAAACGAAAATCTTGTACATACCAAGTAAACGAAAATCTTGTACATACCAAGAAACGAAAAACTTGTACATACCAAGTAAACGAATAAGTTGTATATACCAAGTAAACGAAAAACCTGTACATATCAAGCTTGTGAAGTTTTAACGCACAGCTATTTTTTTTTTTTCAACAACGCGTTCTTTTGTTATACTTTAATAAACGAAAATCCCGTATGTTCTGTGGTTTCCTAATGTTATTATATGGAAATCTGATTGAAGTATATCATGTTATCATTTTATATGTATTAAAAGAATATTTAAGGTAGGTCCATCCTCATGTGACTTATCAATATTAATGGTTAAAAGTGGAAAAACTTTATCAAAGTAGACCTATACACGGCCTACGACACAATGAAATTATGTAAATGCGGAACCATGCTTCCGTTTTCCGAAATGTGATATTTTAACGATATCCATTTGATTTTTACATGGCGATACGAGATATGAATATCCGATATTAATTCCTTCCTGGGTGTTCTTATTTTCTTATCAATCAAATCTTAAGTTGAGATTTTGTGGTGTGTGTGTTTTTTTGAAAGGAGGGAGATAAAGATGATTATAGCTTTAGAAAAAAAATCGGTTGGAGAACAAACAACAATTTGGTGGATAAGGGTGTGTCGTCAATTACATTGTACATGTCCGTGAGGCGTTCAGTGTACACTGACTATTTATGTATGTAAAAGTTTTACTATGATCCGAATGTTCAACTTATGGAATTGCGGGGCATCAGAAAGTGGGGGAGACAGATGGGGGGGGGGGGGGGGGGGGGGTCAGACCAATTCAGATTTTCACGAACATCATGATAATATTTCTTTTGTGAGGATCCGGGTTAGAATAGGTTCCAAATTATCATCAACAAATACATGGTACGCTCGTGTAAAAAAGAAAAGTTCACATTTTGCTGCTTCAGTGACCACAGATATCGTAGTTGTGTTCGCTGCCACAATGTTGCAGATATTGACACAAGTTTCAAAGATCAGCTGCAAATAATTTGTTTTATTTCACCGACCGTCAAGAATTTGTCATTTTTTCCTCATCCTCTCTCTTTTTTCAAAATTATTGGGGCGGCATCTGTTAGTTCCCTATTGAGATTGCATCTACTTAGATCGACGTATATATATATATCAGTGGCGGATTTAGAGGGGGGCGCAGCTGGCGCCCCCCCCCCCCTAAAATTTTCAAATTTAAGGTAAATCGCGGGATCTTGTTTCGGAAAATGTTCTAAACAATAAAAGAAACAATAATTTCTTTCACTCCTGGAGAAATAAATGACAAAATCCTTTGATTTCTTGAATTACTTTATTGGGAGAACTTAATTTTTTCCAAAAACCCTTAAAATTTGGGTCATTTATTAATTTCACCTTATTAAAATGATAGAAAATAGTACAAATGACTTAACAGGAGAAATATTTTAAGCCCCATAAAATCTGTAAAATGCAGAAGCTTCTGGGGGAGGAGGCGGGGCGGGGCTTCGCCCCTGGACCCCCACCAGGGCTTCGACCTAGATCCACTGCCTCATAAAGTGGCGCCCCCCGTAACCACAATTTCTGGATCCGCCACTGTATATCCAATTTATGTACATGTAAATGATTTCATGATCTGTAGAGATTCATATAAAACTTTGTCTCAGGATATAAGATATATCACACATTACACGTATACATTTATCATATAAGTAAAATCATCAAAATTCAGTTTGTTACTTTCGTTTTACATTTACATTGTGCAAAGCCTCTCTAGAATATTTTTTCAGATTAAATGTAAAATTTAATTGTAAACCACATGTATCTTATAATAGATATAGTTTAGCATACTTTAAATTATTATTCAAGGTTGTAAATGTGCTCAAACTTCACATGTCTTACGAAAATATGATAATGTATAATTTTTCAAGATTTTAAGGGGGGGGGGGGTGTACTTGTTGTAGAGCTGATAGCTTCTAAAATAATACGTCAATATATGAGTTTCTTACTCAAATCCTTATTCTAAGATAATAATCTGTAAATCAAAAACAATTAATTCAAGGTTTAGTCCATAAAAATTAGGGAAAAGACCAATATTGACGTCAAATGGAATTTCCTACAGTATTTCCTTTAACATGTTTGGGCTCACAAAGTATACATTGTGAAAATATTTATTCCAATTCATTAGAATAAATGATTACATATCATTAAATAAAGGGTATATAGTCTATGTTGCTTATTACAACCCATTTGTTTGGGAAAATAATAATTAAAAAGAAAAATAAAGAAGGAGGAGTGCATTTTCCTTAATGTTGATGGGGTTCTTACTATTGAGAAGCAATAACAATGAAAATAGCATGTCAACATATATATTTTTCAATGTCTATCTATTACTGGAATGTATAGTTATCTTGTAAAGGCAATTTTTTCATGATTGAGTCCATTTAAGGCCTTGTATAGATCTACCTTAATTTCCGTTCAATATAGTTTAATTTAATTAATAACCAAAGAAAATGTATATGTTGCCACCTTTTCACAGAGTTCATTTTCTGAAAAAGCTTCTTAAAGTCAAAATATTTATTTTCGGCCGGGTATGGAAATATCATGTTTTCAAAAACGTCCGCGTCACGAGATATCAAGTTAGGGGTTGACATTTAGCTGATGGTTGTATATATCAAGTATGTATGACGTAGACAGCAAACTACCACTATACTTATACAATCTAGTGAGATTTTGTTACATGTTAGATACTCACCAGACCACTATACTTATACAATCTAGTGAAATTTTGTTACATGTTATATACTCACCAGATCACTATACTTATACAATCTAGTGAGATTTTGTTACATGTTAGATACTCACCAGACCACTATACTTATTCAATCTTGTGAAATTTTGTTACATGTTAGATACTCACGAGATTACTATACAGGTATACTTATTCAATCTAGTGAAATTTTGTTACATGTTATATACTCACCAGATCACTATACTTATTCAATCTAGTGAAATTTTGTTACATGTTAGATACTCACGAGATTACTATACTTATTCAATCTAGTGATATTTTGTTACATGTTATATACTCACCAGATCACTATACTTATTCAATCTAGTGAAATTTTGTTACATGTTAGATACTCACGAGATTACTATATTCAATCTAGTGAGATTTTGCTACACGTTAGATACTCACGAGATCACTATACTTATTCAATCTAGTGATATTTTGTTACATGTTACATGTAGAGGCTGTGATGGAATCTAAATTAGATAAATATTGTTAAATTTGCGCAGATCGATTAATTTTTCGCAGAGAAGGGTGAGACAACATTTGACATTTTTCTAGAGGGGGTGTTCCAATTTATACTAGATGTTTAGCTGTAACTATCTGACAACCGAACATTCCGTAGAACTGCGGAAATGAGTAATAACAAATCAAATAAATATCTCCCTGTCGTATAACCGAATGGTTATGTCAAAACAGATCATGTAATTATCTCCTGGCCTGCCGTATAACTTAGCAGGGGGGGGGGGGTTACGTGTAGATGTATCAGTGGACATGTTATATTAATAAGAAAGCATGTTTGTTTAAGACAAGTATCTGCAGTACAAGAATAAATAGTTTACCTGAATCACAAACCATTTCTTGAAGTACTTTGTCCTTCAGCAATGTTCCTTTGAGATTAAGAGGGCTTTGACACGAAGGTTCTTTGGAGATCTTTAATGTCAAGGTTCTCGATTCGGCAAACCCGAGAAAGGCGACTAACCGACAATCACAATTCAAAGGATTTCCGTCGACTGCGCTAAAACAGATGTACAGATGAAAGATACAGAATAAAGGTGTGTTATATATACATTGACAATGCGATAGTACAATGAAATGTGAAGATAACGAACAGTGATCAATTTCAGAACTCCTACAAGCAATACAAAATAGATAGTTGGATAAACACGGACCCCTGGACACACCAGAGGTGGGATCAGGTGCCTAGGAGGAGTAAGCATCCCGTGTCGACCAGTCACACCCGCCGTGAGCACTATATCCTGTTTAGGTAAACGGAGTTATTCGCAGTCAAAAACTGCATAAAAAAAGAAAACAGTGGGCAATGAACAAGTGAAAATAGCCAACAGTGAATCTCATAAATTCTATACAGAATGCAAAATAGAGAGTCGAGAAAACACGGACCCCTGAATATACCAGAGGTGTGATCATGTAATCTCCCGCCATCCGGACACACCCACCACGATTCCTATATCTTGATCAGGCAAATAGAGTAATGCGTAGTGGAAATCAGTGTGTAAAGAATGACCTAATAAACAATTTGTATGAAACACGTCAGACAACATTTGACCTAATGATGACACTCTAACGTCAATCTCATGGCCACAGCACGCTTTTCTAGAGTTTCGAGTCTAAGCGACTCTTAGTAATCGATTAGAATTTCATGCATTCATTGACAATATTTAATGCATTGAAACAGAAAAAACATTGGGTTTTCCAATACAATTTTGATTGATAGAGGACGCACATGGTTGAAAATGAACGTTTGAGTGTTATTGGGATGTCTCAAAGCAATGTGGCATGGTAATATTGAATTTAACACTGCTTTAAGACGATATCAGCAAACTGGCACTGTTCAGGACCGCCGACGACCACGAAGCCCGCGTGTGACGTCACGTCGGCAAGATACGTATATAAACAGGCATCACACATTTGCGTAATTGCTTTCAGTCGGCTTCATTAACTGCTAGTAGCATCTCTGGGCATCGACGGATAAGTACAAAAATGTACCGTAAAGTACAGATTCCGATAGGACAACATCCGTCCTGCTATCTGTCCTGTTCTGCTCTGCCGTCCTCGTGTTGCGAGGTTAGTGCGGTGTAGGAAGCATCGTCGTTTCATAGCAGATATTGGGCGGGAGTTCTGTTTACAGACGAGTTGAGATTTCATCTCGACAGCAGTGACGGTCGTGTCGGAGAATATCAGACGCCTGGGTTATTCAGCGCCGCCAATTCGGCGGAGAGAGAGTTATGGTCTTTGGTGAAATTACAAAACATGGGAAGAGCCCTTTGGTGATAGTGGGTGGCAATCAACCGACGTACACTAGTGTGACGAAATTGTACGTCAGCATGTCATTCATTTACAACGACAAGCGTAACGTCATTCTGCAGCAGGAAAACGCATGACTGCACACTACACACTACACACGTTGTTAGTGACTATCTACAGCAGCAATACGCGAATGTGCTAGCTGTCACCGGATTTATCGCCTGTAGAACATGTTTGGAATGAAATGGAACGACGTTTACGTCAAGAGTACCCCCCCCCCCCTTGCTACATTGGACGCTTTACATCGTTCTTCATTGCACATATGGCGGAACATTCCCCAGGCATTTCTGCATAACCTGATTCGTCGAAGGAGTCGTAGTTGTGAAAAATGCATCGGTGGAAATGGCGGTCATACACACTATCAAACTTGTGAAACTTTTTTTGCACCCCCCCCCCCCCCCTTATTTTCAGTGGTTGTAACTATCCTTGATTTGATGTTCGATTTTAAGGACAATGCATTATATTAGATAAAGATATACATAACATATATAGCATGATATAATGTCACATGTACATATATAGTATTTTGTATATATATCAATCTATAAATAAAATTACTAAACTACACAGTTTCTTTTTAACGCTAGTATATTTCTCGAATATATTTCGTTTTTAATGAGCATTGTTTTATTTCCACAAGGTACACTTCGTCAATCACTTTTAATCACTTTTACACATTGCACAACATAAACCTTCGACATCTTCCTTTTCACCTTTGAGTCAACTTTCCAACTTCAAGAGACATGCAACTTGTGATTTGATCCATGCTATATTATGACTGTTGAGCATTTCTTAAGTGATGGAGACACTGGTGTATAAATACCGAAAACTTAATGATACGGTGTTTGCAGTTTGATACGAAAAAAAGATGTACCATCATATGCATTACCTGTATCAAAACGTCACGAATGTTCTATATTTATATTGGGGAATACCTGTATCAAAACGTCACGAATGTTCTATATTTATAACGGGGAAATACAGATCATACTCCGTGGCCGAGTGGTTAGAGCACCGCGCTCGAAACCACACGACCTCTCACCTCTGGTCGGCGCGGGTTCGTATCCCGATCGCGCCGGTAAGTGAGAAAGTTTCCCAGTTTACTTGCGGAAGGTCGGTGGTACATTGTATCTGGGTTATCTCTTCCACCAATAAAAACTGAGCGTCGTCAGCTAACTGAAAAATTGTGGAATGTGGCGGAAAACAGCAAACAGATCATACGGATGTCAAAAAAAGTAAACACTTACATTGTTTGTAGTTTCATCAATCTACCAAACCCCTGTTTCTGAAGCGTCGTTATTTGATTATTACTCAGGTATCTAAATCAGAGAGATATCGTGATTATTACTCAGGTATCTAAATCAGTGAGATATCGAGATTATTACCCAGGTATCTAAATCAGAAAGATATCGAGATTATTACTCAGGTATCTAAATCAGAGAGATATCGAGATTATTACTCAGATATCTAAATCAGAGAGATATCGAGATTATTACTCAGGTGCCTAAATCAGAGAGATATCGAGATTATTACTCAGATATCTAAATCAGAGAGATATCGAGATTATTACTCAGGTATCTAAATCAGAGAGATATCGAGATTATTACTCAGGTATTTAAATCAGAGAGATATCGAGATTATTATTCAGATATCTAAATCAGAGAGATATGGAGATTATTATTCAGGTATCTAAATCAGAGAGATATCGAGATTATTACTCGGGTATCTAAATCAGAGAGATATCGAGATTATTACTCAGGTATCTAAATCAGAGAGATATCGAGATTATTACTCAGGTATCTAAATCAATGAGATATCGAGATTATTACTCAGGTATCTAAATCAGAGAGATATCGAGATTATTACTCAGGTGCCTAAATCAGAGAGATATCGAGATTATTACTCGGGTATCTAAATCAGAGAGATATCGAAATTATTACTCATGTATCTAAATCAGAAAGATATCGATATCATTACTCAGGTATCTAAATCAGTGAGATATCGAGATTATTACTCAGGTATCTAAATCAGTGAGATATTGAGATTATTACTCAGGTATCTAAATCAGAGAGATATCGAGATTATTACTCAGGTGCCTAAATCAGAGAGATATCGAGATTATTACTCGGGTATCTAAATCAGAGAGATATCGAAATTATTACTCATGTATCTAAATCAGAAAGATATCGATATCATTACTCAGGTATCTAAATCAGTGAGATATCGAGATTATTACTCAGGTATCTAAATCAGTGAGATATTGAGATTATTACTCAGGTACTAAATCAGAGAGATATCGAGATTATTACTCAGGTGCCTAAATCAGAGAGATATCGAGATTATTACTCGGGTATCTAAATAAGTGAGATATCGAGATTATTACTCAGGTATCTAAATCAGAGAGATATCGAAATTATTACTCAGGTGCCTAAATCAGAGAGATATCGAGATTATTACTCAGGTATCTGAATCAGAAAGATATCGAGATTATTACTCAGGTATCTAAATCAGAGAGATATCGAGATTAACATTGAATTATCTACACCCAAAGGTTTATTCAGGATTTCAGAAGTTTTTGATATTAAATTCATGAGACGGCAATACAAGAATACAACGACATGAGGCCTCAACCGTGCGCAGTTTTTGTGTGCGCCGTAAATCGAAGGTTAAAGGAGTGGATCTGTAGCTCTCTAATTTATTACAATAGTTTCTCGAAGAGCTACAGTTCTGCAGCTATGATAGAATAAGATATGGAGAACTACTATTGATTTTGTGTTGATCAAATGACAGTATGAAATAAGCTATAACATTTTGAAATTTAAAGGTTCTTCATCACATATTTCTTTAACTTATTCTGAGTGTATGGATATTGTTCAATACATGTAGGTACAATTATAAGGATATACTTACAGAGTCGTCAAATTCACCAAGTTGTCAAAAATTCCTCTGGGTAATGTTGTTATTCTATTGTCTCGAAGAGACCTAAATAATGCAAGATGTGTATGATATCCTTATTTTTCAAGAGTCTAGAGCAATGCACTAGATTTGAAACTTTAAAGTAAAACATTGCTCCCAATATTCATTGATTGATTTGAGAGATGCTATTCATCATATTGTTTTCATGACCAGTGGCGTAGCTTCCCAAGAAGCACGGAAGCATGTGCTTCCACGTTTAAAGTGCAGTTAAAATGAATATTATATTTTAAATAATATAAAAACAGAAGTAAATATTTGGTCGAAAATGCTGAATGTTTATCTCTTTCGAGCTCGGGCTCCGGGTCTTTAAAAATGACGTTAAAACTACTAAAATTTGATTGTATCTTCTTTCATTTTAGATACATCGAATTTTAGTAGTTTTAATTAAGCTTTCACGGAATTCAAAATGCATTTAATTTAGTTGTTATAAAAAGAGTACAAAACGTCTCAAAATTAAAAAAGAATTGCAGTAAAACTAATGGATAATCGGGTTTTTTAAATTGAAGGAAGTTACGATGTCCTTACCCCATGTGCCTGTGTTTAAAATTAAAGAAAATGTGTATTGTAGACTTTGAAAATACCTTTCTTAATCGTCTAAAATACACCAGCTTCCGGGGACTTAGCCCCCTGGACCCCCACTAGGGCTTTGCCCTGGACCCATCGGGGGCCTTAGGGCGGCCCTCAAACCCCCTACCCTTTCTGCTTCCATATTTAGTCGCCTCTTACGACAAGCAAGGTTACTGAGGACCTGCTCTAACCCGGATCCCCAAGAGTTGCTAAAGAGTTTACAATATTTTAATAATAAACATAATTATCGGTTTTTAGTGCTTATACTGAAGCAGTCTGTATATTTATTTCGGTCCAATTTCTGTATTTGGAGTTGATCCCTTTAAATTGTAAAAGTAAGCCTCTTCGTAAAACTCCAGTACTATGAAAATGTTATTCAGATATACAGTAAATACGAGTCCTAGAGAAATACTTACAGAGCCAGCAAATTCACCAAACGATCAAAGATGGCCTCCGGTAATGTCGTTATTAGATTCCATCTCAGATTTCTGAATGACAAAAATAGCTGGATTAATTTCAACAGTGAATTTGTTGAAATACATATATTGCTATGAATAAAAATTTGAAAATCTGAATTCCAATAATATCTAGAATACTTACTGTACCAAATAATTCTTGGTATGGGGAACAGGGGGGAGGGGGGGGGGGGGGGAGGGTAAACCCCATCGTGATGAATAGTTATAAGAGATGTGTATACAGATCCGAAATATTTCATATTAAATATATATTTATTCAGTCAGTGAAATTCAATCTGGAAGCATATTATGCACTCTGAATTGATACCACACATTCTGAATAGAAAATCCTTAAAAAGGTCATGGTGCATGAATCCAACTGACATGTCAATTGATTATGTATTTCTCTAAGAGGTTGTGACAAAATGTCCGTGTAATATCTGTACATGTATATTTGATGAGTTATAAAGTAGGTCATGGTGCACCATTTAAACTGAAATGTTTGAAATATGAATTGATTATGCATTTCGTTGAGATGGAGGTTGTAACTAAAGAAGATGGGCGAACTTGGCGAACAATAGGCCAATATGAGTGGGCACTGGTCGCGAATCGGGAGTTTAAAATCCGCATTGATGGAACCGGTATTTACAATAGATACAGTACTGTACTAAAGCGCTGTTCAAAATATTTAGATCTAAATACAAATATTTAGATCAAACTTCAAAGAAAAACATTTAATCAAAATTATCATCAGAATTTGTTTCACAGACAGCTTTCCATAAAAAAAAACCCCTGTTATTTTTGCGTTTTTTCGCGTATACGTGATTTTAAATAGGATTTTTTCAATGTTCCTTTGAAATGGGTACATCGAAAAAGCTTTTTTGGAAACTATGGATTGATTGTTTTAACTAGAATTCAAATTTTTCTATTTCTGGAGAGTTTTAATTTTAACTTTGATATTTTTCCATCTGTGGGTTATCGGATGGATAAAGTCACCCATCTTCTTTCAGGGCAATACTTGCATCCATATACCAAAAAAAATCCGGAAAACTGTTTGACGTACTTCTACCCTTAATGTAGGTCACGGTGCACCAATCCAGCTGAAATGCAAACTCTCTCTCTCTTACGCTTCTTGAGGGAGAAATAATGGTCAAATTTCAACGCTGTACATGCATCTGCGGAAAAAAGTCTGGAAAACATTACTTTGGACAGACGGACAGACCAATCCAGCTGAAATGCAAACTGAACTTGTATTCCTCTTTGAGGAAGCTTGTGACTAAATTTCAGAGTAATATCTGTATCCGTAATGAAAAAAGTTGGATGACTGTTTGACCTAATAGTTATAAAATCCGGAAAATATAACCTCGGACGGACAGCAAGACAGACACACGGACAGTGCCGGAACATACTATAGGACGTATAAACGACGGGAGTATAAAAATACATGTATATCCAACGATGACTAAGTAAACACGTGTGTTGTTCTTGTTTTCAATGCTCAAACTAAGGCCTATTTCAACATAGCTGTTGATCCGCATTGTGTAGTGCACAATGAATTATCAATTTCAAAATATGAGCTCGTACAATGAAATGAATTTCTCTGAAACTTAAATTCCACCAACCCAGTATGTGATAACAAATATAATATCAATGATGTGGGGCGTAATAATGAAGCAATTATAATTGTTGAGAAAAGAGACAATGGTGTATATTGTATAATATATATATATATATAATTACTCTCAGAATATAGATATTATACAGTCATACAGTAAATACGAGCCATAGAGAGATACTTACATATACTGCAAATTTATAAGGGTATCCAAGATCCCATCTGGTAATATAGTAATTTGATTCCGTTTCAGATTTCTACATAATAGTAAAGATATATTGATTAATCTGAATTCATGAACACTGTATTGTTGAAATAAATTGCAATGAATAAAATTTGAAAATCTTGATGCAATATACGTATACCGGCATCAACAAATATTCAATGGTATTTGGGGATTAAATCCCATCGTAATGAATAATCATTAAAGATCTGTAAATCCCATCATAATGAATAATCATTAAAGATCTGTAAATCCCATCATAATGAATAATCATTAAAGATCTATAAATCCCATCTTAATGAATAATCATTAAAGATCTGTAAATCCCATCATAATGAATAATCATTAAAGATCTTTATATCCCATCATAATGAATAAGCAATAAAGATCTTTAAATCCCATCACAATGAATCATTAACGATCTTTAAATCCCATCATAATGAATAATCATTAAATATCTCTATATCCCATCATGATGAATAATCATTAAAGATCTTTATATCCCATCATAATGAATAATCATTAAAGATCTTTAAATCCCATCATAATGAATAATCATTAAAGATCTTTATATCCCATCATAATGAATAATAATTAAAGATCTCCATATCCCATCATAATGAATAATCATTAAAGATCTTTATATCCCATCATGATGAATAATAATTAAAGCTTTTTATATCCCATCATAATGAATAATCATTAAAGATCTTTATATCCCATCATAATGAATAATTATTAAACATCTTTATATACAAAATACTAGTATTCTCGCAGTCGCAAAATGGATATATAGCTACACACACAGATATCTCTCTCTCTCTCTCTCTCTCTCTCTCTCTCTCTCTCTCTCTCTCTCTCTCTCTTTCGATCGATCGAGAGAGAGAGAGAGCACGGTAATAACAATGAACTCTTAAATGAACATAACTGCCCTAAGTGAAAAAATATTCAATATAGGCTAAAGCACAAAAATTTTCCCTTTATTAGGATACCCACTTCCGCCCCTACCCGGGGTTGAACTCACGACCTGCGGAAGCAACTCTCCTAGCAGCATGTAACCAGCTAGAACGCTCGACAATCCAGGTAAGTCAAAAAGCTTGCTTTTGATGACGATGGAATTCTCGCCACGCTGTCACACGCTACATGGTCATTGAGAATGGAATTGGGATACAGATGGGGTAGTTTAAGCATTATAAACCGCGAAGCGGTTCATAAAATTGTGTAAACTGTCCAAACTTACTTAATGTCTTATACAACAAATAAAAATTATTTTCATTCCTTATAATTTAATTCAGTAAACGGGGTTTGATATTATTTGATGGATAGTTCTAAATGAAAATATCAATTTTATATGACGCGGACCAATATCGCCGTAGCAACAAAATGGAATTAAACGTTAAGGTTTTTCTTCTATAAATTTGAATATTTGTTAAGTTCTTCAAAATACCCTTTACAATTTTACAGTGATGTTAAGAAGATAAGGAACAGTGATAAATTTCATAACTCCTATAAGCAATACAAAATAGATAGTTTGACAAACACGGGGCCTTGAAAATACCAGAGTTGGGATCAGGTGCCTAGGAGATGTAAGCATTCCCTGTCGACTAGTCACATCGGTTTACTTTAAGCTTTTTGAAGCTTATCAATTCGGAATTTGTTCAATTTTGTTTTTTATTTCAAATTATTTCCTATCTCTTTATATTTTCCTGGTCATAGCACACATATACAAAGATGAAATAAGTAAAGAGAAAAAAAAAACCTGCCAAATGATCTTCAACTAAAGGAGAGACCCTACTTAGACATTTCCTTGATGTAACATTAACATAGGAAATGGGTTTCATTTTGATTTCTATTTCTGAAACTTTTATATCCTTTCCATCAGAGTATTACAGAGATAAATATGAACAAAAGGTCAAACTTAATCGCTTGAACAAGAGAATGGGGATATCAAAAACGAAATGGGGAAATGAAAAAATTGCGATATAAGGGCTTCATTATGAATTATAATGCCATATATTCCTTTTTTAAATGTTTGCTTCTTATGACCACAACATGATGATGTCAAGCATTTTTTTACTCCTGGATCAATATAATATATTGAATACGAATTTTGATTTTTTTCATCTGGAATTTAGACGTGTCTAATTACACATTGTAAATACGTATTGACATGGAAGGGTGGAAAGAAGGGTGAATATAACCATAATCTATGGTGACAAGAATTAATTTTTCATGACCATTACATCAATGGGTGACCAGAGCTAACCCTTATATGACTATTACATCAATGGATGACCAGTTGTAATCCTTTTATAATCACTACATTATAATGGTGACCACGGGTAACCTTTGTAGAACCATTAATCAACGGGTTGGAACAATTCCCCAATATGGATATGGTCCCACTAAAGCATATTTTGTTAGGTTCTATATAGTGATAAAGTTTATTCATGTGTAAGTATTGAAACAAAAAATCACTCCGTTAGGGAAAACTATATAGAATGATAATAACAATAGTAATATACATAAGAAAAACACAGAAAAGTGGAAATACCTAATAAACGAATTCACAATAAAAGGTAAATTGGTACATGTCTATCCGCCGAAAGATTTGTGCTTCGACAATGACAAAGTCATGCAGAAAGTAGACGCATTTACTCTTTTCTAACAGATAAGCGTTTCACTTGTATTTATTATTACGCGCATTTACTTTGAGATAGAAGAACTACTTTCAGATGACTCCGGGTCCTACTTAAACATCCCCTATCGACCGGTCACATCCGCCGTGAGCCCCGTGTCTTGATCATGCAAACGTACCTGAGTTAACATGTAATCTTAATGAACAGAGAAACAGGTTATTGCTTCAACAACAAAAAAGCATCAAAATAGAACGACAAGGGCTTATGAAAGGCGAAGACAACGAACAGCGACCAATCCCATAGCCAATACAAAGCAGATCTGGGCAAGCAACAATCCCTGGACACACCAGAGGGGAGGACCAAGCCCCCAAGAGAAGCAAGCACCCCACGCCGACCGGCCACACCCGATGCGAGACCCACATCCCGACCAGGCTAACCGAGTCACCCGCAGCCAAAATCAGGGCGCCAAGAACAGCTAAACAACCGGCACGGAACACGCCCTACAGCACCCGACCCAACGACAGGCCGCACTGGCAAACCAGATCTTTATAACGACCATAGAAATTGCGAAACGCTTGTACGATGAATGACCCGTCCATTACTGGTATTTAGATTAGTATGAGAGTTTATTCTGATGTTGTCTGTGAGAGGTTTAAGATAACTTACAGTATACAAGTGTCCGTAGGGATGTTGGTGGGCACTCTGCTCAGTCCTTTACCTTCACAATTTACATCAGTCCCATTACAGCTAGACGATTTACTACAGCTACACTGGTCAGGACAGGCGTTCGTCTCCTGGCTGTACAACACAGATAGCATGACAGACAACCACACCACCAGCTGCATCGTTAGAATGTGAGGGATAGTGTTGCTAATCTACATTAAATAGAAGTATTATCAAATATTTCTTCCTGGTTAATGCAAGAACTAAATTATCCCTCCAACGACTTGATCTTCCATTTGATCTCATGTAGTAAATTATGTCAGCACACGCGCATTGATCGAATTTGTCGCTTTACTCAATTTTATGTAGCCACTGTGTCGCAAACAAATAGTCCTTATGTGAAACACAGTGCCGAATAGTCCTTATGTGAAACACATTGTCAAATAGTTTTTATATGAAACATAAACAATGTCAAATAGTCCTTATATGGAATATAAACAATGTCAAATACTTCTTATATGAAACGTAAACACTGCGAAATATGCATCAAATCCAAAAGATGTTCTACACGAGAAAATTTTTGTTATTCTAAAAAAAAATAAATCTAAAATTTGAAATACATAATAAAAAAGAGAAATGGTATGTTACTGAATAACAAGAAAATCCTATGCATTGTTGGTACACGTACAAAAATAAGTATAGGCATTTTCGTTGTACCATTCAATTAGATGAAAGCAAATAGTTTCGTATTAAATATATCGCATTAAAATTCATATCAAAGGAATCAGTGATGCGTAATATACTGGTTTTACAAGCACAGAATGTCCTACACGGCAGAGAAGTGATGTCATTTTTAAACGTTCCTGTAGTGAAGTTTGCGCGATATGGCGACGCCAACGGCATTCTTGACACACAAGAAACCATACAAATATTGTGTTGATCATGGTTTGACCCCCACTCAAACAAATTGGGAGATGGAAATTGACGCATCAGATATCTGCAATGTTAACAAGGTACTAGTGTTTAATTAGCACAAGAGATTTGCGAGGGGAATGGCATCAGAGCCGAAAATGTCACCCACCCCGACCCCCGAATAAAAATAACTACCGAATATAGAACGACATTGATGAAGGTGGAGTATGTGCGCCGACAGCCATGAACATGTTTTTATTTGCGTTCTACACAATTATGATGAAACTTTGTAAAAAAAAAAAAAAAAAAAAAGACACACAATAAAATGTGCTTTTAATAACGAATAAAAAAAAAAAAAAAAAAAACAACAGTACACAATTATTGACTGGGGTTGAGGGCAACAGTTGATCTGTCGGACCGGTGTGCAAACTGTTGCCGAAGTCCGCGGGCAATAAACAGTGTACATACCGGTCCGACAGACTAACTGTTTTCCCGAGACCCTACACACCGGACCGACAGATTAATTGTTTCCCCAGACCCTACACACCGGTCCGACAGACTAACTGTTTCCCCAGACACTACACACTGGACCGACAGACGAACTGTTTCCCCAGACACTACACACCGGTCCGACAGACTGTTTCCCCAGACACTACACACCGGTCCGACAGACTAACTGTTTTCCCGAGACCCTACACACCGGACCGACAGATTAATTGTTTCCCCAGACCCTACACACCGGTCCGACAGACTGTTTCCCCAGACACTACACACTGGACCGACAGACGAACTGTTTCCCCAGACACTACACACCGGTCCGACAGACTGTTTCCCCAGACACTACACACCGGTCCGACAGACTAACTGTTTCCCCAGACACTACACACCGGATCGACAGACTAACTGTTTCCCCAGACACTACACACCGGTCCGACAGACTAACTGTTTCCCCAGACACTACACACCGGACCGACAGACGAACTGTTTCCCCAGACACTACACACCGGTCCGACAGACTAACTGTTTCCCCAGACCCTACACACCGGTCCGACAGACTACAGTGCCTGAGACGTTCTTCTTTCCCACTTGAACGGTGAGCGAACGGTGAAACGGTGAGCGAACGGTGAACGAACGCAGAGCGAACGGTGAACGCAATTTGGTGAACAGTGAGCGAACGCAGAGCGCAAAGTGAACGGTGAACGAACGCTGAGTGCATGCTGAACGCAAAATGATCTATTTACTCGGAATGTTTCGGATTTTCCCCTGGGATTTTACTTATTTCATAATCAAGTAATAAAATACATGTACATGTATATTTCCTCAATTGATAAAAAATTAAATAAACTGGAATCGTGATACAGCATATTTTACAGTTCTGGATAAATTCAATGTAATATATTTTTGTACAAGTACCGAGTATACATGTATATATTCCATGAATTATCGCAAATTGTACATTAATACACGCAACAGTCATACACAAACAAAAGCAAATTTCGTATGTACATTTAATGCATGGGTATAATATAAATTTTGATAAGGATCATTAGGTTATATGTGTGTAATTTACCACTAACATAACAAAAGACATAAATTTGACTCAGAAACGTGTTTACTCAGGTTATGAATGAAAATTCATGAACGGTATGCACTTTTATCAATACGGAATGCTTGAAATCTGATAACAATACCAAAAGGCATTTCATTACAAAAAGTTAACAGCAAACCAGAGAAAGAATTACACAGTTTTTGGGGATAGTCCATCATTACACTTAGTCGATGAAGTGTCAATACCGGGTATGGCCTCCCCTTGCATCAATGACGGCTTGACAACGTCGAGCCATGCTGTCAATAAGCACCCGGATGTTTCCAATGGGAAGGTTGTTCTACTCTTCCACGAGGGCGTATCCAAGCTATGCCAAAGTCGTGGGTTGTGCTCTACGGCGTGAAAGGGCAACCTGCAGCATGTTCCATACATGCTCAATCGGGTTCAAGTCCGGCGAGCGCGCTGGCCAGTCCATACGGTAACGGGACGTTTCGCACCAAAAGACGTTTCGTACTTCGACGATTCGCACTAGGACGGTTCGCCCCCTTTTGCGGTGCGAAACGTCCCTGCATTTTCCAATTACTTTGGTTATTATCTATATAACTACATATATAAGAAGGTTTGTCTGATTACATTTGATGTTAACATATATAGACAGGCATGATACTAGTCCATGTACACCGAATTTCCTCAATCAAATTAGATCTTGATTTTAATTAGTACTTGAGTGTGATTGAAGTTTCCTTTTGATTATATGATTATATTCATATTTAATGATATGAAAGTCTGGTTGGACAGGGCAGCTTAAACATTTTATATATGATTTATAGTCACATGTTCAAGTAATACAGAAACGGGATGGGATCCATTGTCAAAGCGTAGAGAAAATCATCAACTTATTCAACTCTGCAAGATATACCATAACATGACTCCCAATTACCTAAACAATATAATTCAGTCTCTGAAAAATCAAGGTCACAACTACAACACAAGAGCAACTAATTCACTGCAAGAAATCAACCCTGGAACCAAGCTATATTTAATTCATTTTTTCCATCGACAATAAGGAAATGGAATGCACTTCCTCGAAATGTCCAATTAAATCCCTCTCTATCTAGCTTTAAGAAATATCTTAATATAAGTGTCGTTGATATTCCAAATTATTTTTTACTTAGGAACCAGAATCGGACAAACTCTTCATGCAAAACTGAGATTAGAATGCAGTGCTCTTAATCTTCATATTATTTCAACTTTGTCTATAGTTTATATTTATTTGATCTGTATCGACACTTATCATTCATATAAACGTGTGTTATTTTTCTCCCAATACTCATTTCCAGCTTTTCTCTCTTATTCCTATTTGTTTTTGCATGTATTGTAATAATTAGTATACGACTTATTTTACTTAGAATTTTCATTCACCTCTTACTTGTAAGATATTTAGAGCGAGATTAATATGAGCCTTTTGGCTTGTTTCTCAATCTATTTCATGTATACGACATTGTTTGTAAAAATTATCGAATTATTTACGAATAAATATTGTTTAAACTAAGTAATACAGAACATTCAATTTTTCATATTTCTTAATCGAAATTATTCATGTATATCCGGTAGCGGATTTAGGAGGGTATATCTAAGGAAATCATGGTGTCTTATTTAGAAAAGCGATCTTTCTTTTCTTTTTTTCACTCTCAGAGAAATAGATTTACAACTTGGAACAAATTCAAATGTTAATCTGGTACGGCGAAATATATTTTTCAAACAGAACACCATGCAATTCCTTTAACACAACACCAATTTTTAAAATTATCTATATTAACGTATCTGGTATTGTATATGAAATTTTCATATTTTTGCCAATGCAAAAATTTGATCCATAAACCCCACATCGTTGTATCTCTGCTATGTACAGATTGAAGAGATTATTTTATTTTATTTTTATAGTATATAAACGGAATCTCATAATTGAAAGGAGTCTCTTCATTATATTATCCGTGGAAATGACATCTGGAGCATCTCCGCAAAATATACGGACAATTGTCTCCTGCTGAAGGTACTACTCCACCACCCTGGCGCGATGAGGACGGGCGTTATCGTCCATCAGGATGAACTCAGGACCAACAGCACCAGCGTAGGGTCTGACGTAAACATCGAGGATCTCATCCCGGTACCACACCCCCGTCATTGTTCCTCTCTCCAGGACATGAAGATCTGTTCTTCCATCCCTGCTGATTCCACCCCAGACCATGATGGAACCACCACCATAACGGTCATGTTCACTGATGATGGCATCATGGAAACGTTCACGTTGTCGTCGCCACACTCGGTGCCTCCTGTCTGTAAAGTCCACACAATACCTGGACTCATCGGTGAACAGAACTTGAACCCAATCGTTCTGTGTCCAAGTGACATGATCTTCAGCCCAGTCCAATCGCTCTCGCCGGTGTCGAACAGTCAAAGGGACTCGAACACATGCCCTTCTCGAGTTGAGACCTGCATTGTGAAGCCGATTCCGTATCGTCTGAGTGGACATATTCACTCCCGAGGCGTTCAGGAGGTCGTTACGTAGGCTGGTTGCTGTCCAGAAGGGATGTCGTCGTGCCTGAAGAGCCACAAAATGGTCTTGGCGTTGGGTTGTCGACCTCTGACGACCACCCCCATGTCGGTGTGCTGCTGTACCAAAAGTTTACTGTCGGTTCCAGGCCCTGTTTACAACGCTCTGGCTGACGTTTAGTGCATTTGCAACGTCACGTTGTGAATAGCCAGCGTCAAGCATTCCAATACATCTGCCCAGTTGTTCTGTCGTCAGGCGTCCCTTACACGTTGAGGGGGCATTGTGTTGATAAACGTAGTGTAAACACTCAAGTGAGTTTGAAATTTTAGAAAGAATCAGACACCTATTACTGAGTGAAAATCGTGCAATGGTAGCAAAAGCATAAACTGTCATGAGATACGCATTTCCCATGGCATGAAATGCACGTGCAAGTTTGTTGAAGACGTTTTTTATTTCACTTGGACACACTATTGCCAGTTATGCAGTTATTAATTTTTTGAACAGAAAAATATCTATGATCCTTATCAAATTTTGAGTAGTATACATTGTATATAAACAATGCATGTGAAAAGGAAAACACTATAGTCTACATGTGTAGTGACATCCAGAATTAACAGGTGTTCATGTATGGCTTCAAACTTTACGAGCTCGATCGTTTGGGATACCTGTAATTAACAAACACCCCCGAAAGGAGTCAAGATAGATGCAGCAAACAAACAATACGGACAGTATACCCTGTGTCAACACCCAACACTATTAACAGTATTAAATATTCCTACTTACATTATGTGGCATTCATTTGTCGCAGCTACATCGACCCAATAAGTACAAAATTTTCTATTTTTATTATTGATGTGACCATAGATTGCAGTTAGATCGTGCAATATTTGTATATATTTGATGTAGATAAATATATATTATCAACGTCTTGCATACCCATAAAGTCCAAAATACATGTAATTCAAAACAAGCCCTTTTGAAAAAAATATCCTTACTGGTTATTATAAGTTCTGTTATAATAACCAGTGAGGGTATTTTTTAAGGGCTTATTTTGAATTATTTTGGACTTTATAGGTGTACAAGACGCTGTTGAAATGCATTAGAAATATTTTCCAAAAAAAATAAATAATTAAATCAACTCATGTAGCTTATTCGGAGGGGGGGGGGGGGGGGGGGGGGGGGGGGGGGGGGTCCTGAACCCAAGCACCTGTGGATGATCTTAGAATCTCATCAAAACCGGAATAGACGGTGTGACGTCAAAATTATTGATTTTTGTGGTCTTGAATACAAAAGAGTTACACATCATGGCAGCCTCTATAGATCGCGGGAATTTCAATTTTTGACGTTTTCAAATTAGTACTGAAGCTTATCTAGGCCATATATCAACATAATTGTATGACAAATCTTTATCATATGATTAATCCTATCATTCATCATGTAAAAATCTTTTGGGTTGCCTTTCCCTTTAAGAGACTTAATTATGTTTCCCCTCTTCCAGGAGGAGACAAATTGTTTTTGTACCTACAAAATAATGGAATCTCATAAATCGAAATATTAATGTACAATGTTTGCAAGTTTTATTTTGTTTTTTGAAATTAGCATGTGTTACAAGTTGACATTTGGCTTAATAGGAAACGTTTAAGAAAATTCCCGGAAAATCCACTTATAGTAGCGTATCAAAATAACACAGGGAAATTTACTCAACTCTCATCAACACGTGCTGTCTTCCAGATGTATATATATCTGAAGTGATTATCACCGTGTTGTGGATGGATTTTCTGGGACAACTGTAGATAAGCCTAAATGCCCTATTTCATGGGTTTTTCTGCATAATGTTGAAATAATGAAAATAACATTTTTTTCTACAATGACGAGGTATAGCCAAATGAAACACAGACCCCCGACACATAAATGCATTATTTGATACAAAACAGCTAAAAAATTATGTCTCATATTCAGAGACATATGGAGATGAACATTTGACTTTCTCAATTATGGAGACCATAGTTTTCGACTAAAGAGCAAAAAAGACGATTGTTACGATTTCTTCAATAATTGGATCTCTGTTGCAAATCATGCTAAAGAACAGTACAATCTGTTGCTAGTTACTATTTTCATTTTCAAATGAAATATTTCCACACTGCGTTTGAGAAATTTAGACAACACGCGTCGGTACCATTGAACATTTTTGGTTGGACATGATTCTTTCTAAACACATGAATGGTGAAGATAACGAACAGTGATCAATCTCATAATTTCTATCAAGGTGAAGGTAACGAACAGTGATCAATCTTATAACTCCTATAAAGGTGAAGATAACGAACAGTGATCAATCTCATAACTCCCATAAAGGTGAAAATAATGAACAGTGATCAATCTCATAATTCCTTTAAAAGTGAAGATAACGAACAGTGATCAATCTCATAACTCCTATAAAGGTGAAGATAACGAACAGTGATCAATCTCATAACTCCTATAAAAATACAAAATTAAGAGTTGGGCAAACACAGACCCCTGGATATGCCAGAGGTAGGATCAGGTGCCTAGGAGGAGTAAGCATCCTCTGTCGACCGGTCACACCCACCGTGTTTATATTCCATGACTGTGTATCATTTTTATACGCCCGTCGAAGACCGGACGTCTTATTGTATGGCGTCGTCCGTCCGTCTTGTGGGCAAGATACAGATTGAACCGTAAGTTCCGGGATTTTACAACTTGGTACAATTGATCACCATGATGAGAGAAAGATGCCTATTGTTTTTTAAGGTTATAGGTCAAAGGTGAAGGTCGTAGTACATTGTATCACTTAGTAAGAAAACCTAGTAGGAAACCCATGTGGGCAGGATACAAACCAAACCGTAAGCTCCAGGATATTACAACTTAGTATAATTGATCACCATGATGAAAGGAAGATGCCTATTGTTTTTCAAGGTCAGAAGTCAAAGGTCAAGGTCATAGCATTACTTAGTAGAAAAACCTTGAAGACAGAACACAAACCGAACCGTAAGCTCCGGAATATCGCAACATAATACATTTAATCATCATGATGAGAGAAAAATGGTTCTTGTTTTTCAAGGTCATAAGTCAAAGGTCAAGGTCACCGTATTACTTAGTAGAAAAACCGTGTAGGCAGGATAAAAACCGAACCGTAAGCTTCAGGATATTGCGACTTGGTACATTCAATCACCATGATGAGAGGAAAATGTCTATTGTTTTTCAAGGTTATAGATCAAAGGTCAAGGTCGCAGTATCACTTAGTCGGAAAACATTGTACATGTAGGCAGGATGCAAACCAAACCGTAAGCTCCAGGATATTGAAACTTGATACATTTGATCATCATAAGAGGAAGATGCCTATTATTTTTCAAGGTTAAGGTCACATCATCACTTTGCTGGAAAACCTTGTAGGCAGTATACAAACCGAACTGTTGGGGCTAGGACCGTCAGACTTTGTACACATATACTTTGTCAAGTGGATGATGCCTATTGTTTTCAAAGGTCAAGGTCGTAGTAGCAGGATGTAGACCGATTCGTTGGGGCAAGGACCATTAAACTTGGTACACATACATCAACAAGTGAAGAGTACATGATTTGTCTTGTTTTTTCGATGCAATGAAAGTATGTCAGACCCTGATGATTGCTGATACTACTTGAAGGCAAGTTCTACAAATGATGGTGTTAGAAAAACGCCCTATATTAGTTTTTCATGGGCGTATTATGTACCGTTGGAGGTACTCCTGTTTATCATATTGTTCAGATCTATATGTGTAGCATGCATCGAGAGTACATGTACATCCAAGATTTCATTTCACTTTAAGTTCGGTTGTAAATGTCAGTTCCATATTTTCTGAAACAGAAAATTAAGATATTAACCAAACATGAAACATGAAAGAAAGAAGTTTTACAGGTGACTCTCGATGGCTCGAACTTCGATCTCTCGAAGTTCTCGAAGTGAAATCATGGTTCCTATTTTTTTCTCTATATAAGGAAACAAATTTATTATCGATCTCTCGAAGTTCTCGATCTCTCGAAGTGAAGTTGGGTCCCATCAATTGTGTTCATCTACTAAAAGTTCATTTTCTTCTATATGTGATGAGCCTGTTGTTTAAAATCGAGCTATAAATCTTTGATTCAACATATTGCAAACTAATACCTCTGTAGTTCAATGGGATTCTAGGGTCAGAGTTTTTGTCTTTCAAAATTATTATATATATATAATTCACGAAAATTTCGCGTTATAACGCGAAAATATTTTTTTTTCAGCCACGTAAAAGAGAATTTGGTGTCTTAAGATATAGGATTTCGGATATTTCAAAGCAAACTAGGAATTGCGAAACGACATTTTAACGTTTTCATTTAGCAACAAACATGTTTATTAAATACTGCAGACTCAAATTCCATTGCTTTGGGGGTATTTATGGAACCACAAGTACAGAAACGAAATTAATTACGATTTTTGTAACACTACCGTATCCAACCAATATATTACGCATACAATTAAAGAACAATTATACCAAAATATTTGGGTAAAAGTGAATGGTAGAGATATCAACAACGATTGATTAACACAGCCGTTAATATTACACCTAGTACAATAAAGATCTGCATTCAAAATTCGTTATTTAAATGCATGACTTTATTAATATTTGTTTATGGTACATGTATAATAACAAACTATCAAATGTATTTGATTTTTAGTGTGCATTGAATTTGGACTTTCAAGGGTTTTTTTAAAAGTCAAATTTCCAGTAAAAAGTAAGTTTTATGTGGGATATTTGATGAATATTATTTTTTCACTTCTTTTTTAATAGTTTAAAAATTAATAAATCCTCCTGGAGTTTCATTTACAAAAACGAAATCGTAGATATGTATGAAAAAACGTAGCAGATTGTAATTTTTAAACTTCTCAATAATCTTCTATGTAACAAATGTTTTCTCATGAAAATACACAAAAACGGAATCAAACATGTGTGAATTATGTAAAGAAAATGTTGAAGACAATGAACACTTGATTTATTTTTGTGAAATTTAATGTAAAGCATATTTGGGAAATAACTTCAAAGGTTGTCATATTTGGCATCAAATGGAAACACATTCTTAGTGGATTTCATTTCGATAACAACCACAGAATTGTCATTTTGAATAACGTAATTTCTACTATAGCAACTGTTATTTACAAATACAAGATATACGGTAGAATCAAAGAAATTGAAGAAAGTACCGAAAATATATACATGCATGTTAAAGCTTCTTTAAAGATGTACTCTCATATATACAAAGGGCTACGTATAGATTTCAATGATATGTTTGAAAAAATTAGTAATATATTGTGTGGTGTTACGGATATTATCCGTACCGGTTTAGAAGATCCCGCATTGTGTCGAAAAGAAATTATAATCTTATTTTCCAGTTGTTAGACAGTCCAAAGAGTAAGTTTTATATGCAAAATGTGTCATACTATGTACTTATCAAATACGTGAAGCCACACTTATTTTCTTGAAACCGTTTTTGCATATTTTGATGAAACATGAATTTGGAGATCGCACATGGTCACGGCATTATGTAAAACCTGGATTAGATATCTTCTTTATCATTATTACATTTTCATGAATGTCATATGAAGTTGCATGTATTTATTAGTCAATTTAATATATATTCTACTAGAAAGATTAATATGTGTACGCCAAATTATTGTCATAAATCCCTATTTTCATCAAAGTTGGAATTTTGGCATTGTGTAAATCATGGACTGGCCATTTGGTGCAACTTTGGGAATTATTGTCTAAACTTTTATTATTTGTAAGATTGATGTTTTGTGATTGTATGTTTTTTGCCTCTTATTACCACTTTGTAAGATGACCTTTTACTATTGTAGTCTCTTACCCTTTGAAGTACATCTATGAATGAGGAGGCCAATAAACATCTTTGAAAATCTTTTAAGCTTGTTTGTGCACATATTGTGATGCAATTATATATATATATATATATATATATATATATATATATATATATATATATATATATATCAATGTTTTCTTGTTATCAAGACATGTGCCCGGATGTACTCTCATGTATACAAAAGGCTACATATAGATTTCAATGATATGTTTGAAAAATTAGTAATATATTGTGATGCAATTATATATACATGTATATATATATATATACAAATGTATATATATATATATATGGCCTATCTCAATGTTTTCTTGTTATCAAGACATGCGTCCGAATGTCTTGAATATTGTAAGGGCATTTTGAAATATGAATAAACTATTTTAGAAAAAAAAACAAAAAAAAAAAAACCAAAAACGTTTCTCTTCAGACACGGCCGCTAATCTCCTTTGCCTCATTATTATCATATGGGTTTTCATTTTCAATAATAAAAAAAGAATGAAAATAATTGAATAACAACTTATTGCATCTGTAGCAAAACACTTCAATTTCGATGCGTTTTATTCCGTTCTGCTAAATACTAATATCCACACGGATATTGGTATTTAGCGGAATGAAACGGAACCAGATATAGCTACTTAGTTAAGATGTTTTTAACACAAATAAATCTACAGTTATACCCCCTCGCAACACATTCTATAAAATGGTGTTCAAGTAACTACTTCCGATAACGCAGAAAAAGTTGAATTATTGAATGATTACATGTATCTTCCTTCAGTTTCAAATGTTGATGATAGTCGCAGAAGTCAACCTAAAGTTTTCTCTTTATACAGTGATTTTCCGCAATTATTTATACACATTACAGAAAAAGATATTTTATATAATTTCCTTTTCACCGGTTAACAAACAAAAGGCCCTGACTATCAAAAAATGTTAAAGAGTACTACATACTCAATCAATTGTAAGACTTGTTATCTAATAAATTCTCAGATGCTTGTATTTTTCCAAACTGTTGGAAAATTGATCACTTTTTGTACAAATCAGATGATTCATCAGTTATGTCAGGAGAAAATAATGTGGCCTTAATTTACAAAAAGCCCAGACTTCCCCCCCCCCAAGCCCCCGAAAAAGAAAAGAGGGAATTCGGTGTCTTAAACACTTGAACACGTGTGAAAATGCGTCTTCAAAACCGAAACAAATTGCAATAAAAAATTTCAGGCATGTTCAAAAACACATTCATGTGTGTGAAAGCAGTTATTTCCACCCCCCACCCCCACCCCTAGGAAAAAAGAGATAATTCGGTGTCTTAAGATTCTGTACGATTAAAAAGAATGAGCATAATTGAATAACAAGAGACTAATTGTAGGTGTAGAATAACACTTCCATTTCGATGTTTCGTTCCGTTCCGTTAAGTACTAATATCCACACGGCTATTGGTATTTAGCGGAACGGAACGGAATCCTATATATATCTATATGTATATTGATTTTTGAAATTAACAATTCCTCTGACTTTCAGAGTGATCAAATAATAAACCGATGAAAAAGAAAGCTTCAACAAAAACAGGAGAAAATAACGTGGCATTAATTTACACACCAAAAAACCCCAACCCAACCCCCGTAAAAAAAAACCACAAAAGAAAAAGAAAAGAGAGAATTCGGTGTCTTAAGATTCGATTAAAAAGAATGAGAACAATTGAATAATAACAGATTACTTGCACTTGTAGAATAACACTTGAATTTCGATGTTTCGTTCCGTTCCGTTAAATACTAATATCCACACGGATATTGGTATTTAGCGAAACGGAACGGATTCCTATAATTCTAGCAACTATTTCAACTTGTGTGTATCCTCGAAAATTTTCAGTCCCTTTCTTGTGAGCTTTTCATTTGCCATCATTATTGGAATGCAGAAAATTTTATATAGACCCCGATTATCTATTCATATATTTATCTATATGAAAATTGATTTTTGAAATTAACAATTCCTCTGACTTTCAGAGTGATCAAATAATAAACCGATGAAAAGGAAAGCTTCAACAAAACAGGAGAAAATAACGTGGCATTAATTTACAACAACAACAACAACAACAACAACAACAACAACAACAACAAAAGAAGAAGAAGAAGAAAAAACACCCCCGAAAAAAAAAAAAAAAAAACAGAAAAGAAGAGAGAATTCGGTGTCATAAGATGTGAAAATGCATCTTCAAAACCGAAGCAAATTGGAATAAAAAATTTCAGGCATGTTCAAAAACACATCCATGTGTGTGAAGGCAGTTATTTCGACCCCCACCCCCATAGGAAAAAAGAGATAATTGATTGATTGTTTGATGTTTTCCGCCACACTTAACAATTTTTCAGATATCTAGTGGCGCCCAGTTTTTATTGGTGGAAGAGAGAACCCAGATACAATGTACCTGGGAAGAGATCACCGACCTTCCTAAAGTAAACTGGAAAACTGTCTCACTTACCGGCGCGAAAAATACATAATTCGGTGTTTTAAGATTCTGTACGATTAAAAAGAATGAGCATAATTGAATAGCAAGAGACTAATTGTAGGAGTAGAATAACACTTCCATTTCGATGTTTCGTTCCGTTCCGTTAAGTACTAATATCCACACGGATATTGGTATTTAGAGGAACGGAATCCTATATATATATATATCTATATGTATATTGATTTTTGAAATTGACAATTCCTCTGACTTTCAGAGTGATCAAATAATAAACCGATGAAAAGGAAAGCTTCAACAAAAACAGGAGAAAATAACGTGACATTAATTTACAACAACAACAAAAAAAGAAGAAGAAAAAAAACACCCCCCGAAAAAAAAAAACAGAAAAGAAAAGATAATTCGGTGTCTTTAGATGTGATTGAAGACGTGTAAAAATGGGTCTTCAAAACCGAAACAAATTGCAATAAAAAATTTCAGGCATGTTCAAAAACACATCCATGTGTGTAAAAGCAGTTATTTCCACCCCCACCCCCATAGGAAAAAAGAGATGATTCGGTGTCTTAAGATTCGGAACGGAACCAGCGCAGAAAATATCCATTTTATATCAGTAATAAATGCAAATCGAAAATTAAACATAGTTTATACATTAACTACAGATATCGACGTAGAAGTAGAGTTCAGATGATTGAACACAATTGTATATTTAAAAAAAATAAAACTTTAAATCCCGGTATTCTCTTTTACGACTCTCTACTTTTCATAGGCCAGCATCAGTGGACACAGTTATGTATATTACTAGAAGTTTAAAGTCCAGTATTTTATTTACAACCAACTTCTTTTTACAGTGGATTCCCCTTAGGGTACCCCACAATCGGTTCCGTTCCGTTTCGTTCCGTTCCGCAAAGTACCAATAGCCATGAAAACTTGCCTGTGGCTACTGCTTTTATACCCCCTTTTATAAAGGAAGGGACATTGTTTCATACCAAGATCTTGGTCCCGTTTGTAGACCAAGTGATGTCTGCTTAATATTTGACAAAATAACATAATGCTTGATAGCTAGCAGATATCTAGCATTGGTACAGTGTTTGTCCCTATAAAGAAGAATTTTTTGACCATTTTGATTATTGTGTCAAAGGTCAAGGCCAAACTAGTACAATATCGTTTAATATTGTCAACTAAATAATTATGTCTTGAGAATATTTGACAATAAGTTAACTAGGGACAGTGGTTGCTCTGAAAGAATGTGTGATCCTTATTGATGTTCAAAGGTTCAAAGGTCAAGTTCAGATACTTTTGTACTAACAAACATGCTTCCGCCTATCAGTACTATGATTTTTTACTATGTCGCAACATTTTACTGTGTCGGAGTCGCGCAACAGAAAGGCTGATGGAGAACCCTGGTTTACTGAATTTTTTCCCCACAACAACGATCCGACACCCTCAGCAACATCAGGTTTCTTTTGATTTTATTAAGTAATGTCATTTAACATAATGATTTTTAGAACCGTTCAGTTTTGTTCAGAGCTCGCTTTCCATGATGAAAACATTCGCATTGTTGATACATTCCCCTAGTAGGTGTCTTGTATCCGTCACAAGAAACTATCTCCCACGTCACTTCCGGGTTGTTCCAGCCTATATTTTGAATTTGATTGCCGCCGTTTTCCAATTCAAAGTGAGCTACATATCCATAATCGTTGTGGCCGTTGCCATAGGGACCGGTCCCCTGGTTACACCAGTTCTGGTTGGGGTAAGCGTTGGGACACACGTTGGTTACCATGAAAATTCGGGACTGTCCCTGAAGGCTTGGTCCCCCGTGTTCTGGAACCCAACCACCTGTATCATAGAATCAATCTCATAGCTAACGTTTAATACTGAAAACTTTCAATAATTGAAAGCAATAATCTTGACCTTTAACTGAGTTGAATAAAATTGATACATGTATCAATAGTCTTATAATTTCCTTTTGGATGGGTGCTTAACGAAAACCCTGACTTTTTCACTTGTATGGAGACGTCTACATTACCGGTGAAGGGCTGTGAAATCTAGGCCTATGCTCCCCGCTTACGGTCTTCGGACATACACCTGCTGTGACACAGGACCTCGGGTTTTAACGATCTCATCTGAAGGACCGCCCCAATTAGTCCCTTTGTACGACAAGCAAGGGACACTGACCTATTCTAAACCGGATTCGATGGGGTGTGTGTGTAAAGAAGATCTATTCTAACCCGGGTCCGGGGGTGGGGGTGGGGGTGGATGGGTACTGAAGACCTATTCTAACCCGGATCCCCACGGGTCTATAATCTGCTTGAGGAAATATAGAAACTATAGATTAATCATATACAGGTTTGAAATATGGATCAAAACCGAGTGAAGAACTGATCACAATCCGTATTCGAATAAAATATAGAACTATATGGACAGTAGTTATAGAAAAGGACAGCTCGGTGGTTAGAACACCTGATCAGTAATGCAGGAGTCCTGGGTTCGATTCCCGGTCCAGCCATTAAATTTTTTTTACTTTCGTATATTAAATTCGGTGCTGTCAATCACCCCATGACCTGATGTGAAAGTCCTGTCGGGGACAAAAGAATCTGAGTTATGCGTCTTCGAGAGCGAGGGTGATTTAAAGGGAAAGGCAACCCCAAAAGATTTACATGATAAATGATAGGATCAATTATATGATAAAGATTTGTCATACTATTCTTTTGATACACGGCCTAGATAAGTTTCAGTACTAATTCTAAAACATTAAAAATTGAAATTCCCGACATCTATAGAGGCTGCCATGATGCGGAACTCTTTTGTATTCAAGACCACAAAAATCAATAATTTTGACGTCACACCGTCTATTCCGGTTTTGATGAGATCAAAGATGTGCATGTGGTAGATATTACGAATACATTGTAAATAGGTGGATGCCTTCCTGTCAAGCAGTTAATTACACTAATGCGAAGAGGAGATGTGAAAAAAGCCCCCCCCCCCCGAAATTCTTGACCCAACAAAGTTATTTGAAAAGAGAAATTTAATACAATGTAAACTGTGGATTCTTCATCATTTGCATAATGACAAGTTGAGGTTTGAGGCATTTACATGTATGAAGAAACGAGTACCATCTGCCTGGTCTGCGACTCGACTGAACGTCTTGTTTTCTTAAATTCTTCTTGCGAAATAACGGGTTCAAATCTATACGGCTCCAAACTTAACTGTTCGTGACTTGTCATGTTTACAGTGCTGCTGATGAAATAAACTGGAACCGACGGTGTGACGTAATAAATTAAACTTCAATGCCCGCTCTCTTGGCGGCTGGTAATTTGAAATATATGATAGATTAATATTGATTTGATTGTTAAGCAAGGATTTTTGTTGTTAAAGACTGTCATTTACGATATCAGTAAGTAATACTTTATTCATCAAGGCAACAATGTGGTTAGGGTTGCCTTTCCCTTTAAGATGGGAGGAATGTAGAAGATCCATACCGCTAGGGCTGTATAGATCGTGTATATCGTCCAGGAAACATCGGTGGTTAGAGAACCTGACCAGTAATACAGGGTCCCGGGTTCGATATGTAAGTATTGAGAAGATTATAACACTGTTGTGGTCATTTTGTTATATGAATTATATACCTGTTTTGGTCAGTTTGTTATGATAATTATATACCTGTTGTGGTCAGTTTGTTGTTATAAGTATATACCTGTTGTGGTCAAAGTGTTATGGTAATTATATGCCTGTTGTTGTCAGTTTGTTTTGATAATTATATACCTGTTGTGGTCAGTTTGTTGTTATAATTATATGCCTGTTGTCAGTTTGTTATGATAATTATATACCTGTTGTGGTCAGTTTGTTTTGATAATTATATACCTGTTGTGGTCAGTTTGTTTTGATAATTATATACCTGTTGTGGTCAGTTTGTTGTTATAATTATATGCCTGTTTTGGTCAGTTTGTTGTGATAATTATATGCCTGTTGTCAGTTTGTTTTGATAATTATATACCTGTTGTGGTCAGTTTGTTTTGATAATTATATACCTGTTGTGGTCAGTTTGTTTTGATAATTATATACCTGTTGTGGTCAGTTTGTTGTGATTACATACCTGTTGTGGTCAGTTTGACACATTTTCCGCATCTCTCTCCACACCGGCTTTTATTACCCTCGTCAAAGAAGTTCTGATTGACTGCCATCACAAAATGGTCGTGGTTCCATCCATATTGGCTGTCTCCCGAGGCAGTGTCACACCCACACCCCCCGTTTTGGTAGCTAGCATAGCGAGTTGTGGAGGCACATCGCTTACCTCTAAACACCCTGGGTGACCCTGTATATTTCTGCTTACAATTCGCATATCCCACAGCTACAAATTAAAGAACTACTTTTTTAAAAGGTATCAAATTCAAATCCTGAACATTAGTTATACATGTGCTTTGGTTTGTTGTTTGTCGTACGTCCCGTCGACAGGTCGCGATAGCTCAGTGGTAGAGCGTTCGCTTCATAACTGAGAGGCTCTGAGTTCGAGTCCAGCTCGTGTCATGGCTGCGTCAAACATCAGACCTTTTAAGGTAGTACTCTACATCGTCATAATGGCTGACTTCCTTTAAAAACATGGATGCCAAAATCGATATCAGCAATATTTGACTTTTCCTTTTCCATTTAAATACATAGCCGAGTAGCTCAGTAGGTTAGAATACCGACTGCTGAACTGTAGGTCGCAGGTTCGAGTCCAGCAGGGGTTTTAAATTTTTTTTCAGATTACCTTCTACTAAAACTGTATTTTTTGACAAAATAAAGTAAATTTGAAAATTTTCAAATTCAAAATATTTTTGTACATATCCTACACTTTTCATCTACATCAAATTTCTCTGGTGTAGCATACCTCCTTAAAAATAGGTAGTGATTTTTCCTTCGCGAATCGCTCGGCATTTAGAAGTGAGAATATTATGCTGTAAAAAGTATTTCATAATATGATAGATGTCGGTATATATGAATACGATAATGTAGAATGTATGTCCATGCCATAGACACATAACTCATTTGTGGGTACTATACGTGAATTTTGTGTTGAATCTACATTTGTGTGTGATCTATTGTATATTATTTAACGTCCCTCTCGAAAGTATTTCACTCATAATATGGAGACGTCACCATTGCCAGTGAAGGGCTGCAAATTTTAGGTCTATGCTCGTCGCTTACGGCCTTTGAGTAGGGAGGGATATTTTTAGTGTCACATCTGCTTTGACACGGGTCCTCCGATTTTGCGGTCTCATCCAAAGGACCGCCTAATTTAGTAGCCTCTTCCGACAAACAAGGGGTACTGAGGACCTATTCTAACCCGGATCCCCACGAGAACATTTGTGTTTGAGATTCATCTTCAATGTAATGGAGAATAATTATATCAATTATATCATTATTAACAAATTTGAACTTTATGATAAGCACATTTTAAAACATATATCATTTATTTTCATTATCATGTGTGATGCATTATTATTTTGCCTTTTAAAGGGACATGGACACAATTTGAGCTGGGAAGTTCCAAAATTTATTTTTTCCATTTTGGATGTTTAGAATTCTTAAAGAAGATAATTATGTTTAATGGTCAGCAAAAATTTGAATGTCAGCTGTCGAGGTATATGGGAGATACAGAGCTCACAATTCTTTATTATATAAACAAAGGCTCGTGGCATGTTTTTGTTTACATAGGGTAAATATATTAGTGAAAGTTCGTTTAAAGTAGATTTTTCAATTTACAGGTTAATTCTGAACACAATCAAATAGTTTCCAATGTTTAGCACATCTCATTTTGTTTTAAACATGCTATTTTCTATTAAGTAATCTATATGTAAACAAAAACATTCCATAAGCCTTGTTTACATAACAAAAAATTGTGAGTGCTGTATCTCACTTGTAACTCAAATCAAAGTACTTAAAGTACTCGTGGGAGTTGAACATTGTGGAAATTCAGTTAGAAAAGATAGTAATGGAAGGGTAGGGGGATAAATGACTGAATATTATCATGATTTTAGATACAAATCAACTGTTGTTGTTTTTCAAAGCGTTACAACAGCAAACATGGATAATGGAAGGCCCATGAGCCACAACGCTCCTCGAGTAACTGAAGTTGTGTTGTTGTTTTCTAGAATTTCACCCCTTTATATTCTCATGAAAAATGTGACCACATATTATGGCCCAAACATTCAAATCAATATGGTTATCAATGCCTTGCAGTTATGAAGAGTTGTTCCCCTGGATATATACATTCAAGTTTAATCCTAGTTATAGCTAATTCTAAGGATTCATTACTTGAAAAGGTAGTCCAATATGCTAAACTGTCACCTGAGTATACTACAGTCCTGTAGAGGATCAATGGAATGGTAAATAATTGTATAATAACTCAAAATAAATTAAATGGGCATAGAGGGAACCGGCAGAAAAGTTTTCAAGAATTATCAAGCAGGGAGCAAAATTTTGCGTACATAAATTTCAGCCGACTTAAATCCTTTGTGACCTTGACCTTTAACCCTTGACCAAAATCAATAGCCTTCTTTGTCTCATCAAGGGCGATAATCCATCTAAGTTTAATTGAGATCCTATAATTTGTTAAAAAATTATAGTGCAGAAAACAAAATTTTCTCCAAATTTCAGTCTATTTATAGCCACTGTGACTTTGACCTTGTCACCCCAGAATCGATAGGCTTCTTGTCTTACTTAATCGATCTAAGTTTGATTGAGATCCTATAATTCGTTCAAGAGCTATGGTGCGGAAAACAAAATTTTCTCCAAATTTCAGTCTATTTATAGCCAGTGACCTTGACCTTTGACCTAGTGACCCCAGAATCGATAGGCTTCCTCATCTTACTGAGGGTGACAATCCATCTAAGTTTGAATGAGATCCTATAATTTGCTCAAGAGCTATGGTGCGGAAATGAAATGTTGATGCGTGCCCGCCTGCCCGCCCAAAGGCACTTTATCAGATCATAAGCCGAGTTCGACTTCATCGCAACTCCTCTAAAAATGAAACACTAGTCAAATAATGTTATTTATTGCCAAGGTATTTGGGATATTATACTGTGGCTCAAACAGGGGGTGAATGAACCTGACAGTATGGAAAGCACATAGTGGAATCAGACTTGTGATGCTGGAAATCTATAGTGATTAATAAACTATACATGTACAAGATCCATAATTTTTCTTTTCAGTTTGTGAGGGAGAATCCTCATGTCTCTTTCATCTGTAGACAAATAAACAATGTGTTTTGACCAGAGCAATTTTCAATCCTTTTTGCAGCATAAATTCAACATTGTGGCAACTGGGTTAAACTTTGATAGTAAAGTAATACATGGCAGCACCTTATCCCATGCTCTTAAAATTTCTGTTTGACACACACTCATGACATCCACTCAAACATTACAGAGTGCAGCAAAATCCCATTGTAATAGGGGATTCAAAATGGATAACTGGTACAAAATATGGTACATACTATTCAAAAAGGATAATGAATTTGACATATTGATGTCTTGGAAAAGGAAATTCTGACATCGGGGCTCTAAGCGTTTTCAAACATTGTCATTTGATAAAAGTGTTCTACATTTTTAAAAATAGAGATTAATATGTCTTTACATACATAGGTGAGAAAGTTTCCATTATTCCTAGCCGAGACATACCATGTATGCGCAAAAAAATCATAAACAAATATCACACTACTCACGTAGAAAATGTGGACCTTACCGTCATCAAGCGCAGCGAAACACGCCATTTCGATATTATAGTCGACGAAAGCTCGGTAACAGTAATGAATAAGGTACACTCATTTTGCATCTATTTTGTGGCTTTCTTTATTAAAAGGAACAGTTCTCTAATGTGTAACGTGCAATTACTACGTAATTCAATAACTTGAAGCATGAAGCAGTTTCACTTTGCCACCGGATATAAGAAATTTTATTTCGTATTCCGATCCCAATCGACAGCTGTTGACTGGGAATGACGTGTTTTAATTCAATCTACATGTAACATCAAGCATTTTTTTTATATCACATTAAAAAAACCCAAATATATACACATACACAATGTTGTAGAGTTATTTCTTGTAAATTTTCTGAGGTTTCGCACCATATTCGATATTTCGCGCCACGGTGTCAATAGGGCTTGTGTGCAGTTGTCGTTCGTTTCCTTATCAATGTTTATAGGTGACGCTGCGCTACAAACGAAAATTTTCAACCTTATCTTTTATTTTTCTATGTATATCAGTATCAATTTGATCGAAATCTTGTATTCAAATTGATTTGAATACAATATCATTGCATTTATTTACATGTCAATTATCAAAATTAGATTAATTCAGTAAAGTTACATGGATTATTTAATGGCGGATGTTTATAAAAGTTTATGTTGATTTACCTAGGAGTAAATCAGCTGACACAGAACCCCCGCTGACGACCACTATACAAATCAATACAAATTACTGCGCAGAAAAGTGCGTGATGACCAAGGGAGATTGAACATAGTTCAACTCCCAAAAATGATATGCAAATTTTAGTTGACCATTTGAAACGCTTTAGTTAAGCATTGTAAACAATGAAAATGGAAAAATTAAATTTTCAGCTCAACAGTGTCCATGTCCTTCGTGCATTAACAATTAAAATGTTCTTCTTGATAATTCCAATTCTTTTCAAATTTGGTATTAAACATCATTGGGACAAGGGGGACAGCAATTGTAAATTTCAGGACTCCTGCACCCCTGGGGCCATAGGGGCGGGACAAAAACTGCCCAAAATTGATCAACTTTTAAAAAGTCGTTTTCTCTAGAACCGCACATGTTTAAGAAAAACATATTGAATATCTATGTAGAGCAGGGAGGCTTCTACCAAAATTGTAATTTTCGTGATCCCCGGGGAAGAGGTTCTGACCCCAGGGCGGGGCTAAACTTAGTATATAGTGTTTATATGTAAAACACTTGGACAACTTCTTCTTTAGTGCTATTGATACTAAATTGAAACTAAATACATATGTAGAAAGAGCAGGTACACTTTTACCAAAATTGTAAATTTGACGATCCCAGGGGTAGGGGTTCTGATCCCAGGGCTGGGCCTAACGTAGTATATAATGTTTATGTGTAAAACATTTAATTAGGAGTAGATAGTCATTTACCAAAATTGTAAATTGCATGATCCTAGGGGTAAGAGTTTGGTTTCAGGGTGGTGTCAAAATTATAATAACGATTTGAAGGACTTATTCAAGTTCGCTGATATTGCATAAAATCTAAATGAATAATTAGAAATAGCAGAAAGGGATGTACAACAATTGGTGATTTTCACATTCCAGGGATTTAACTATAGGATGGGTTTAGATTAGCATATTATATTATGTAAAGCCTTTCATCAGTGTATGCTTTTCTGAGGGTATTGAAGTTTTAAGAACACATCTTGTCTTAAACTGTTGCTTAACATTACAACTTAACATAGATATTCAGAAAAGGAACGTTTTCTAGATTCCATAGCCTTTGGGAGTAGTGATACTTTTCACTAGTACGCGGGTGAAATAAGGTCTGTGGACTGTGGACCCCTTGTATTTTTTTAATTTTTTTTTTTACATCGTCGTAACCTGCTGTCGATCGAGGTCGTGTGGTCATACTTTTGAACGTCAAAATCAATAAATTTTGAATGAATTTCTAAAGTGTTCCCCCAATATTTACTTTTCTTGTCGAAGTTTAAATATGATATATAATAATACATTTTCCCATTGAGAAAAATTTTCCCAGAATTTTTCTATTTCTACTGGAATAAATGTTCGAGAATGACTTACCGATTATAAGAAAAAAAGCACCTGCCTCATGTCTGAAAAGTATTCACCAATTACAGACGCGTACAATAAATATTCAAACTAATAAGAATTAGATCTTCTCTAACCGTTACACCGGAGAAGGATCTGACAGCATTGCGTTCGATGTCATGTTATAAAGCCCAGTCTCATGAATAATTCAATAAACATTCGACCAATAAAAATAGATTGACAACGAATCAAGGACCAATCAGGAATCGTTTTACTGAAGTGTATTCAGACTGCAAGTTCACAAAAAATGGCGTCGGTTCATGAAAAGTCTAAACGAATTCCAAATATCAAAGTAGCAGGAAGAGCAAAGGATGATCTAATACATCATTCATCCAATAGTGTTGACACCAAGCTTTTGTTTGATGAACCAATTGAATTTTCGCTTTTTTCATTTGATAATAAGTTTTGTTTAAAACTCCCCAAATCATTATCTTCCCACCATTTCATTTCACAATCACATTGTTTTGGAAGTTTTCTCTCTAAATTTGTCTACATATTTCTATAATTTTGGAAAAATAATTATATTTTCATCCCGACCCGATGATGGTACAAACTTTCTACACCATCGTCTGTAGACGCGCTCACAAAGAAACCATTTTTCTCAATTCAGTACATCAGCATCATTCTTGATAAAGACCCAGGTTGCGTCGAAAATTTGAGGCATTGGTTGTACACGTATTTGCTTACACCCTGTGCACATTGTTTATATAGATAATCGCATGACAGTTCCAACATAGAATCTATATACGCCGGAGAAGAATTCTATTTCGATATTACATGTCATTAATTTCCGTGAATGGGTATAAATGATAGCACAGTCTCATAAATTTGTATAAGTTTTCAAATGAAAATGTTATTCACCACTCAAATTTGTTTATATATTGAGTCATTCCTTTATATTTTAGAATTATCTTAGTGCATATTGTTTCTAGTATTGATGCATTTTTAATTAAATTTAGGTTAAATATACATTTATACCCAAAGTATTTGATTATTATATATAGATACACGAAGACATTTAGTAAGGCTTAGTAACGTCTTCGTCTATCTTTTTTATTTTTTACCTATATATATATATATATATATATATATATATATATATATACTGTCATGTATACTTTTGAACAGCGTACATATAAGTAAGAGCTAATGTAGAGAATTGATTTATTATCCAAACATATTGATGCGGTACATGTATATGGAACAGCAAATCTCTTTCAAGGGATGACATTTCCGTCCATCCGTCTGTCTGTCACAAAATCTTGTGAACACTTCTCGTATATGGCTTATCTGAGAGATTTGAAACTTTTTACAATGCTTCATTGTCATTTGTAGATGTGCATATTTTCGGGACAGGAGGATCAGGGATAGACATTAACTTTTCATCCCACTTGCCCTTCGGGCAAGTTTTACTTGTCCGAATGACAAACTTAGTTGTCCGAAATATTTTAGACTCTAATAAACCTGTCAACCAGTAATTTTAATTATCTTAATTATCTCTTCCTGTCAATTAGTAATACAGTACGATCTACTAGAATGGACCTTCGCTATAATCTGACGATTCGGTAAAGAAAGCAACACTATATTTAGTTGGCTTTACTTTCTAATATTTGATATTCATCAAGCTTAACACAATTATTATAGTAATCCCATTTTCTGCCAAAAATACCACTTGCCCCATCGGGCAAGTGTGTATTGAGTTTCACTTGTCCGAACTGGGTTCTCACTTGCCTCGGGCAATCGGACAACTGTTAATGTCGATCCCTGAGGATCCAATTATTTTCGTAAAAGTTACAGTGGATCTAATTAAGAGGGGTGAGGATGTAAAATAGCTTGTGAACACTTCTCTTATATGGCTTATCAGATAGATTTGAAAATTTGTACAATGCTTCATTGCCATTTGTAGATGTGCATATTTGTGGGACGGGAGGATCCAATTATTTTCGTAAAAGTTACAGTGGATCTAATTAAGAGGGGTGAGGATGTAAAATAGCTTGTGAACACTTCTCCTATATGGCTTATCAGATATATTTGAAAATTTGTACAAAGCTTCATTGCCATTTGTAGATGTGCATATTTGTGGGACGGGAGGATCCAATTATTTTCCTAAAAGTTGTAGTGGAACTAAGATAGATGTTGGATAATAAAATAGCTTGTGAACGCTTCTCCTCCCATATGGCTTAACCGATAAACTTTAAATTTTGTACGATACTTCAATGCCATTTGCAGATGTGCATATTGTAGGGACAGGAGGATCCAATTGGATCTGAGGGGTGGAGGGTTTAAAATAGTTTGTGAACACTTCTCCTATGTGGTTATGGGACTTCATAATGTCTATGTTCCTGTACATTAAGGAAAGGAGGTTTTATTTGGAGCACTTCCAATTTGGGGAGTGAGGAGACATTAGTTTTTCATAAAAACAATTTGGCATCTATGTGTTACGCATGTTCACATAAGATGCTGTTATCGAAGGCTGCAAACCATTTGAGTTGTCTTTCATTGCTCTACAATTACTTCCCTTGGGCATATATAAATTAAGTGCCCCGGATTAAATCAACCTTTTCCATTTATAACTGCTACACACAGGTTGGCGTTCCCCTATTTCATAAGAATTTGTATTTAATATCTGAATTTTCAAATACACTAAACCTCAAATTTGGTTTAGCACAATTGTTTATTGCGTTTAATTGATATATTTGTCATTTTTAGTACATAAGATGTAACGATGGCATAGGATTGTTTGTCTAATTTACTTGTGTCTCTGATCACCGGCCATGCTGGTTTCCTCATTACATTTTTTAATTTTTTTTTTAATTGATCAAACATTGATTGTTAAATTTTCTAGACATTTTGATACAGTGAAAAGTACGTACAATGGAAAACGATTCGAATTAATTATTTTTATGATTCATTACCAATTTTAATGGGGGGGGGGGGGGGGGGATTATCGTACAAATCAAAAGGAATTTATTAATTCCTTTTGTTCGCATGCAAACTATTACAGATATATTAATTATAAAATTATCCCTACAAGAAGCGAATTAGTAGCGACTGGCGTTAGTCAGACTGAAATTTCTGTACAATGTAATGGTTATATATCGTGGTCATTATATATTTACGCGCGAGCTACACTCGCAGGACTTGGCGACTGACGTCATAAATTCAAATCGGGATCGAGATGCGAAATTTTTAGCTACTGGGGTTTTCATGGATAACACGTTGAGTATTTTTTACCTTTGCATGCCTAGTCAATACCCTGGTGCAGTTACCTGGACTAGAAATTATCTTATATCTGTTAAGTTGATTTACAAAATAATACATAGCCTCTAGCAGTTACGGGATTTCGGTCAATTCTTTCCTATAAGCAATATGCATTACCCCGGACCGAAAAGCTAGAGATCTGTATTATTCGATCTTCATTTACCGATATATGTAGGTACATGTATATGATTTAAATGAGTTGAATTTTCATTGAGGGAATCATTGCACAAGGCGGTCAACTGTCATGCCACGCAAACGACAGACATCCGACCAACCACCCAAAAGGGCCAAAAGGGGGAGACGGCAAGACGGCCAAGCTATGCCACCGCCTGATCCACAACCTGACAAGGATAAAAGTCGTCAATCGATGGAGACCCCACAGTACCCTTCTCATTCCCAGTTAAGTTTACCGGCCCCGCTGCAGGGTACAGAGGACCAACACAATCTGCAGATTCCACAGCAGCATATACAGACAATCTCACTTCCCCCACAGCAGAGCCCACCAGGGGTACAGCAGCCAGCAGAAGGTAATGATGTTGTACCTATGCAATCAGTGCATAATTTAGGCATGCATGTTAGCGAGTCAGTTAGGCACAATATAGTGCAAGGGAAATTTATTGAACTTCAATCCCTCATCCCATCTGCTGGGGGTCATGGGGCTAATACAAGTCAAAGAAACTTGGTACTCACTAGTGCAGGGGAGATAATCACCAAAGAGGCGACAAAAAAGATTGACTCCATTGATAAATGGACCGATGCAATGCTAATATTTGCATCAATATATCTGGCCTCACACCCTGCTAAATCATCTGAGTTACTAAAGTACATCCATACAGTAAGGCTAGGGGCAGCAAGAGGGGCAGTAAGTTGGTTTGATTATGACACCCAATACCGACTTCGCAAGGCTATCAATCCAGTCAGCTCCTGGGGGGAAGTTGATACAGAATTATGGCTACTTTATATGTCACCTAAGCCCTACATTCCATCACAAACAACACAAAAGTGCTTCGACTACAACTTTAAGGGCATTTGCACAAAAATGCAATGCCATTATTCTCATTCGTGCACTCGTAGTGGCCTGCACCCGCAAGTTAATTGCAATCCAAATAAGCCCCAGTTCTACACACCTTATGGACAAAAATCGGGTCAATCATCTTTTCATCGCCCAAGCCCCTCGTACACCTCGTCCAATCACCATGCAGGGTTTCAAAACCAACATCAATATTGGAGACAACAGTCACCACAACCACACAAATTCAGTAATGCTGGCAACCAAAAACATATGGGAACTAGGAAAAACCCCAATCAATAAATCGGTGCTAAAAAAGTACCTGGTAAACTATCCCAATAGATCTGTAGCAAACAAATTATTGTCAGGATTTTCTTTTGGATTCCATTTACATTATTCAGGCCCAAGAACCCATTTAGAAAATAGTAATTTAGTTTCAGCATGTCAACATCCCCACGAAATTATGGAAAAAATAAACAATGAGGTTAAATTAGGAAGGATTGGAGGACCATTTAAGAAACTGCCTATATCTAATCTGCGCATATCTCCTATTGGAATTGTTCCGAAAGGTGATAATTCAGGGTGGCGCCTTATTACTCATTTGTCATTTCCTCCAGATAATAGCGTGAACCTGTATATTGACCCTTTAGAATCCACAGTGCATTATGCATCTTTTGATGCTGTTGTCCAAATGTTAGCTAAAGTAGGTAGGGGGGCTTATATTGGGAAGATGGATATTAAATCAGCATTTAGACTGCTACCTATTAATCCAGGTGACTTTGACCTACTGGGAATCAAGGTAGATGGAAATTATTACATAGACAAGTGCCTTCCAATGGGTTGTTCTTTATCATGCAAAGTTTTCGAGGAGTTTGCTACTTTTTTACAATGGGTTGTGGAACAAAAGAGTGGCTTGACTACCATTGATCATTACCTAGATGATTTTATTTTCGCTGGCAAGGATTTTTTAAATTGTTCAAAGTTAATGGTTACATTTAAACAAACAAGTCAGGAATTAGGGGTTCCATTGGCAGAGGACAAATCTTTAGGTCCCACACATAGTCTAGTGTTTTTAGGGCTAGAAATTGATACCGTTGACATGATGGTACGGGTTCCAACTGCAAAGTGCATAGAACTTAATCTATTGCTAAAGCAACTTGTAGGCAGAAAGCGGGTAACACTACGTCAATTACAGTCAATGTTAGGGAAGCTCAATTTCTTTACTAAAGCTATTGCACCAGGCAGGGCTTTTGTTAGGCGAATGCATGATGCAACCATTGGTGTGCGGCAGCCACACCACTCAGTGAAATTGAATCAAGAAATGAAGGAAGATATGCACTTATGGTTAACATTTTTACAAGACTTTAATGGGAAAGTGTACTTTTGTGAGTCGGAGTGGTCTTCCAACTTAGTGCTAGATTTGTTTACAGACAGCTCAGGTGCTAAGGATCTGGGCTGTGGGGCATACTTTCAAGGGGAATGGTGCTACTTTCCTTGGCCTTCGGGTTGGGATAGAACAGACATCCTTTCAGACATGACAACACTTGAGTTGATCCCAGTGGTATTAGCCATAAGTCTATGGGGGAGAAATCTTGAAAATAGGAAGGTACTGTTTCACATTGATAACCAGGCACTGGTCACTATCCTCAACAAGCAAACATCCAAATCAAAAAGAGTGATGAGTTTGCTCCGTCCTTTCATAATAAAATGTATGTTGAACAACTTGTTGTTCAGGGCAGTATACATAAATACAAAATGTAATGAAATTGCTGATTCAATATCTCGTAAACAGTGGCAACGCTTCCACCAGGTCGCACCTCATGCACAGACCTCACCGCTGAGCGTTCCAGCCAGCTTCCAGTCTCTCATCTCCAAGCTGAAGTAAACAAACTTCTTCATGCAGCCCTCTCTGAAAATACGCACAAGGCATACCAAACTGGTCTCCAGGCTTATAATAGTTTTTGTAGTGAACAGGGTCATAATTCCCCATGGCCACCCTCTCTCGATTCAGTAGTTCAGTTTGTAGCATACTTGTCACTCAAGGGTCTTACCTATGCAACAGTGCGTTCCTACCTAGCAGGTTTATCCCACTTTGTAAAATTGCAAGGCTACCAAGATCCGACCAACCAATTCTTGGTAACTAAGTTATTGCAAGGTCTGAAACGTATTGCCCATACGCAGGATTGCAGATTGCCAATTACAAAGCAACTTTTGCAAGATATAATAGCAATACTGCCCAGTGTATGCACAAACAACTATGAAACACTATTGTTTTCTGCTGCCTTCACTACTGCCTTTCATGGGTTCTTGAGAGTTAGTGAAGTAGTGGTATCACACAAAAACAATCAAAGGGTCTTACTGAGGGAAAATCTACATATTGATCACATCAATTCATGCCTGCAGCTGGAAATAAAATTTTCCAAAACTGACCAAGCTGGCAGGGGAACAACTTTACAAATCCAAAGCACGGGTGATATTGCTTGCCCTTACAAAATACTCACAAAGTTCTTGATGATGAGGCCAAAGCATAAAGGTCCACTTTTTTGTCATTTTTGTGGTTCCCCTGTTACTAGGTATCAATTTACATCCGTCTTGGAAAAGGCAATATCAGCTCTCAAATTGGATACAAAAGCCTATAAATCTCATTCCTTTAGAATAGGGGCCAGCACGGAATTGGCAGTAAGAGGGTTTCCACCCAGTGTTATACAATCCTCAGGAAGATGGGCATCAAATTGTTATAAAACTTATATACGCATACCAAAATTTTAAAATCAGTATCGTGTAATTTCAGATGAACAGTTCATTTGGATGTTTGGGTCATCTATCATAAAACGTGCACATGTAGAGTCATTATATAGGCCTGGTGGGACCAATCTCAATTTAGAAAGGATAAAAGTTTCATTGTGGTGGCAGGGTTATGGAGGACTCGAATTGATCAAAGCCATTAACAAGATAAAGACCCTACGGCAAGTAGGCCCTTCCCCTACCGCCTTGTTAATCCACTGTGGCGGTAACGACTTGGGTAAAACTTCTGTGAGAAAAATAAGATTGGCAATAAATCAATTGGTTCATTATTTAAGACAAGAATTTTGTAGTGCACACATCATATGGTCTCTTATTTTGCCCAGAATTGCCTGGCGATACACACAAAACACAAAAGCTATGGAGAAAGCTAGAAAACGAATTAATTCCTTTATTCAGAGTAGAGTGTGCGAGGTTGGGGGTTCCATCATTCACTACCCTGACATATCCGACCATCCTCAATTTTTTCAATCCGATGGGGTACATTTATCACAATTGGGCAATCAAATATTCTTGAATACCTTGCAAGGCGGGCTGGAATCTATCATGAAATTCAAGGCCCAAGTTTACCCTCCACTATAAGTTTTCCCACACGTAACCTGACAGGGCACGGCTGCCGCTCTTACCCCCACCCAATCGGTGGCGGAGACCCAACTGAAAGGGCTTTGATGCAAAGCTCTTGCAGTTGAGTCTTTTGGCCCAACGAGCGGCTTATTATGGACATGTGAAATATATGACATTTGATTTGAAAATTCGGCCTTGATTTCTGCTCCTCCCAGGCTTAAGGCCATGTTTGTTTGATGTGTTTGAATCTCGACCTTGACCTTTGCATCTCCCAGGGTCAAGGTCATCCCTAATTGATGTTGACATTGATATGATGCTTTTGAGGCTTGCCATTTGTGTGAGGCAGCCCACAATTTGAACTTGATTTGTTTGCTTTTGATACTTTAATCAGCCGTGCCCTTTATCGCCAAATAAAATTATAAACACGTATTGCTTGTGTCTGTTTGCACTTTCTGAGATAATTTGGCATCTATGTGTTACGCATGTTCACATAAGATGCTGTTATCGAAGGCTGCAAACCATTTGAGTTGTCTTTCATTGCTCTACAATTACTTCCCTTGGGCATATATAAATTAAGTGCCCCGGATTAAATCAACCTTTTCCATTTATAACTGCTACACACAGGTTGGCGTTCCCCTATTTCATAAGAATTTGTATTTAATATCTGAATTTTCAAAACCCAAACCCACCCACCCGGAACTGTTTTGTGTCTTTGCTTTTTCTTCTGAAACCAGGATACTGCTTGTGCTTGCTTTATCTTTCAGGTTACACTCCCAAATAAATGTCTGTGCGGCTGATACAGAAACAATGACTTTGGTGTGACTTGTGAGCTCATTGCCCAACGAGCGGCTTATTATGGACATGTGAAATATGACATTTGATTTGAAAATTCGGCCTTGATTTCTGCTCCTCCCAGGCTTAAGGCCATGTTTGTTTGATGTGTTTGAATCTCGACCTTGACCTTTGCATATCCCAGGGTCAAGGTCATATGTTGAATTTGTTTTTGAATTTGACCTTGACCTCTGCATCTCCCAGGGTCAAGGTCATCCCTAATTGATGTTGACATTGATATGATGCTTTTGAGGCTTGCCATTTGTGTGAGGCAGCCCACAATTTGAACTTGATTTGTTTGCTTTTGATACTTTAATCAGCCGTGCCCTTTATCGCCAAATAAAATTATAAACACGTATTGCTTGTGTCTGTTTGCACTTTCTGAGATAATCTCTAGTTAAATTTCTAATAATTCACCATTTCAATTTACTTTGAGACAAACATTTGAGGTTAGATGATGATAATACAGTTACTAATTATTTTGTGGAAGTTTTACGTCTGGGACTTAAAGGGTGTAATATTGTATGTACTTTACTTGATTAAACACAAATTAATATCAACATTTAAATTGATTGATTGTGTATTGCTTAACGTCCCTCTCGAGAACATTTCACTTATAATATGGAGACGTCACCATTTCTGGTGAAGTGCTACAAAATTTAGGCCTATGCTCAGCGCTTACCGCCTTTGCGCAGGAGGGATTTTATCGTGCCACACCAGCTGTGACACGGGGCCTTGGTTTTTTCACCCGGTCTCATCCAAAGGACCACCCCATTCAGTCGCCTCTTGCGATAAGCCTGAGGAGCTACTCTAACCTGGATCCTCATGGTTTGGCCATTTAATGCAATCAAATATAGCTATATTATATATCGCTATAACAAATGTCAAATAATTTGATTTCAAATTATAAAAAGAAAAAAATCATAAACTTACTTTTAGAATGTTTATGATGTACATAAAGGCATGTAGCATCGTTTTTCAAGGGGGTGGGAGTGTCTTATATTGTCGACAAGCCAAAATAAAAACCTCTATCAGATGCTGTTCGAACGTCAAAATAAGAGAGAAATTTGGGGTCACTAAATATATCTTGATTCATGTAAAAGTAAGTTAATTCGCATGTAAAAAAAAAAAAAAAAAAAGTTACTTTACATGTAAAACAAAAATCGATTCAAGAACAGAAATATCCAGGTTGCTTTAAAATATGTTATCTATCATAGAGACAGCACAGTACAAAACATACTGTAAAAATGACATAATATACATGTATTACAATTGATGTGGAATTTTTTTAAAAGGTCACATGTTTATCTTCAATGTCTTTTAAACATCTATAATGTACAAGGTCTGGAGAATGTTAAGTAAAAGCTGTGAGAGAAGTTGGTTACAAAAAGTAGGTACATATACATTCCTTAGAAAATGTTCAGCTACATGCATCATGTACATCTAAATTTTTCAAAGAATGTCTGATCACTTCCAATAAGAAACATGGACATCTTCAATGCTTCCATAACAATTGTACAAGGTCTGAAGGATGTCAAATAAATGCTGTAAGAGGAGTTGATTACAAAAATACATGTAAATTTTTCGAAAAATTGCTGACCACTTTCAAAAAGGCACATGGACATATTTACTATATCCATAACAACTGTACAAAGTTTGATGAACACCAAGTTAGAGGTGTAAGAGGAGTTGATTACACAAAATAGGTACCGTGTATTCAAGAAATTCTTAAAAATGACTGAGTTCAAATACGTGTAATTTCAAAAAATGTCTGATCACTTTCAAAATGACACATGCACATCTTCAATATATCCACAACAAACGTACACAGTTTGAGAAATGTAAAGCTAGAGGTGTGAGAGGAGTTAATTACACAAAATATTCAAGACATGCTTAAAAATGGCGAAGTTCAACTACATGTAATTCTTTTCCAAAAATGTCTGATCACTTTCAAAAAGATGCAGGCACATCTTCAATATATCCATAACAAATGTACAAAGTTTGAGGAACGTAAAGTTAGAGGTGTAAGCGGAGTTGATTACACAAAATGATTACAGGAACGCCCAACCGCTATTCACCATTCTGTAAGCCGTTTGCACGTTGTGCAACCCGGCCAATAACGTAAAATGAATATTCTCAATAAGGACCGTCGGGGATCTTACTTGTAGGAGCAGTAGGTAAAGATTTTCTCGTTGTGTATAATGTCGGTTTAAAGCATGTGAAGAATTCGGTAAAACATGAAACGTAACGACCCAGTTTTCAGGTCACATGGCAACAAGGGTTGAAAACCGAAACACATTTTTTCATTTCTGCACGTCATTTTCCGATACCATGAAGGATACAGATTGTTACTACCTGCAGTACCCTGTGTCAAGTATACAGCCCAAACCCCAGTTCATTCACCAGCATCCTTGAAAAAGATATGATTTTTCCCAAGATACAATGTCCGTGAGGGGTATATCTGTCATAAATCATGTTTTCTTAAACTTATTATATTGGTAATGTTCTACAAATTTTAAAAAGTAATTATTTAAACAAAAGTTGTATACATGTATATGTAAGCTTATCATTTAACTCACAAGATGAATAAAAACGTGAAGCGTGAACAGCATATAATCATACACAACCGCTACATGCATTTCGATTTAATACTGCATGACTGGTGGTTGCGCCGTTTTATTGTAAAACAGAGCTAAATATGATAGAAATGTGGGGCTGTCAACAACCTATGTCTTCCTTGCATCAAAATCTCCTTTCTCAGATATGATGTTTATCTTTTAAAAATGTGAATCTATTTTTGTCGCGTAGTGGCCGCTGTCTCAGACGAGGAAAACGGACTATTAACATCTAATGTAAATTTCTGAAGGTATAATCATAAAACAAAGTAAAACATTCAAATTACTACACCATATGTGACTTTGTTGTATTTCAGTTTGACTGTTTTTCTTCACATAATCCGTTCAATGCTACGTGACTGTAATCGTCTACTGGAAATCTTTGAAGGTACTATCACATACCAAACGCTTCAAAAGACACTCAAATTACCACACCGCATGTGACTTTGCTGCAGTTCAGTCTGATTTTTGTTTATTAGCATGGCTTTTTCTTAACTTGAAAAACGGTTTCCAAGTATCACACACGATATATTACAAAAACCATATTGCATGATAACGGAATGTTTTTGTTAAATTTAAAATACAAACTTCTGGATATGAAGTTCTATATATAAATGCGTCTGAACACACGGCTTACCGTGGATGTGTAGAGAACAGCACGCGTATAGGAGCGCCGTCCGAGGGTCTGTCACTCGTCTCAGGTTCATTACATCTTATTGTTTTTAATTATCTTTTATTAAAATGCTCATTTTATAATGCATGCATACATTATAAAAATCACAATGCATATCATACATCCGAAAATTCAGAAAAATTCATTTCATAATGTATACATAAATCGCAATAATCGCAATTCATTTCATACATCAGAAAAATCAAAAAATTTCATTTCATAATGCATTTCGAAAATTTATTTCATGATGGATATAAAAAATTTGTTTCCATATATCATGTTGATTATACATATCAATATCATATCTATACATATATCATATAACAAGGGACCAAAATTTACATACACGTATATATTACAAAGAGTCTTCTATCATAATAAATGTCATTTTTGGGAGTTGAACTATGTTCAATCTCCCTGGGTCATCACGCACTTTTCTGCGCAGTAATTTGTATTGATTTGTATAGTGGTCGTCAGCGGGGGTTCTGTGTCAGCTGATTTACTCCTAGGTAAATCAACATAAACGTTTATAAACATCCGCCATTAAGCAATCCATGTAACTTTTCTGAATTAATCTAATTTTGATAATTGACATGTAAATAAATGCAATGATATTGTATTCAAATCAATTTGAATACAAGATTTCGATCAAATTGATACTGATAGACATAGAAAAATAAAAGATAAGGTTGAAAATTGTCGTTTGTAGCACAGCGTCACCTATAAACATTGATAGGGAAACGAACGACAACTGCATACAAGCCCTATTGACACCGTGGCGCGAAATATCGAATATGGTGCGAAACCTCAGAAAATTTACAAGAAATAACTCTACAACATTGTGTATGTGTATATATTTGGGTTTTTTTTTAATGTGATATAAAAAATGCTTGATGTTACATGTAGATTGAATTAAAACACGTCATTCCCAGTCAACAACTTTCGATTGGGATCGGAATACGAAATACAATTTCTTATATCCGGTTGCAAAGTGAAACTGCTTCATGCTTCAAGTTATTGAATTACATAGTAATTGCACGTTACACATTAGAGAACTGTTCCTTTTAATAAAGAAAGTCACAAAATAGATACAAAATGAGTGTACCTTATTCATTACTGTTACCGAGCTTTCGTTGACTATAATCTCGAAATGGCGTGTTTCGCTGCGCTTGATGATCTGACGGTAAGGTCCACATTTTCTACGTGAGTAGTGTGATATTTGTTTATGAATTTTTTGCGCATACATGGTATGTCTCGGCTAGGAATAATGGACACTTTCTCACCTATGTATGTAAAGACATATTAATCTCTATTTTTAAAAATGTAGAACACTTTTATCAAATGACAATGTTTGAAAACGCTTAGAGCCCCGATGTCAGAATTTCCTTTTCCAAGACATCAATATGTCAAATTCATTATCCTTTTTGAATAGTATGTACCATATTTTGTACCAGTTATCCATTTTGAATCCCCTATTACAATGGGATTTTGCTGCACTCTGTAATGTTTGAGTGGATGTCATGAGTGTGTGTCAAACAGAAATTTTAAGAGCATGGGATAAGGTGCTGCCATGTATTACTTCACTATCAAAGTTTAACCCAGTTGCCACAATGTTGAATTTATGCTGCAAAAAGGATTGGAAATTGCTCTGGTCAAAACACATTGTTTATTTGTCTACAGATGAAAGAGACATGAGGATTCTCCCTCACAAACTGAAAAAAAAAAAGTTATGGATCTTGTACATGTATAGTTTATTAATCACTATAGATTTCCAGCATCACAAGTCTGATTCCACTATATGCTTTCCATACTGTCAGGTTCATTCACCCCCTGTTTGAGCCACAGTATAATATCCCAAATACCTTGGCAATAAATAACATTATTTGACTAGTGTTTCATTTTTAGCGGAGTTGCGATGAAATCGAACTCGGCTTATGATCTGATGAAGTGCCTTTGGGCGGGCAGGCGGACAAGCATCAACATTTCATTTCCGCACCATAGCTCTTGAGCAAATTATAGGATCTCATTAAAACTTAGATGGATTGTCACCCTCAGTAAGATGAGGAAGCCTATCGATTCTGGGGTCACTAGGTCAAAGGTCAAGGTCACTGGCTATAAATAGACTGAAATTTGGAGAAAATTTTGTTTTCCGCACCATAGCTCTTGAACGAATTATAGGATCTCAATCAAACTTAAATCGATTAAGTAAGACAAGAAGCCTATCGATTCCGGGGTCACAAGGTCAAAGTCACAGTGGCTATAAATAGACTGAAATTTGGAGAAAATTTTGTTTTCTGCACTATAATTTTTTAACAAATTATAGGATCTCAATTAAACTTAGATGGATTATCGCCCTTGATGAGACAAAGAAGCCTATTGATTTTGGTCAAGGGTTAAAGGTCAAGGTCACAAAGGATTTAAGTCGGCTGAAATTTATGTACGCAAAATTTTGGTCCTTGCTTGATAATTCTTGAAAACTTTTCTGCCGGTTCCCTCTATGCCCATTCCTTGCGCAACTCGGCTTGTGCATTTCCGATGCCCGACAATTTTTAATTTTTTTGCATTTCATTTATTTTGAGTTATTATGCAATTATTTACCATTCCATTGATCCTCTACAGGACTGTAGTATACTCAGGTGACAGTTTAGCATATTGGACTACCTTTTCAAGTAATGAATCCTTAGAATTAGCTATAACTAGGATTAAACTTGAATGTATATATACAGGGGAAAAACTTCTTCATAACTGCAAGGCATTGATAACCATATTGATTTGAATGTTTAGGCCATAATATGTGGTCACATTTTTCATGAGAATATAAAGGGGTGAAATTCTAGAAAACAACAACACAACTTCAGTTACTCGAGGAGCGTTGTGGCCCATGGGCCTTCCATTATCCATGTTTGCTGTTGTAACGCTTTGAAACAACAACAGTTGATTTGTATCTAAAATCATGATAATATTCAGTCATTTATCCCCCTACCCTTCCAGTACTATCTTTTCTAACTGAATTTCCACAATGTTCAACTCCCACGAGTACTTTAAGTACTTTGATTAATTTGACCAATGTTTTTAAGGACAGCATTTTGTGTAAAAAGCTCACATTTTCACTTTTGTCGGAGATTTCTCTCTGATATTGATTCAGTTTTCATCCTGCATTTCATCTTATATTTGCACATAATAAACGTAATAAAGGCTATTAGATTATTAAAAAACAAGATTTTCTCATTGGTTTCATGATAGAATCCAAGTACAATGATTTTCCAAGGAATATCAAAATTAAGAAAAGAGCTGACTTTATGCCAAATAGGTTTGATAATATTACAATCATACAAAAGATGTTTTGTGTCTTCTTCAGTTTTACAAACTTCACACAAAGGTGATACATCTTTGTTCCACTTGCTCACAAAAGCATTGTTATTCAAAATACCATGTGATAATTTATAGTTGAATTCAGATATTCTTTTTTCAGTCATTCTAGTTATTTTATTTGTATATATGTATTTCCAAATACAGTCTTCTGTAACATTGAAGTCTCTTTTCCATCTATTTTAATTCAAAGGCTTTTGAAATTTTATATCAAGAAGCATTGAGTAATAAAAATTGCTTTTTACATCATTTATAGATTTTACAACATTGATTTTGAATGGAAAATTTACATCTTGTTTTAATGTCACATAATTTGCATAGGAACAATCATTTTTTTTTGGTATGCCTTAACAGCCTTTTAAAGCATATACTATTTACATAAGAGATTGTTATTTTTTAAAATCCTGTTTGAAAAATACAAAATGTCGTACATATCTCCCGACTCATCAAAAATATCTTTGACGTATAAGATACCGCTCTGTATCCAGTTTTTAAAGCACAAAAGGTTTGAATTATATTGAAAAAGTGCATTGCTCCTTAAAAAGTCTCTAAGAAATTCATCTCTCTTTAAACTATCAATGGTTTTTTTTTTTTTTTTTTTTTTTTTTACATCTATTGAACGCGGAAAGGACATTTCCGTCAAACTGAGGAAGATCTAACATTTCATAAAATTTGATTGATTAAATTTATACTCATTAGTCTTAATTATATCAAATGCAGAAATATTGTGTTGTTGTAAAATATCACTTAGTGTTCTATAATTCCAATAACCCTATATTCAACCTTACCAATCAAAGTATTTCTCTTAATCCTATCCTTTTTTTCCAAATAAAGTTATATACAAGTTTTGAAACATTTTTGAAAAAAGTCATCATCTGGGTTTTGTAAGATGGAAGCATTATACAGTGTATAGTATTTTAGAGATAGCTAAAGTATTTACTATTGTGCTTTTCCCGAACATTGTCAGATTTCGTCTTTTCTACACACAAAGTATTTTTTTCCAGTTTTTTAAAGTTTGCTTATCCAGATTTTTTCGTAACATTCAATTTTATCGTGCCCTATGTAGATACCAAGACATTTTATAAAGGTTGTCGTGATTTTGACGCCGTTTATGTATTGTTCATTGGCATACGTATTTACAAATGAACCCGTTAATAAACATTCAGTTTTTTCTAAATTAAGTTTAGGTCCGACAACTTTCGAAAATGCTGAAATTGTTTTCAATATTTTTGACAAAGAGTTTATATCTTGTAACAAATTCGTGTAGTCGTCTGCGTGTTGAACAATTTTTATGCTATCATTGTTATTCTTATTTTTCTGAAATGAAAGCCCTTTGATATCATTGTCGTTTCTTATCTGAATAGCTAAATTTTCTAATAAAACATGAATAAATAATGCAGATACAGGACATCCTTGGCGAATTCCTCTTTGCATTGCACATGGTTTTGATATCCACCCATTATTTTTCATTTTAAACATAGGTTTATTGTAAAGTGTTTATATCATTCCTACGGATTTTGGTCCAAAGTTAAATTTTTCTAAAGTTTAAAACATAAAATTATATTCAACTGAATCGAAAGTTTTTTCAAAATCAAGGAAGAGTAATATTCCATCTAGATGTTTTTGTGAATAGTACTCGAAGATATCCAGAATCAATCGAGCGTTTTCGCCTATATATCGACCTTCAATGTATGCACTTTATTCGCATGCGATAATTTTACCTGCAATCTATTGTAAGCAACTGGCCAAACATGTGCAAATATTTTATAATCCACATTGGTTAGACTTAAAGGCCTGTAGTTCTTTTTTAAATTGTCCTTTTCTCCTTTTTTATGAATGAAAGAGATTAATGCATTTCGTTGTGAAAATGGTAGTATTCGAATTTGAATGCTTTTAAGAAGAGATGCATAATATAAGTCTCTTAAATCGAGCCAGAACACTTTATATAATCCAGCCGTTAACCCATCTTGTCCAGGAGATTTATTATTTTTCATATGTTCAACAGCCATTTGACATTCTTGCATTGTAGGTATTTCTTCACATTCTTTCTTTTCAATTTCAGTGATTTTCTTACATTTAATATTACTAAGGTATGACTGAATATCTTGTTCAGACTTAGCTTTGCTTGAATAGAGTGTTTTGTAGAAGTTTATGAGACAATCCCTGATTTCGTTATTATCTGTATATTCCAACTGATTTTCATCTTTTACTTTATTTATTGTATTGTTAGATTGTTGCTTTCTTTCAAGGTTTAAAAAATATGATGAACTTTTTTCTCCTTTTTCTATCCATATCGATCTTGATCGTATGTATAAGCTCCACTGCATTTCTCGGCATACTAATCGTCAATTTCTTTCTCTAGCAATCGTTTATAATTCATATTTATCTCAGAAAAGTTTATTGATTCTAATTGTTTTATTTATAATTCAATGAAATTTATTCGATTTTTCTCGTGTTTAGATATCTGTTTTGAGTAATTTACACAGAATCTTTTAATACTAATTTTTGCGTGCTCCCATTTACGTGTCGGGTCTTCTATTTCAAGTGTATGTATTTCTTCATGTATATACATTTTTAGTTTCGTACAGAATGTGTTTTCTTGTAAAAGCGATGTATTTAGCTTCCAGTAACCAGCACCTCTTGAGTTTTCACTTGTACGGAGTTCAAAAAATGTACCTAAATAATCTGAAAATCTCGCACTGTCAATCTTTGGTGCTTTCCTTAAACATATCATCAAGGAGAAAATCTAGTTTCGAAGCAAATACGTATACATAATCTATTCTGCTTTGGGGAATATTATTTCCGTTACACCATGTTAAACCTTGTTTGTAGGTTTCTCCAATATATATCCAACAGTCTTTCAAATCTACAATTTTCAATTTTTTTTAAGTCCCTGCATTTTTTTTCTCTGTTATTATCATCTAACTGACAGTTAAAATCCCCACATCAAATTATATTATTTAAATTCATAGCATTTTGACTTACTCAAGTATTCACTCTCTTGAAAAAAATCAATTCTGTTTCTTTCGTTATTTGGTGCATTCCCTAAAGTCAAAATCTTATCATCGTATCTAATATTGATCAACAGTCTTCGACCATCAAGAGATTTACGCTGATTTAATATTTCTATTTTACTAATTTTTCTGAACAAAATTGATACACGTCTGCCATATACTGAATCTGAAAAGCAGTGTATCACTTTTCCAAACCATCTTGAATTATAGACAGGTTCGTGATCCTTAATAAAATAAGTTTCTTGTAAGAATATCACATCATATTTAACATCTCTCAACCAATCAAATAACACTGTTATCTTTTTATAAGTATCTAAGTCTCTTACATTTATAAAGTAAAGTTTTAAAGTAATAACAGTATTGTGAATGTAATATTGAGTTTGAGAGGGCGTTTACTTACTTATCCACATCACTTTTGCTATTCTTCTTGCCAGCCTTTTTCAAGTCCTTAAGAAATACTTCAATGTTTGCTTGATTTTCACTCCCCGTCCCTTTCCGTGTAAGAAATGCGTTTCTGGCTTTTCTGGCGAATTTGGACGCTAATTTTTGTAGATGTTTCCAAGTTTGTTTTCTCCGGGCCATTTCTAGTTGTTGGTATGGAGAATAGCCTTACTATCCAATCCTGTGCCCCACTGCATGTCACAAGTTCCCTCGGCAAATATGGTTCTGCCGCTGGAGTTCTCAAGCTTGATCTTAGCTGTAGAACTTAGCTGCAAAACTGTAGCTCTCTGAAAAAATATTTTGTTATGTCAAAATATTTTTTCAGAGAGCTACAGTTCTGCAGCTAGCTTGATCTTAGCTTCGGGAATCTGTTCCGCTTCGGTGGACACAATATCCTCCATTACTAGTTCCTTCTCTTTGCTCCATCCTTGTGGATCTGGATTTGTATTGCCAATCCGTTTGGCTTCCAAAGATGTGTCAGCCTATCTCACCTTTTTGGCCGCATCCAGATCGCCAGCACGAATTGCTTTGATCAACTGGTACGCGTGCTCCTCAGGTTTATGTTTTTCACCAAATACGTTAAGATCACAGGGATAAAAGATGGAAAGTTGATTAGATTTTCCCTGAAAGACCACAATTTCGCTGGATTCTGACGCATCTACATAGTGTTTACATTCTGTGGATTCAGGAGCGTGTCCGGGTTCTTTGCACACTCTACACACTTTTTCATTCTTACACTGCTGTTTCCGATGACCAGATTCCCAGCAATTGTAGCACTGTAGTTTGGAATCAGATTGAAATTGGTTCTGGTGGTATAGTCTGCATTTTAATTTCGCACAAACTGCGTTTCTCGGGAGAGATTTTGTTTGGGGAAGCGGGTCAATATAGAGAAATATATTGCCGTTAAGAACATTAGTCAAAAGGAGTGTGACAGGGTGTCTAATGCTCTCGTATTTTGTGTCACTTCTAATGTTTACATCAAAGTTGCGAAGCATTTCAGAAACTGCGCTGTCGTCTACCGATAGAGGTAGCCCACATATTGCTATCTTAAGCACTTTGTCATTAGGACCAGTGGCTCCAGTTGAATATGGGTTTGAGTCGTATACTTGGACAGATATGTTTCTGACCTCAAATCCTTCGACTGCCAGTATTGGTCTGCTTTCCTTGGTTTTAAGGCAAACTCTCAATAGGTCTCGCTCTAATTGAATACAGTGTATGCCATTTTCAACCTTCTGATATAGGGCTTCATATATTTCAAAGTCACTAATCTTGTTGACTTTGCCAAACTGTATTTCTGAGTTTTTAATATATACAGGTTTAATCGTTGCAAATATTTCAGGCTGTTTCCCAGTTTTCTCAGGATTCAGCGTCAGTATTATTATTGGCGATATGGTGCAAAAATTAACAGTCAAGTGAATTCTTTGAGTGCACACAGATCACCGATAGTTGAGTACCTGGGTTTTAAGTCCACAGTAAACAAACCAAACAATAGAATTAACGAACATGTATCAAATATTTTCACACACACACACACACACACACACACACACACACACACACACACACACACACACACACACATACTTGTGTATATCACAAAGAGAGGTATAGATTTCTAGACAGACATACCGAGTTCCACAGTTTTGACTAATATTTACTGAAAGTAAAATAGCACTTCATGTTCACCTTGAACCCCACTGTGCATCAAACATTCGTTTTCAACAGATATACTTATACTTGTCTTCAAATACATATGCATATTTCAAATACTGTCCGAGGTATTCCTTATATGGTCATGCCCAAATATGGAAAATACCTCAGTTTGTATGCAATAATTTAAACGAAGGATACAGCTATTTCAATGCCTCGTTCACACGAATGCGCATTAAATTAATTCAAATTAAATAGCATTCACACGGCGGTAATATTTATTGCGAAGTAAACTAATGCGCATTAAATTCGATTGCATCTCTACATCAAAGGGTGCGCACAATAAATAAAAGAATATATACTATGTTATTAAAAATTATTTTATAGATATTTTAATCAATATTGTGTAGATACAGAATTCATTGTTCAAAACACTTTATATCTTTTAACAATGTACATGTAACTGATCTAAAAAAAGGAGTTTGTGTTTGTGTTTCGTTTTTATAGGTTCCCAAGAAATCACTTGTTATTTCTTCTGACGACCAGCATTCACTTTAGACAATATATTTCTTCTTCATAAGCCCAGTTAAAACATCGGAACGTTTCTTTCCCCATTCCGCTGACTACTGTTGTGACGTAATTTTTAATTACTAATTTAAAATACGTATTATACACTGTAAGTCTACTATGACGTCATTTGATATAAAGAAATTCAACAATGATCAAGCGGCATATTTGTTAAAATGTAAAAGAGAAAATCATATCACTATTTCGAAACATTTTTGTCGTATTTAAAAGCAATTTTTTCCACATTGTATTACTCAGTATGCCTATGCAGAGCACATATTTACGTCTGACATTATCTAATGACATGCTGTTTTTACATGTTTTTTAGTGATTACTATCATTTTGATTAGTTTTTCGCACAAAACTAACATTGATATATATAACTGACCACGGGTATGATGCATGTGACCCAAATTTGCCATTACGCATGCGTCTACATTTAATTCGAATTAGCTTCGCTTAGCGTTCACACGGAGCTAAAGCGAAGTAAATTTAATTCGCATTAAATCGCGAAGTCAATTTTAAATCGAAGTGAACTAATGCGCATTAAAATCTCCGTGTGAACGCTGTTCAGATTTAATTCGCATTAACTTACGTTTAATGCGAATTAAATTCTTCGTGTGAACGAGGCATAAGTTAACATTAACATGAAGATACAGCTATTTGAATATATATATATATATATATACATTGTATATATATATAAAGCACAAACAAACAATTATAACACCCAATCTTACGTTTACCCCTAGGATCTAAACGATACATATGATAATCAATTAATAAATATATAAAGCACTAAATAATCACAACTAGGTACTGAAAATTTTCGCCCCAGCCCGGGGTCGAACCAGCGACGTACGGCACCCACCGCCTAGCAAGATTGTCAAACCAGTGCGCAAGTCGTTGTGGCCGAGTGGACTTACGCAATGGTTTGACAATCTTGCTAGGCGGTGGGTGCCGTACGTCGCTGGTTCGACCCCGGGCTGGGGCGAAAATTTTCAGTACCTAGTTGTGATTATTTAGTGCTTTATATATATGTGTATATATATATATATCACTGATTGGCAAGCCAAAAAAAAAAACCCACCAAAAAACATGTTAATGCGCATATATATATATATATATATATATATATATATATATATATATATTGTAAATAAAGAATTCGGTATTTGATACAGTAAATACATCCAATAATAAAAGTCAAGAAACACAAAACTCGAATAACATATCACTGTTAGCTCTTTCGGCTTTAATGCTTTAATTTTTATAACTGTCTGAAGAGGCATTGAAGCCGAAAGCGCTAACAGTGAAATGTTATTCGAGTTTTGTGTTTCTTGACTTTTATTATTGGATATATATATATATATATATATATATATATATATATATATATATATACAAAGCACTAAAATGACCAACGACACGAACAACCAGACTGATTGTCAAATTTTCGGGACGAACCGTCCCTTCTTCAGGACAAACGAAAAGAATTACATAATGTGACCAATATCAACAGAGAATAATAATACAAACTACATATAAATACATCTAGCACTACAACTACACTAATCTACCAACGTATTTACAAAGCAGAGTACATGTTTTTTGTTTTTGTTTTGGCTTGCCAATCAGTGATAAAAGCGGAGCGAATTAGGACATGTCCTGTTCGTCCGAGCTGATCCGGGGTTAGGGTTAGGGATCAGCTCTTCGAGTTTTAGGCGCACCAAATGTGAAATTATCATTGATTGTTCAAATGCCTTTTCTGTTGTTATACCAGATTCTTGGGAAACAGGAAACCGAAATATCATACTATATTTTACTTTGATTTGCTAAACATTAATGCAATGAATTATGCCTGGGTATGTGTAAGATAAAATTCGTTCTATGAACATAATGGGTATCTACACAACTTTTGTAATATGCATGGGCTTCTGATGTTTCTTCATTTAAAAAAAAATCGTATGCACAAGAAAGTGATACAGGTAGAAGGATGGACATAACGAATTTTGAATACCCTCAAAACTTTGTTTTCGGGGATTATAACTACTAGCATTTTTCTTCCATCTCTTTTTAAAACCTAAAATGCATTATAAATCTGTGCTTTCTCTCAACTGATACCTTAATATCTACTAATATTTTTTGTTTAACTAGATGAATCCCATTATGCACTAAAAGTTCTTACCCATGTATATACATGAAACTCACTATGCACTACAAGAGTTTACCCTGTGTATACACATGAACCTCACAATGCACTACAAGATTTTACCCTGTGTATACCCAAGAACCTCACAATGTACTGAGTGTCTCCCGTGTATACACATGAACCTCACAATGCACTACGAGTGTCTCCCCTGTGTATACACATGAACCTCACAATGTACTACGAGTGTCTCCCCTGTATATACACAATAACCTCACAATGCACTACAAGATTTTACCGTGTATACCCAAGAACCTCACAATGTACTATGAGTGCCTCCCCTGTGTATACACATGAACCTCACAATGCACTATGAGTGTCTCCCCTGTGTATATATATGAACCTCACTATGCACTAGGAGTGTCTCCCCTGTGTATACACATGAACCTCACTATGCACTAGGAGTGTCTCCCCTGTGTATACACATGAACCTCACTATGCACTAGGAGTGTCTCCCCTGTGTATACACATGAACCTCACTATGTACTACGAGTGTCTCCCCTGTGTATATATATGAACCTCACTATGCACTAGGAGTGTCTCCCCTGTGTATATATATGAACCTCACTATGCACTAGGAGTGTCTCCCCTGTGTATACACATGAACCTCACTATGCACTATGAGTGTCTCCCCTGTGTATATATATGAACCTCACTATGCACTAGGAGTGTCTCCCCTGTGTATACACATGAACCTCACTATGCACTAGGAGTGTCTCCCCTGCGTATATACATGAACCTCACAATGCACTGTAAGTGTTTACTCTGTGTATACAAAAATCTCAATATGCATATTCAATGTTTCTAAATGTCCCTTCATTATGCAAGCATTACAACACACTTTCATTGTATGCTTCACGTATTAGACATTTCTCCATTTCCTATGTGTACCAATATAAACTTATGGAAAATTAATGCTTTCTTTTTTATTATTCATTCGCAGTGTAATAGTTTAGCATCGTTTCTTTTACCATAGCTTGTAGATGTATTTAAGTGACAATATCTGCTACTCTGACTAGTATGTACTATCAAATTAACTCATTTCTCAAATGTTATATATGTATACTTTCTATGCATATAAATGTACACATAGGACGCATTGTCTACAGCGCTACAGCATACATCAAAAGGACCCAGTGTTCAAAGATTCAATTCATTTTTACATTCCATGTAACATAACCTTCTTAAAAAATATGCATTAAAACAACTGATATAAGAATAAACTTTATTTTATTGTTTCTCAGTCCATGGCTATTTCAAAGTATTTTATCAGAGGTAAGCCGAAAAGCTTCACATTTCTAAAACATCAATGAACTAGAAACATGTCTATAGGACATGAATGTCCCACCCAATGTACATTTGTATTGTAAAATGAACAAAAAAATAATATCCTGCTTCTTTGGTCTGAGCTTATAGTAATATATGATGAAAGAAGGAATAACTTAATTGTTTAAAGTTCATCCTTTAAGTAAATGCAAAATGACGAATTGCAAGGTTAAGGTCAGACTTATATTAAATTGAATAATTCTCATGAGTATGTACCAGTGTATTAGTTTTAATAGAAATATCCGGAATACTTTTTTTGAAAATGAGCTAATTACAAATTAAGGAATAGTGAGGTAAAGGTCATATGGAAGGTCAAGGTAAAGAAAATTTTGATGCAGTTGGATAGCTCTTACTAATATATAATTTGAAGAAAAAAATCTTGATAACTAAGTTAAACACAAAATGAGTAAAGTGAACTCAAGACCAACAATTTTTGACACAGTTGAATAGCTCTTACCAATATGTATTAGTGTATGAGTTTTCCTAGAAATATCTTAAAGTTTCTTTGATACTGAACTAAATGTAAATTCAAGAAAAGTAAGGTTAAGACCAAAGGAAAGTTAACATGCAATTGAATAACACTAACCAATATCTATCAGCATATGGAATTCAATAAAAGTATATTCTACAATTTCTTTGAAACTTAACTAAAGATAAAGTGTGACAAATGGACAGATGGATAAAAGATGGACAAACACATATTCATGGCAGATCTCTTCCAAGAGACCAGCTTGCAAGAAAGTTTTTCACGGGTTGCATCAAGTTGGCATTACCAATTAGTTCCGCGGGAATGAATATAATGAAGTTACAAAGGAAGTTTCCCCAATTTTGATCAAACTTGTACCAAAACACAATAGGCAAAATTTAAAAAATCAGTTTAAAAAACATTACAGAATAAGGACAGGAAGGGGGAAAATAGTTATGGTACAAGTGAAATGAAAATAAAGTAATATATCCAAGTTACATCATCTCTCTAAGTTACATCTTTTAAATCATCTGAGTTACATCTCTTGCATCACCTATCCAGTTACATCTCTTTGAAAATATTTTTTGCATTCTTTGCAAAGAAATCTACACCTGTTTTGTCATTTTCTTCACTTGTCTTCTTTCAGATGTAATGATATTTTTTACAGCAAACTTTATTTGTTTCCAAGTGAACTTGGCTAAACATGTCTCTTGCCTAATAGCATTTAAGCAATCCAATTGGCCAGGTGTTTTTCCTAAAGAAATAGGCTTCTTAAACTTTCTCAATAGGGCAGCTTTCTCATCTTGTGTCCACTGATGCCGTGTATTTGGCACTGTACAAAAGAAAGAAATACTCTGTTACAATTGACTAATATTGAAAATATTTGCACACATTAAGGTAAGCTTTTACTCTCTGTGCATGTGATAATTGTTTAAAAATATTTACAAACCTCTTTTAGGTTTCCCTTTCATGTATTGGTCATCACTTCCTGGTTTCTTTGAGGAGCCTTAAAAAAAGAGCAAAAGTTTGTTTCATCTTTTCGTCAATAAATATATGTACACGTGTTTGCTCCTCCACCCTAGCTTTCTTGAGCAGAGGGTCAGTTAAGTTCATTTCTCAACAGGGATCAAAATTAACTGGGTTCACTACCAGCACATTTTAGTTAGTGGATTATTTTCCAAGTAGAAAAATTAAGATTTTACTATCATTTTTCAATTGATTGCTGTTTTACAGGAATTGAAGAAAACAAGCATGCCTCTATATCAAAATATATGAAAATAAAGTGCAATAATAATAAAAGGAAAGCCCTGGGTGATATGTTGCCCAATGCCATAGGCAGAGGGCGACATAACATTCAAGGGATTTCCAGTCATCAAGGGGTATGATATATAACATTTTTAAAGAACAAAACCAAAGAGGTTAATTCATTAAGACACTTATCATACATTATTTGACACACGAATGTAATGCAAAATTTGACCAAAGTGGAAAAGTTAGTTTTACAAATCATGACAATAATGATAATGTATGTTAACGCGGCTGTTGTTGATATTCAGAATTCAAACCGGCCGAAACTTTTATGGAAATTTTTGTACACACGGCCAGAAATACGTATTTTGCTTCTTTAAAATCTAAATCATTTATACATCAACTTCTCTCCGTTTAAAGAAATGTTTCTGAAGATCATACCTTATGGAAATAATGCTTCTTTTTGCATAGATTTCCTCATCTGAATTATGCTATCCTCAATAAAATAGCTTGAGAATATCTTGCAGTTTTTCCCTTTGAGTATAAACGTAGAGTTTCTTCACAGAATGTTTTGTAAAATGGCCAAACTTGAGTTAATTAATTCCATAGTGTTTGCTAAAAACTTTCTCCTTTGTTAGATTATCCAAATCCTCTGAATAAAAATGCACAAATCGAAGAGTTTGAATTTAGCCGTTTACATTCATGTAGCAACCACAGTTTTGAATTTCAGAATTCATGCACATGAGGGATGATATGGTTGTTTTGGAGGGCATTATAACTGTTTCCCGAGTGATATAACTGTTTCATAGAGTCATTATAATCGTTTCCAGTGTGAAAAGGCAGTTTTCTGGGTATATGGTGAAAAATATCAAATTTGTGACATATCGCGAAAACTAATACAAAAATGTTATTTATTGTTACTGCTAGACCTATCATTTTGTCTGTGAATTTTCCCTCAGATGGCTTCGACAATCTTAATGAAACTTCACAGAAATAAAAAACACCAATCTGCTTTGATTGTTAAGAAAATGAAATGTGGTTCATAAAAATCTTCTGTTTTCATACCTGTTTTTGTATTTTTCCCATGTTCCCTTTCTTTCTTAGCCATGCCATGTGCATTCTCATTGTCCTCTTCACTCTCAGATTCACTCTCTGCAGCTTCTAAAAATATAAATAAGCCCATGGATTTTAATGTAAAAACATAAAAAATTCCAGTCTAAACTTCAAAGATACAGATAATGCTTGAAAATGGTCTCTAAAAGCAGATTCAACAAAATACTACCAATAAATAAACCTACACAATTTCACTGCAGTGTATAGTGAAGTGACTTTTTGCATGCTTTCCAGAAGTAAAGATGTTTGGGGTATTTTTTCCCCTTCAAGTTAAAGTCATGTATGCAGAAATACAAGATTTATAAAGAGTGCATCATTTTTTGCCCCAACCAAAGGCCCAGAAAGAGGGAAAATGGCATGAAATGAACCATTTTGCTACCTGTTTCCTATCGATTCTGGTCCAGTACTATCAGATGATAATTATGTTCATACAAAATGTCAGACAGAAAAGGATTCCAAGAGATCAATGTAGTGACTCAAGTGACCTTAATGTTAGCAAGAGGCCATTGGACTTTAACTGTCACCCAACTTTGCTTGGAACTCTAGGCTCTGGATTCATGTCACCAAAACTAGTTTGCTGAGGACCTTATGGTCATTATAATATTCATGCAGCTCATTCATACAAAAGTTCACGGGTAAAGAACTTAAGAGTACACAGTGTAATAAACTTTAAATAGGTCCATGGGCCACATCGCTCACCTTAGTCACCTTGGCCCATATCTGAAGACTTTCCATATATATTTGCATGTAAAACCTTAGTCCCTATTGTAGCCCCAACCTACCCCTGGAGGCCATGAATTCTACAAACTTGAATCTGCACTATGTCAGAAAGCTTTCATGTAAACGTCAACTTCTTTTGGCCCAATGGTTCTTGAGAAGAAGATTTTTAAAGATTTTCCCTATATATTTGCATGCAAAACTTTCATCCCCTATTGTAACCCCAACCTACCCCTGTGAGCCATACTTTGAACAAACTTGAATCTGCACTATGTCAGGAAGTTTTCATGTAAATCTCAACTCTTCTAGTTCATTGGTTCTTGAGAAGAATATTTTTAAAGATTTTCCCTATATTTGTATGTAAAACTTTGATCCCACCTTGTGGTCCCATCCTACCCCCGGGGACCATGATTTGAACAAACTTGAATCTGCACTATGTCAGAAACCTTTCATGTAAATATCAGCTTTTCTGGCTCAGTGGTTCTTTAGAAGGGGATTTTTAAAGGTTTTCCCTATATATTTGTATGCAAAACTTTGATTTCCCCTTGTGGCCCCATCCTACCCCCGGGAGGCCATGATTTTAACAAATTTGAATGTACACTATGTCAGAAAGCTTTCATGTAAATCTCGGCTTTTCTGGCTCAGTGGTTCTTGAGAAGAAGATTCTTAAAGATTTTTCCTATATATTTCTATGTAAAACTTTGATCCTTTATTGTGGCCCCATCCAACTCCCAGGGGCATGATTTTAACAAACTTGAATCTGCACTATGTCAGGATACTTTCATGTAAATTTCAGTTTTTCTGGCCCATTGGTTCTTGAGAAGATTTTTAAATGACCCACCCTATTTTTGCGATTATCTCCCCGTTGAAAGGGACATGGCCCTTCATTTGAAGAAACTTGAAAGCCCTTCACCCAAGGATGCTTTTGGCCAAGTTCGGTTGAAATTGGCCCAGTGGTTCTGGAGAAGAAGTCGGAAATGTAAAAAGTTTACAGACAGACGACGGACAACAGGCGATCAGAAAAGCTCACTTGAGTTTTCAGCTCAGGTGAGTTAAAACAATGACCAATTCAGTCCAACACAGGGCCTGAATACAAGAGGACAAACTCAAACAAACTTGAATCTACACTATGCTGGGATGCTTTCTTTAAAGTTTCATGTTTTTGGTCCAGTGGTTCTTTAGAAGATTTTTTGAAGATGCCACCAAATTTTCACGAATTCTTACATGTAATTATTTTCCAATAAAATTAAAGAAATTTGAATCCCTTTTGCCCCATGTGTGAAGTTTGATTGAAATGGCTCTGACAGTGGTTCTGGAGAAAATGCAATTTTGAAAAATTTACGACAATAACAGACAAATCAGCTCACTTGAACCTTTGGCTCATGCTGAAAAACATCTTCATAATACATGCACTGTACTTTAAAAGGAGGCCATATATATCATCTGTGCGTTACTTTCCAAATTTGAAAAACTGCTTGCATAAAATGCATACTACAGTGTGCGACATCCATACCTGTGACAGAACTGTCATGCCACAACTGGAGATTTGAAAATTTTCAGCTGGAGTTTTGGTCTGATAACTGGAGATTTTTTATCGACATTTTTTTTACCGTTTTTGTGTGTTCATTGGGTAATGAAATCATGCTACTAGTAGTTTGTTTTTTTGTGTTACAAGTGTCTGAGTTCATAATCATCAGATCCTTTTTGTGTTGAGAACATTGATAAATCCTTTTTTGTGTTAAGAACATTGATAATTCTTAAGTCAATACCTTAAAAACCACAATTAAATGAAAAAAACTTGTTATATTTATTACAGAGATAACAAGTTATAACAATTATCACACTAAAATATTTGTATAATCAATACATTACCAATGGCTACGAAGTCTTCCAGAATGCTTAATTCAGAATTACAAGCAAAGTAGAATAAGATGAACTGATTTATAATAAAAACAGGAGGGTTGTTCTGAATGAACAAGTGAAACACAGGGGAAATTTTGCTATTCTATACCTAGTTTGAATTAAAAGGGTAATATGAAACTAGAAAACTGGAATGAAATTTAGTTAGCGTGCCAAACAATAACAAATGTTCACTTTCGGTAAGCGCAACACACTTGTGGTAAACCAGATGGAATGATTTTATAAAACAAGTTGCAAAGTAACAACAGAAAATGCAAGTCAGCTGATCGAAAATTCAAAGTATAAATATTTGAAAAGTTTGGTACCAATGGCGTCGATTCGAATACTATCGCGTGGACATGTATTTCTCCATTTTGAATCTCGTCTACCCTAGTTCACGTCGTTCTGAGATGTTACATAAAATCCGTAAAAGCATGTAAATCTTATTTTCTTAATCATATATAATCACTCCACGATTAACGCCATGTTTTTTGTTGTGGTTCAAACGCTATGTTTGTAAATTTGCTAAATAACGACGCTGAATATGACGTCACAATGTACTGTTTACATCGATTGCGTTATATTTCCCGCGTTCAATATATAGGCGGATCAAATGTCCAAAATTAGGATGCTTTGATACAGCTCTGTCCTAGTGCTAACTTTGGGTTATTTTTGTCCTGTTTTGGATATAGGTACTAATGCCAAAACTTTTTTGCTTCGCCCTCAAACACGGTCACGCCGTAAAACATATTAAACTTTAATGAATATTCCGGGATAAAAAAAAAATTGAAAAAGAATGGACGGGTAAATATACCGTCAATATACCTGTATCTCAAATGCTGAGGTGAAATAAACAACAAATACTTATGAAATAAATGGAATTAAACACGAAATTGTGAGGTTTGTTTTGACCGGAAACACTTTCAGTTACACAAATATCGCGAAGCTCGAGCTCGATCGGAAATACGTAATTCAAAAGACGACTTTCGATTGTCTCGGGGTTTTTCCTTATCAATATCGAAAAATAGCGCTCAGAAAATTTTTGTTGTTGAAAATTTGAAATGACGGAAGATTTTACATTTTAACGGAAGGAACGGAAGGGGGGCTCAAATTCGGGAGATTTTGTCTTCCGACGGAAGAATCACAGGTCTGGACATCACAAATGTCCTGTTCTGAACACAGTACACTGTGTAAAGTAGTCATTTTCCCCCTTCATATTTGACACTTTTATTTGGTCAATTATGAAATTTTTTGAAGACAGAATATGTGTGTATAGCAGTTCTTTTTCATTACAATATATTTTTGGCTGAAAGCCAAAGTTTACAAATGGTTTTAAAGTACTGCATGTAACTTTTGTTTAATTTTTCTTCTTTTTTTCACCTTTTGGAGGATTCAGCTTCCTCGTTTTTCCTCTGTGACAATTGTCTTCATCACTTTCCTCTCCACTACTGCTCATATCCTCTTCACCTTCTTCATTGCCAAGTTTAATGTCTTCAATAAAAAAAAATGATATGAAAATAATTGACAATGAAGATTACCATGGATCAAGAGATGTATACAGAATAATCCCCACCTCAGGCAGAGTTATTTATAATATAAATCAAGACCTGTCACATTGTTTAAACTACATCTATATATATAACTATGCACTCAGTGTGTCTCCTACAGTCTTGATAACAAAGATTTTAAAGATAGCATACTCTTCAACTATGCATATATTACACCTTATCATAAGGAATTTCACATTTATGTTGAGGCACACTTGCTTGTTGTAAATATGCACTTTGTGTCAAATAGTGAAGACGATTTTGAAATAAGAAATTTTGTCTCTGCAACCCACAAGTTCCTCAGGAGAGGGCTTCAAAAGCAGCAGTTCAGCCCTCTACCCATATGAGGTTTAAATCATTTTTGATTGAAAATGACCTGTTAGTTTCATGGAAGAGGTTGAAAATTCACAACTGGGTAATCTTAAAACTTCCAAATATATGACTATATAACTTTTCATATTTTGATGTGACCAATATTGACCACAATGGTCTATAATTTGAAAACCTAGCTCTGACATTATCAATTAGGCCTATATACACAAATAATTAAAGCAATTTTGTTTTAGAATAACAAAAATACCTTCACAGGCAATTTGGTCCAAAGATTTTCCACTGTATTTTGAAATTTCTCCGTTGTCAAAAGCAGTCAGAATTGTTCCCATTCTTGCAATCTGTAATGTATCGCTTGGGAGCCTGTAAAATGATGTGTGCACCCTAATGTCATGTCCAAGGAAACCTGCCATGATTTCAATGTCACTTTTCTCTAAATTTAAAATTTGTGATACTGTAGCAACGTGTTTCCTCAGCTTTGTACTAGTCAAATTCCGAGTGTTTTTAACCCCACTTTCTTCAGCAAACTTTCGAAGACAATCTGAGCTTCGGATTGGGTTAAGGGAACTGAAGCCTGACCTGGCAAAGACATAAGGATTGCTTTTACTTACTCCAGCCTGTTCCCTGGTTTCATTTAGCAAAACTATGCTCCTCTCTAGTGCTGGTGTTATTAAGATTGGGACCATACGTCCTCTTTTTCCACGAATTTCAACTCTTGAAAAGGTTTTACAGAGGATTCTTTCAAGTGGTTTTAAGGAATCTTCAATTTCTTTTAGTGAGTCACTCTTTGACCTTTTTTCACAGAAAGACGCAAGTGTCATTCTCTCTGACTCTCCACCTCTGCGTCTGTTAAACATCACAAGTCTGGCCAATGTCACTTGATTCAGCTCATCCCATACAGATTTCTTCACTGATTTTTGTAGCTGAATAACAAGCTCTTCAGTTTTTTCCTTCAGAAGAGTTTGCATTTTTTGGATGTCTTCTGCGAGAGGTAACCCATGACCTTTGTTCAATTTGTTTGATGCCAACGTCTGAAATGCACTGCTTGAGACTGAATCAGTCCATTCGTTTTCACACAGAGTGAAAAATCCCTCTGCGTCTTTGGTTGAATCTCCATTTCCTTGAATCAGGGCTAAGGAATTTTTGATTTTTGCACATTTTTTAAGAGAATGTCCCAACTTCAGTGCTAAGGATGGATTATTGTATGAATTTGAGTTTTCTTGAAAGCCACATAATGTTTTTGTACATTTTACCACAGCAGGGTACTTCTTTGGATGGATTGCATCATCTAGAGAATTAATATCTTTGTCAGTTTCTCTAAGTAAAATCAGTAATCTTCCAAGTTCTCTCATCTTTTGACTTACATATGTATAGAGGTGAGTCAAGTGTCCATGTTTCTGATAAAGTTTTTCCCCAACTCTCACAATAATAGGATCATTCCTGGCTGCTATACTAATTTCATCAGCAGACATTCGGCTTAATACCTTTTCTCTTAGGCCTTCGCTAACATCTGTGCTAGTTGGAAGAAGCAGCATGGATTGTGATGATACTTTTCTGTATTTTTCTTTTCTTTCAGGAGCAAACGGACAATTTTTGGTGTGTCGCCATAAAGAAGATTTAAGGAAAAATCCCAAACAATATTGACAAGGCAGAAATTGGTCTGCAGAAGTTTCATTCCAATTTCTAGTAAAAGTTACTAAAGTTCCATGGCGTGTTCTTAACACTTCATAATTGTGTTGAAAATCACCACTGTTTCTCAGCTTCATTAGGGCAAGTTTTCTATTGGTGGACTTTAAAGGATGAGATTTGATATGTTGCACATCTGTTTCATTTGAATGTACTCCCAAATAATGTTTAGTTATATTGGTGAATCCTTTTTCGCAGTACACACAATAGTGTACCTTGTCCCAAACACGAATCCCATCCTGATTCCCAGATTGCTGAACTTCCACATCTTTAACGGTACTTGAAATGATGTCATTCTTGAATACAAAATCTGTAGCTCTTTGCTTTTGGTGCTTTGATGCTGAATTTAAAGCCATAAGCTCTGATGTTGAACTAACTGTTTCCTCCTGGTCCAAAAATTGGAGTGGTCCTTGATAAGGAATAACATCCGAACCTGAATCTGAAACAAGTTCAACTTCTTCCTCAATTATTTCATCACAACTGTCTTCTGAAGTCACATTGTCTGCATCCTCTGACATTTCATAGTCTGGGTCAAAAGGATCAGAATGTTCAGACGAGTCCTCAAAAAGATCCGAGTGACTATTGCAACCTAAATAAACCATAAAATGGATTTAAAATAATGTTTCAAATTTAGCAAGAAATATCTCTGAAATTTATATGACTTCATTTTTCAACTGTTCCTCTATACTCTCTGTATTTCTTTTGCAAGTTCAATAACAATGTTGAAGAGATCATTTGAATTATTAAGTCAAAATATTATTACAATGAAAGTGTATTTGAACATGTTGCATACAAAAAACATTTAATTCCTCGGGTATTTATAGCTCACTATGCACTATAAGTGTTTACCATACATGTGTTAACTTTAAATAGTTCACTATGCAACATCTGTATTTATACATGTGTTAACATTAAATACCTCACTATGCAACATTAGTGTTTACCATACATGTGTTAACATTAAATACCTCACTATGCAACATCTGTGTTTACCATACATGTGTTAACATTAAATACCTCACTATGCAACATCTGTGTTTACCATACATGTGTTAACATTAAATACCTCACTATGCAACATCTGTGTTTACCATACATGTGTTAACATTAAATACCTCACTATGCAACATTCGCATTTAATGCATACATCATACCTCACCATGCAACATCCATGTTTACCATGTGTAAATAACTCTATTACTATTTATCATGTGTTAATACAGAAGTATGTGTCCCTCAACATGCACTTTTAGTATTTACTATATAATGCATTCCAGAATAAAAAAGGAAATTCCAGGAGTACTTTTTCTGGGTTTTAGAGCAAATCTGTCATAGGGTAAACGAATTAAGATAGAGGAATGTTCTCCTATCTCAAATGTTGATGTAGTAACATTACTCTATCCTCTGTGGATCTTATTGCTCAAAATCTCTGATAGAGGAATGTTCTCCTATCTCCAATGATGATGTAGTAACATTACTCTATCTTCAATGATCCCATGATAGAGGAATATTCTCCTATCTCCAATGCTGATGGAGTAACATTACTCTATCTTCTATGGATCTTGTTGCTCAAAATCTCTGATAGAGGAATATTCTCCTATCTCCAATGATGATGTAGTAACATTACTCTATCTTCTGTGGAACCTATGATAGAGGAATGTTCTCCTATCTCAATGCTGATGTAGTAACATTACTCTATCCTCTGTGGATCTTATTGCTCAAAATCTCTGATAGAGGAATGTTCTCCTATCTCCAATGATGATGTAGTAACATTACTCTATCTTCAATGATCTTGTTGCTCAAAATCTCTGATAGAGGAATATTCTCCTATCGCAAATGCTGATGGAGTAACATTACTCTATCTTCTATGGATCTTATTGCTCAAAATCTCTGATAGAGGAATATTCTCCTATCTCCAATGATGGTGTAATAACATTACTCTATCCTCTGTGGATCTTATTGCTCAAAATATCTGATAGAGGAATGTTATCCTATCTCCAATGATGATGTAGTAACATTACTCTATCTTCTGTGGAACCTATGATAGAGGAATGTTCTCCTATCTCAATGCTGATGTAGTAACATTACTCTATCCTCTGTGGATCTTATTGCTCAAAATCTCTGATAGAGGAATGTTCTCCTATCTCCAATGATGATGTAGTAACATTACTCTATCTTCAATGATCTTATTGCTCAAAATCTCTGATAGAGGAATATTCTCCTATCGCAAATGCTGATGGAGTAACATTACTCTATCTTCTATGAATCGTATTGCTCAAAATCTCTGATAGAGGAGTATTCTCCTATCTCCAATGATGATGTAGTAACATTACTCTATTTTCAATGATCTTATTGCTCAAAATCTCTGATAGAGGAATATTCTCCAAACGCAAATGCTGACGGAGTAACATTATTCTATCTTCTATGGATCTTATTGCTCAAAATCTCTGATAGAGGAATATTCTCCTATCTCCAATGATGATGTAGTAACATTACTCTATCCTCTGTGGATCTTATTGCTCAAAATCTCTGATAGAGGAATATGAGATTTTTATGATTTTTAGGTCACCTGAATCATTCAGGTGACCTATTGCTATCTGTTTTTGTCCGTCGTCGTGCGTTAACATTTGAACATTTTCAGCTTCTTCTCTGAAACCCCTGAACCAATTTCAACCAATTTTGGCATATAGCATATGTGGGTGGAGGGGAACAAAATTTGTGAAATTTGTGGTCCCTGCCCCCCTGGGGCCTGAGGGGTGGGGCAAAAACCATCAAAATGAGTGTAATTTTAAAAAATCTTCTTCTTTACTCCTGGACATCAAGAAGCCAAACTGTGGGCATAATTATAATGAGCGTTGAGCCCTCTACCAAAATTGTGAAATTCATGGCCCCTGGGCAGGGGTTCTAGTGTTAGGGTGGGGCTCTATTGGTCATACAGTGAAAATGTAGAAATTCTTTGAAAATCTTCTTCTCTGTCTCTGGGTATTAAGTAGACAAAATAATAGCATGGTAATGATGAGCAAGGATGTCTCTTTAAAAATTGTAAAATTCATGGCCCCTGGATCAGGGGTTCTGGTGTGTTAGGGTGGGGCTCTATTGGTCATATAGTGAAAATGTAGAAATTCTTTGAAAATCTTCTTCTCTGTCTTTGGGTATTAAGTAGACAAACTAATAGCATGGTAATGATGAGCAAGGATGCCTCTTTAAAAATTGTGAAATTCATGGCCCCTGGATCAGGGGTTCTGGTGCTAGGGTGGGGCTCTATAAGTCATATAGTGAAAATGCATTATTTCTTTGAAAATCTTCTTCTCTGTCCTTGGGTATTAAGTAGACAAACCAATAGCATGGTTATGATGAGCAAGGATGCCTCTTTCAAAATTGTGAAATTCAAGGCCCCTGGGTCAGGGGTTCTGGTATTAGGGTGGGGCCCTATTGATCATATAGTGAAAATGCATTTTATTTCTTTGACAATCTTCTCCTCTGCTGCTGGGTATTAAGTAGACAAACTAATAGTATGATAATGATGATCAAGGATGCTTCTTTCAAAACTGAAATTTATGGCCCCTGGGTCAGGGGTTCTGGTGCAAAGGCGGGGCTGATTGATTATATAGTGAAAATGCAATATTTCTTTGAAAATCTTCTGTTTTTGTCCGTCGTCGTGCGTTAACATTTGAACATTTTCAGCTTCTTCTCTGAAACCCCTGAACCAATTTCAACCAATTTTGGCATACAGCATCTGTGGGTGGAGGGGAACAACAATTGTGAAAATCGTGGTCCCTGCCCCCCTGGGGCCTGAGTGGTGGGACAAAAACCATCAAAATGAGTGTAATTTTAAAAAATCTTCTAAAATGACACATGTACTTCATGACCACATAGCTATTCAATGTTTCTTCCATCCAAAAGTAAAATTCTTATATTTAAACACAAACCTAATTCAAACATTGGAAAGTTGTTACATGATACTCAGGTGACCTATAAGGCCCCTAGGCCTCTTGTTGTGGAAACAACATCATAATACCAGGTGAATGTGACATCATTGATACAAGACTTCCCAGATATATGCCTCTATTAAGAACAACTAAATGGCCAAGAGTAACAATAGAGTAATGTCAAGTTTATTGACTGAATTTTAAAGATATGTAAATTTGGGGCCGATCTGCACCCTTAGAGCCCCTAGCTCAAGCACCGTCCTTAGATGTGTAAAGTGTTTTAGTTATATCTATTGTATATTTCATCGTGCTAATTTATAGATTTTGTTTGCCCAACTATCTATTTTGTATTTCTTGTAGGAGTTATGAGATTGATCACTGTTCGTTATGTTCACCTTACATTTGTAACACTGTGTTAAATGTGTGCAGTGCAACATTTTGAAGTGTGACAGTAGTAGTTCATCTGATATAATGTAATGCTGTAATGATTATGGGTATATATACATATTGTTTAAGAGTGTACATTCCTCTCCCGGGGCCCTTAATCACACACACTTAAAGGCCGGCAATTGGATATAAAAGCAGCCAATCGGTGAAAATGGTGGAATATATGAATTTTCTGGTCACATTCAGATTGCAGCACTTATTTTGCAAAAATAAAGATTAAGCTGTTGTACTTAAATTTTAAAATGGGTATGTTTGTTCCCCTCATAACTGTGCATATATTGGCCATATCTATTTTAGATATAAATTCTCATGAAGTTTTAATTTTGGCCTAAAAAATCTGAAGCAGGGCTAAATTTGTACTTCAAACTTTGTGGGTGTGATTATCTTTTGTTATTGTTTACACCGGATGTTGACTCACATATTGCATGAGCATGCTTGTCTAGTTCTAGATAAGGGGGATTGCACCAAAGGAAACATGTAATCAAATCACCGTATAACTTGGAAAAAAAGTACTTACTCATATATCATTGGTAAATCCAGATTTTATTTTTTAATTAAATATAATCACATTCCTTTAAAAAATTTGTTAACTTTATAAAAATAACTCATTAGGACTGTTCAGTCTGATCGCTGTTTCAGAGTTTTGCAGGATAGCTGGTACCTTTTCTAGAATAATGTCAAGCATGATGTTTTTCTGATCAAGCAACGATATCCTAGGCCAGTGTAAATCCCATTGTCTCTCACTAATGATGACAAATGTCCAATTGATCAACCATCACTTTAAAATTACTCTCAATCTGGACTCTTACGTGTGAACATTACAACGTCAAAAGAGACAATCACAGACAGTAGGTCTCCAAATATCATAATGGACAAAGTGTTTCTTAATAATCCTTCAATGCACATGTCCTCCATTGCACAGCTACAATTTCCCTCCAAATTCTTCTCATAATTGAAAGGTACCAAGAGGAAAATCATAAGTATTAGTATATCATATATACCAATATTTGTGTATATTATCAAAAAACTATATGTTTTAAAAGACATGGATAAAACAATGATGAATTCATTTTGTAGTTCGTAGGGTGAAGTTTTGTTAAAGTAAAAACATATCCTTTCAGTGCCTCACAGATTGAGCAAAGTGGTAGAAAAATACAGGAAAACTTTAGTTTATTTTGATAAATCATGCAAGTTCCCTGTTCAAAATATCGTCTGCTACAGAGCACGTGTAGAGTCAAGCATCAGACTGTTGCTTATTCTGATAACACTGCTAAGCCCTGTCCTCTTGCCATATATATTGCTGTAGGGGTGTAAATTTTTCTAGGTTACTCCCGGCCTTTAAGATGGCCTTATCTCCCCCTCTATCCAAGCTAGACTTCAGAGTTAGAGTAAGTAATCATTTTCTCAGACATTCAATCACATCATTTTTACATATACAATTGTACCCTTGGGAACTCAAAATCTAATAATATGCTAGTGAAGATTAGAATGATCAAGCCACCTTTGTGAATCTATAAATATAGCATCATCCTGCAGTTGTTGTGCCTATCAGCTCTACACAAATTGATAACATAAATTAATCACAGTGGGCTAGCTGGTGGCTGTGTCAATGTGCCTGAGATTTCAGGTCAAATGTTGAAATCTGAACATCTTAGCTGTTGCTGTGTAAACAGGCTAATAATATGTGATTTCTGTTTTCCTAAAAAGTTGTAACTATGTAAGTACATGCATGTATCATGATTGATTTGTACTGTAATCACAGATCATTCATATTAATTGTAAAAATACATAATTATATTAAATCTTTATTTGATTAAAAAAAAAGCATCAGATATACAAATGTAGTAAAAACACATTGACAAAAGTAATAGTTCTTGTTTTGATCTATTAGAATTAAACCAGTGTCGGAATCTGTAAAAGCTGTACATAACTGTGTCACACCTACAATATGTATGTGTGTGGAATGATCAGTTCTGAGGTATATGCACGTAATGACCTCTATATGTTGTAAGATTCTTCAAGATGGATACGTACATACATGTATATATACATGTATATATAATATGCAACCTATAAGAATATTCATGATGGATTTGATACATTGATGTGCATTCAATTATCAGCCTGTTGTCAAACTGATAACTTTGATAATGTGATTCTTCTCTCTCTCTCTCTCTCTCTCTCTCTCTCTCTCTCTCTCTCTCTCCACCATTGATAAAAAGTAAAATTCTTGAGGGGACAGAAGATATCACGTTCCTTTATAACTTATAAACACATCACATTTATATTATTGTAATTTTCCTGTCATATTTGAAAATCTTAAATAAATTGGTAATGTAAATTGTAACTATATTTTCATGAAATCCGAATTGGATGATGCATGTGACAAAATTATTAGTCTAAGGAATTGAAATTATATTATGAAAGAAATCCAGAGCATTCATCCACATGCAGGCACCTGAAGCATGGATACTACTTACATCCTCCCCCACTTTATAAATAATTTTTTGTGGCGATAATTTCTCTGAAATGTGTGGATTCCCTGTCTACCTCATCCTTCTTTCAATATTCTATGTAATTAATTGTTTCATACTTTTGTAAGCTTTAGAGATTGGCCTTCTACCATTATGTATTTTATTATACATATATCCTGTTCATTGAATTGACAGAACGTTTATGTTAGCAGTATTGCTAAATTGGTTCTTTTACAGCAAGAAGGCATTGTCTTATCACTTAATTTTAGATCCCATTTTCATCAGCTAGTGTAAACAATGGCTTTCGCATTTTGCCGCTCTATTGACCACAGATCGCGTTATACTCACCGCTCCAATTAGCAGATATCGCCTCTCCAAATTTTGCATTTTTGTTTTCAATTTTGTTTTCAAAATTATCGGGACGGCGATTGCCGCCCCTTTACCAATGCCCTAATGCATGTGTGTGTGTGTGTGTGTGTTCATAGAAATTCTTTATATCATGATCATTGAGAGAAGATACAGTTCCCTTATCAAATTGATTTTCTTACCAAACAGTTATGAATACAATAGTGTTTAGGATGCCCCTTAACAAGCAACTGTTAAGACAGTGCAGTACATACACAGATAGCATGTGCTTTACAAAGACAATATTAGAGTTTCTAATTATTAAGACTTTTCTGTACAACAAGATCCATAGAAGATAGAGTAATGTTACTTCATCAACATTGGAATTAGGAGAATATTCCTCTATCAGAGATTTGAGCAATGAGATCCATAGAAGATAGAGTAATGTTACTACATCAGCATTTGAGATAGGAGAATATTCCTCAATCATAGGATCCACAGAAGATAGAGTAATGTTACTACATCAACATTTGAGATAGAAGAACATTCCTCTATATGTTACTACATCAACATTTGAGATGGGAGAACATTCCGGTTCTTTAGCGTGCCACACCTACTGTGACACGGGATATCCGTTTTTAAGGTAATCTCCGAGGAACCGTGACATTCACAGCTGATGCCGAGCGTTTGGCGATGGAACTGTCACTACCTATTTTAACGACTTAAGGCTGTGGTCTGCCGTAGCCTGGATTCAAACCCCAGCCTTCCGTATGCAGGGTGAACGCTCTAACCTCTCGGCCACCGCGGTGAGATTTTGAACAATAAGATCCATAGAAGATAGAGTAATGTTACTCCATCAGCATTTGAAATAGGAGAACATTCCTCTATCATAGGTTCCACAGAAGATAGAGTAATGTTACTACATCATCATTGAAGATAGGAGAATATTCCTCTATCAGAGATTTTGAGCAATAAAATCCATAGAAGATAGAGTAATGTTACTACATCAGCATTGGAGATAGGAGAACATTCCTCTATCAGAGATTTTGAGCAATAAGATCATTGAAGATAGAGTAATGTTACTACATCATCATTGGAGATAGGAGAACATTCCTCTATCAGAGATTTTGAGCAATAAGATCCACAGAGGATAGAGTAATGTTACTACATCAGCATTGAGATAGAACATTCCTCTATCATAGGTTCCACAGAAGATAGAGTAATGTTACTACATCATCATTGGAGATAGAACATTCCTCTATTAGAGATTTTGAGCAATAAGATCCACAGAGGATAGAGTAATGTTACTACAACATCATTGGAGATAGGAGAATATTCCTCTATCAGAGATTTTGAGCAATAAGATCCATAGAAGATAGAATAATGTTACTCCGTCAGCATTTGCGTTTGGAGAATATTCCTCTATCAGAGATTTTGAGCAATAAGATCATTGAAAATAGAGTAATGTTACTACATCATCATTGGAGATAGGAGAACATTCCTCTATCAGAGATTTTGAGCAATAAGATCCATAGAAGATAGAGTAATGTTACTCCATCAGCATTTGAGATAGGAGAATATTCCTCTATCATAGGATCATTGAAGATAGAGTAATGTTACTACATCATCATTGGAGATAGGAGAACATTCCTCTATTAGAGATTTTGAGCAATAAGATCCACAGAGGATAGAGTAATGTTACTACATCAACATTTGAGATAGGAGAACATTCCTCTATCTTAATTCGTTTACCCTATGACAGATTTGCTCTAAAACCCAGAAAAAGTACTCCTGGAATTTCCTTTTTTATTCTGGAATGCATTATATATATTTGTAAATACCTAATTTTATTTGTAAACATGCTATCTTACAAAGCACCATTAGTGTTTATGTGTAAATAAGTACATTGAATGTACGCATGCAACCGGAGCCATAAATAACAAGGGATTTGCAACTTTTTGAAATTTTGTGACTTATTGCATGTCCTATTGTTTACTTTTTTTCAAATCTTGCATCGTTTAAATCACATAAATCTTTAAAATTAGGCTATTGAAGTAGAACCTCTTTATTAATATAAACAAACTATTTAAAATGTTGTATTTCTGTAAGTTTTTTTATTTAATATTGTAACAACAAAAAAGGAGTAATCAGAAATACCAACAGGTGAGTCGTGGTCAGCCATATATCCGAGATTTCACTAACTCCCAATCATTGACCTCTTTGATTTGCCTAGTTGCTTCTTATAATCAATATAAAGGTTCAAAACTTGAACTGTAAATGGTAGGTGTTTCTGGTGACTTAAATATAAGTTTCATAGAGTCTATGGAACACACATTACTAATCCATCAAACTAAGATAACTATATTGTACAACGTCCAATCTAAAAATATTTTGAAGTTTCATAATCATGTTTTTGACAAGTATCAAATAACAATGTACTTACTTTTCTTATGATTGAACAAAAATTTTCTGCCACCAATGACCAACATATCTCCATCATTCAATTCTTTGCCAATTTCAATTGGTTTTCCATTGAGAATGACAGGAAACTTTTTACTAAAATTTGTTACGGAAGCCTGAAAAATTGGAAATGTGGATAATCAAAGAAAGGATCATATAAAGCATTTGTTGTACAAACAGGATGAGGAATTTATAAAAGGAGAAAAATAAATATTTTTTTAAAAATACATTTTAGTAAAATTGTAGGGGAAAATCAAAGTAAGACTTAAAGAACTTTAGAGATACTGTTTAAAGAGTACTGCTAAAAATGTTGGTCAGGTTTATTACAAATGTACATGTAAGTCAAATTAGACTACTAAAGAAAAATATATGTAAGCTAGATCATCTCAAAGGGCCCCACTTTTTTTGTAAGGGTCATTGGGATGAAAAGGACTTGTATATAGGAATGTATTAAGAACATGACCTCAACTCCTGACTTATATTTTACCCATGGGCACTTTTTGGATGACATATGAGCCAGTACGAAAATACGCCAGAGGCAGTTCAGTACTTACAGGAAGAAGAAGAAGAAGATAGGACCACCGGGAGAAAAATATGCTCATGACAAGGATTTTAAACAGAGATCTGCTTTAACCCTTGACTCTGTGAAATTAGTTCAAGGTCAATGCAAACGCATAACCATCAAGCACTCTGGATTAAATATGAGTCAGATTGGGCCAATGGGAGAAAGCATAAACCTCATAAAGATTTACAGAATTTTTTTAACCTTGACCTTTGATCTTAAATGAATTGGTTTAATATTAATACACCCTTAAACCCAGAGATAATCTGTGGGTGAAGTTTTGGCAAAGACTGGACCAAGGGGAGAGAAAATATGTTCTATACAAGGATTTTACAGTGACATTTTTCATACATTGACCTTTGATCCATAGAATTGGTTAAAGGGCACTAAAAATCTTCCCAAAAGCACTCTTATGTGTGAAGGATAAGAAAGATTGGGTCAAGGAGAGAAAAAATATGCTCTGGACAAGGATTCAACACAAAAGTTGTTTATGACTTTGACCCATGATCCATAAAATTGGTTCAAAGTCACAGCACACTCTACTCATGGACACTCTATGAGTGAAGTTTGCTCCACACAAATTAAATTAGAAAAATAGACGGAAAGACCAATCACTACAAGGCACACACCGAGTGGAGATCTAATGATTTACATATAGATAGTACGTTACCTTGAATCTGTCAACTGCAACAACTGCATGAATATTGTCAACATTTGTTAGGGACACTTTTATATTACACTCTCTTCCACTACAAATCAATAAAAAGAGTATTAAATCTAAAATATTAAAAATATAAGTTTAGTCACATTGTTTTTAAGTCAATAATCATGAATTCTTAATGTGTATTACAAATATTCACATTACTGCAAGCATACTCCTATTTATTAAATGAAACTGCATGATAGATTGATGTACTATCCCACACATTTTCTTTCCAGAAAATGTTGGATTAGAAAAGTTTTACTGTGAAAAAATTCTAGCAATTGTAAAAAAATTTGTGTGGTAAAATCTCCAAATATAACACACACAAAAATTAAAAATTCATTTTATATTACTTAATTATACCTTCCAATGACACATTCCTCTTCATTCATATGGTAAATGGCTCCTAAACTATCATCCTTCTTGATCACCGTTATTTTTGCAAGACACATCCCAACATCTATCAACCAAAGTTGAGAATAAATTTCAGAAAAGAACTATATTTACAAAGCAATTCTCAATTCATGTAATAATGTAGAATTCACTGGTCAACACTGGAAAATTGGACTCGCCATTTGGGTGACCATGACAGAAATTTAAATTGTCAAAATTAATTTCAGTTTGCCCCCAAAAAGAAAAAAACTTTTACTATTCATATGTTTATATTTTTATGCAAAATATGAACCTTTTTAATAAGTTATTTCATTGTCAATGTTTCTATCATAATTTTGCATTTCCAAGAGCAAATACACATACACACTTTACACATATATATTTATATACCTTCTAAGCGTGAATCTTTGGTGGTGGCTCCTCGTGTAGAGTCTGACTTTTTAGTGGTGGTTCCTCGCATAGAGTCTGAGTCTAAATCTTTGGTTGTGGCTCCTCGCATAGAATCTGAGTCTAAATCTTTGGTGGTGGCTCCTTGCATAGAGTCTGAGTCTAAATCTTTGGTGGTGGATCCTTGCATAGAGTCTGAGTCTAAATCTTTGGTGGTGGCTCCTCGTGTAGAGTCTGAATCTTTGGTGGTGGCTCCTCGTGGATAGTCTGAATCTTTGGTGGTGGCTCCTCGCGGAGAGTCTGAATCTTTGGTGGTGGCTCCTCGTGGATAGTCTGAATCTTTGGTGGTGGCTCCTCGTGGAGAGTCTGAATCTTTGGTGGTGGCCCCTCGCATAGAGTCTGAATGTGAACCTTTGGTAGTGGCTCCTTGCGGAGAGTCTGAATCTTTGGTGGTGCATCCTCCTGTAGAGTCTGAATCTTTGGTAGTGGCTCCTTGTGCAGAGTCTTGGTTTGAATCTTTGATGGTGGCTCCTTGTGCAGAGTCTGAGTGTGGATCTTTGGTGGTGGATCCTTGTGTAGAGTCTGATTGTGAATCTTTGGTGGTGGCTCCTTGTGTAGAGTCTGAGTGTGAATCTTTGGTGGTGGCTCCTTGTGTAGAGTCTGAATCTTTGGTGGTGGCTCCTTGTGTAGAGTCTGAGTGTGAATCTTTGGTGGTGGCTCCTTGTGTAAAGTCTGAGTGTGAATCTTTGGTGGTGGTTCCTTGTGTAGAGTCTGAGTGTGGATCTTTGGTGGTGGCTCCTTGTGTAGAGTCTGAGTGTGGATCTTTGGTGGTGGCTCCTCGTGTAGAGTCTTGGCGTGAATCTTTGATGGTGGCTCCTTGTGTAGAGTCTGAGTGTGAATCTTTGGTGGTGGCTCCTTGTGTAGAGTCTGAGTGTGAATCTTTGGTGGTGGATCCTCGCGTAGAGTGTGAATGTGAATCTTTGGTGGTGGATCCTCCCATAGAGTCTGAATCTTTGGTGGTGACTCCTCGCGGAGAGCCGGAATGTGAACCTTTGGTGGTGGATCCTCTTGGAGAGTCTAAATCTTTGGTGGTGGCTCCTCGTGTAGAGTGTGAATCTTTGTTGGTGGATCCTTGCTTAGAGTCTTTGTCTCCACCTATTTTGCATCTTTGGCGCTAAACAATATTTCAAAAAATCATTAACAGCATTCACAAATGTTATGAATTACTGTCTATAGAAGTGTTTTTATTCTTTTAGTACCTTCAGTGGAATTAAGTCCTACTTAATTAAATACATTTCTAAATGTCAACACATACATTGTAAATATAAAGCAGTTAAAGAAGAAAAGACACTAATTCAAATTTGCATTGGATGACAGAAAACTTTATCACTTAATTCATATTATACATGCTAAATATATTTTTCACTCTATCCCGAGTTAAAGCTACAAACATGCATCATTCTTTGTAAGGCCCAAAAATATATATTGGTTTCCACTTTCCCGACCGACCCTAAAAATTTCTGCCGACCCCAACATATTTTCCCCCCATTCTCACAGATTTAGCAAATGTCATCACTACAACTAGAGTATATTTATTAACTTATTAAGTTATCTATTACGCACATACTTCCAAAACACCAGAACAGTTTTCGTATACAGTACAGTGGAAGAACTGTTTTGATTTATCATATAACTTTTATTTGATTACTAAATTATACATTTCATGCATAGTAGAATACTGAATCATTAAAAAATAATTCAACCTATAAAATCGAGAGAAAAAAACCCCCCAACAACACACTACCTACATGTACCTACCAACCCTTGATAATATTGAGATGAAAGTGGAAACTAACATATATTTCTTTTTGCCTAATAAATGCACAAATCTGAATACTACATGTATAATATTCATTTAATGTTAATCTGACCTCAATAACAGGGCTAAAAAAAAACTTTGGGACAAAGTCGTCAAATGACTCCTTATTTTAAATTTAACAGGCCATTCTCAGATCAAGGTCACCAATAGTAAAACTTTTGATTTCCTTACAATATTTGCAAAGTTCCTTGATAACAAATGCAGTCAAAAACACAGACATGACATGTTATTTTGATTAGTCCACATCTTGACTATTTTGACTGAAGTTAAGTGTTTGATCCCATTAAAAAAACAACAACACTAGCCTGGTTACACATTTACGGTTGCAGAATACCGATCAGCTCCTAATTTAACTTGCAAAATCTTGATTTAAGTCATAAACTGCCAGTTGATAGCTCAAAAATTTTAGCCCTATGTGAACATTTACAAATTAGCAAAGTACCAGATGGATAGATAGGCAAACATTATGATAATAAAACGATTCCTTTATAAACCCAAAATTCTTTCAAGAGTTAAATAATGGAAAACAAAAAGTTTCAAATACCGTTTTAGAGGTTCTCCAACTATAAATTCCTGGACCATAGTTATATCGTAGTTCTTCCCCAGTGTTTATGTCTCTGACAGCAACAAAATATACATGGGGTTTACCATCTTCTTCAATTATCGTTGCTTTACAATTTGGTTTTTTGTGCTCATCATTTAGTAATCTTCCAAATGATCTGTTTTCTGTAGCATCAATGCTGTTTTAATGAAAAATAAGTCAATAAAATGACTGTAATAATAAAAATTATGCATCAACATACATGTATCATAAAACACACAACCTCATCACCAACATTAATTTTCACAATGAAATAAACAAATCTGGCTAAAAGCATACTTTTTGAAGAAACGGCCACAAGTTATATCCAAATTTTAAAAGATTAAAATATTGAAATTAAAGCATTAAATGATACATAAAATGGCTGTTCAGTGGATTAAAAGCATGAAAGATATGATCAAGATAGTTATAGAATCTAAAAAGCAGTTCACTTTGATCTACTTTAGGTCATGATACTATCCACACCCTCAACCCAGATGAGGTTCAATGCCTTAGCATGCTTACACAGGCATATGAATTTTCCTCAACATTCATTGGTCCAAGGACTAATCAAGCTTTTTAAATCCACTAGTCCATAACATTAAATCACTAATCCAGTGGCAAATAAAAACAAAACTGAAACAATGTTTGTTGTTTACACATCAACTCATGGCTTCTTTTGTATCATGTTGTCAAATTGATGCTATCAAACTAAAAATAGTATCATAACACATAAAACATATCAAAATGTTATGGTGATGCGACAACAATTTCAAAAGCTACCTTATGCTGTATTGATTTGGAAAAAACAACATTTTGGGAATTATTCAATATGAATAAATATGTATATATATGTATAACTACGATCGAAAAACCTAATGTAAAAAAGTGAAACGTATAATACTTTAGACGGTCCATGCGGTTTTAATCACATTCATTTACATATTTGGATTTGTGTGCTATTTTTTCTTATAACAAATAATTAAATGACTCCGCATCAAAATAGTAAAGTTCAAAACCGGACACTGAGACATCAGACATTTCGATCCGGTGTAAAAAATGATGCATCGGACCTCAAGCACTGTACATCGGTCAGGTCCGACGTCTTTCGCATAGACTGCCCCTTGTAAAGACATAAAAAAGCTATAGAATGGCATCTAGCCTCTATACTTACCAAAATTGCTTTCTTTTAAAGTGTAATTGAAAAACATATGTGTCATCTTCAGAATCAAAATCTCCTTCGATGAGTTCTCCCCTATATTCTAGTAGTATCTCCCCTTCAATAATTTTTTTTTTGGCAAATACACCTTGCCCTAACAAAACAAAAATACATGTATTTAAATAGCGAGTATTCTTTTTGAACATATGATATGTATGCCCTCTCTAGATCCTAGCACTATAATTCATAAATGAAAAATCTTGGATAATCAAAGAAGTTGCTTAATACAAATACCTATTTCTTCATTAATGAATTTTGCTTCAAAATTCTCCTTTTCATCAGACTCTCTTTGTTCAGAGTTAAGCAGCAATGATTCTTCAACTTTTCTTTTCCGGATTTTCCTTTTTGCATTCATTTCAGAAATCTGATAATGATAAGAAACAATCAATTTCTAGTTAGTGATTACTCTATGTTATTTCTCCAGTTTAAAGGGTAATTCATCACGTTTAAATCCTTTTGTTGGGACATGTAGATCCTCATATAAGATTAAGCCAAAGATCGAAAAATCCTTCCACCGCTATGTAAAACTTTAATACGGTACCAATTTTGATGCACCAGATGCGCATTTCGACAAACAATGTCTCTTCAGTGATTCTCAAGCTGAAATTTTGGAAATTCGAAATAATAAATTTTGAAGAGCTAAGAGGAAAACTAGAGTGCCACAAAAAATGGAGCCAAATTCGTCTAAGGATCAGAGTTATGCATAAGGGAGATATCATCCTTAATTTTGAAGTGAATTTCTGAATTTTATCCCAGCAATTAAACATACATCCGCAGGGATCGAAATTAACTTTTTTCACTACTAGCAAATTTTAGCTTGTGGATTATTTTCCAACTAGCAAAATTGAGCTTTTACTAGCATTTTGCAATCGATTGCTATTTTAAAGGAATTTAAGAAAACAAGCATGTATCTATATCAAAATATAGGGCACTTTTTAAAAATCTTCTTTAAAGTGCAATAATAAAAATAATATTGAGAATTCTTTCATTTAAATTTTAATGAGTTATCAGACAACATACATGTATCATTGGTGCATGATGAGGGTCATAGGGTACACATGTGCGGCGAACTCGTTGTCCAGAGATCTACCACCTATTTACAACATCATGTGGTTTGAAATCTTGAAGACTGCGTCAATTCTAACTATATCTTCAAAACTTTTGGAAATTTCACCTAAAAAATTCTAATTTTAAAAAAATCGCGAACTGTAAGTGTTTCGCTATAGACTACAGGACACTGCGTGAAGCATGACACTAACACTTTCATGTGTTGTTTAATGTAAACACAGACGAGATCAACATGCTTGCTATTTAAATCAGACGTCTCTGAGACGCCCAAAGTGTGCATGAAGTAGGCCATCTTCGACATCACTGACTGAGATGACCTTGGCCTTAGTTATTTATTCGATCAACGTTTACTTTTTCAATACTTGTATATTCATTCTGTAAAGCATTTCTATGCACATGACAAAATTATTGTAAAGTTCAAAGTACAGCCAATAAACCAAGGATATCTTGAAAAAAAGATCGGGGTTTTTTTTACTCGCAAAAAGCTGCGATCACTTGTGATTTTTCACTCGCTATGTCAATTTTTAACTCGCATTTAGCGAGTATTTCCCCTTAATTTCGTTGCCTGATCCGTATTTTCAGGCTAGTAACAAAGTACTGAGCTACTGGGCTGTATATAAATATATAAATACACTGTCTTTATATGTAGCGGCCAGCCGGTTTCGATCGCCAGTGGCCAGATAGTTCAGTTGGTAGAGCACTTGACTAGAGAATTCAGGTGAACCAGGCTCGAATCCAGGTCTGGTCCGTTGCATTTTCTCCCTTCCTGTTTTTGGTGCTGTTGACCACCCCTGGACTTGCAGGTGAAAGTCCTGCCAGAGGGAAAAGAATCTGGGCTGTGCCGTGTCTTTGAGGACAAAGACAATTTAAGGAGGGAGGAATATAGCGGTCATCTATATAGAGGGGCAGGATTTTTTAATCGTTGGCTTTATTGAGCAACTTATTCAGGTCCAGCCCAAAGACTATTTCTACCTACGTAGCTACTTATGGCTACCAAGGTATTTAAACCTACTCTAGGTAGCTATTTTTACCTACTTTTTCCTTTACTTGCATTTCGTGGCCAAACGCAGGAACGGCGCAATATTGTGTGTACCAAATTTCTTGATTCACTTACAATGACGATGAATACTATAAAAATATTGGGCAAAATATGATTACTTTCTAACCTTTCAAATTTGCATCAATAATTCCACCCAGTTCAATTTTCTAGGAGCTAATTAAGATCAAAGCTACGTGATAAGAAGTCTAGAATGTCTTACAAATCTTTATTATTTTAATTTTAAAGTTTACCTTCATGCATTTTTACATTAAAGGTTTTTGGGGCGATTTTTCATGCATTTCCCCAACCTTCTCCACCCTCGTAAAGTATTCAAATTTACACTTGAATTTTGCCATGCACATGCACTTGATACATAAAACGACTGACCTGTTTAAAATCATTATTTATTTATATTTTTAAAAACAGGTAAAAGTAGGTTGAAGTAGCTACTTTAAGTAGGTTTAAATACCTAGGTAGCTAGCCTACCTAGGTAGCCACGTAGGTAGAAATAGTCAAGAAACTTGCTTTCGATTACGATGAAATTCTCGCCACGCTGTCACATGCTACACGGTCAGTAAAAGTGGAAATAGGATACAGTTAATTATCGTAAATCGAAAAGGTTTAAATACAAGATACACCACCCCTGGACTTGCAGGTGAAAGTCCTGCCAGGGGAAAAGAATCTGGGCTGTGCCGTGTCTTCGAGGACGAAAGCAATTTAATGAGGGATGATACATATTGCATTTCAAGTATATATAGATCTATATAGATCTAAAGCACCAAATTACATATGTATTATGTGATGACATACAATGTATCCAAAAACCAGTGACGTCACGAGATTTAAACTAACACTAAGCAGTATAATTTACAGACCTTTACATCTTATGATCTATTACTAGACAGGTAATTGATATGCATTTTTCTGTCAAACTGAACAACATTTTATCATTTACAAGACTGTACTCATATTCTGAACTGGACAAACCTTCACTTTGGTCTAACCCGCGGCACGGCGTCCCGCCATCAATAAAAGCTACGCCAAAATTGTTATCCCGAACCCGATCGTCCATAGTACCTCGGAATTAATTCACCTACCAATTTTTCTATCATACATTCATGTTTAAGTGATAACGTGTAGATAATCAGTGAAAAACATGAATATCATGAATTATAAATCTAGAATAATTTAATTTATACCAATTAAAAAAAAAAACTAACTAGGACCAAATTTAATGCGGGACGTTTCGCTCCGAGGGATGATTCATTAGCTTAGACCTTACGCTCTTTATCACGTTCACATGGCAAATCTCCCACATAAACATATAGATCAGACTTATGTATTGCATTGAAATAAAAATACTCTGTATTTACATATTTTGTGTAAAAGTACACCCGAAATACCCAAGAAATTGAACATTTAAAAATACAAGGAATTAAGGGGGCACCGGAAGACACCTGTAAAATATAAAAGCAATTCATCATCAGTTTAAGTATTCTTTACATTTTGAGTTATTATAATTTCCTTTTCTGTAAATGTATAGTCATTCTACCAAATCTCATACAAAGTCAGAATGATAGAGCTGAATCGTACATTGACCGTGGTTTGCAACGATGATTTGATATATATGCACATTTATATATCGCTTCAAATAACTTTTCATGAAATGACTCCCTCCCCTCACAAAATCACACACAACTAGATCTACATGTATTTACGGTTTTACGATTTGCTATCTCCTCATCTTACGTTTTTCTTTTGAGCCCCCCCCCCCCCCTTTCACACACAATTTTAGTACAAGACTACCCTACTGATTTTTTTCTTCTCTCTATGGAATGTCTTGATCATGCTATAGATCTACATATTATGTATAAATATTTATATTAGACTATTTTCTCTTGGTACGAAACAGATAGGGTATGTTCAGGTAATTCTGAACAGCGGATAATTCCGGACAGATTACGACAACCTAATGGTATTTGGGGAGAGAGAGAGAGAGAGAGAGAGAGAGAGAGAGAGAGAGAGAGAGAGATCTTCAATCAATTAACTTTTTCATGTGAAAATGATTTAGAGAAAAATTGGCAGAAACAATTTATTATCATATGGCTTACTGTGTTTTATGATTTCACTAACCATTTCAAATTACAATTTCTATATTCTGTCTCAATACTTGCTGTGAGTATTGACTATATAGGACTCTGAAAAGTCTGATTTGGCAGATTAATGTTAGTCTTGAACCCAGGATCATCAAAATTATGACCTTGTGCTATATCCAATCAAAGCTCTACCCTTGAAAAAATTAATTCTACGGTTATGGTGAAACTTGGGTACATATAAGTAGAAAAATTTATCAAGTGTTTTAATTATTTCAATATTTGGCATCAGTCTTTACCCAAACGTGGGTCTGTGCCGGCTGTGTCTATACAGTACAACTACTTTCAACCAAAACAATTATTTAATCTATATATAGTTACTAACAACTTAGTGCCAGAGGTCAAAGATGCTGTTTAATTCCCAACAGTTTAATGTAATTTTTAACACACATACATCAATATTCCCCATACACTGCATATAAACTAAGCATTTTCCATGTTTATTATTTGAAATTTAAATTCATTTGGAATCGGAATTTACAAATGCATAACCTTATATTGTATATCAAAATTTTGCTTAGAAATTGTATTTGATAATTCACTAAAATAATATAGGGATATCTCAAATGCACTATTGGCTATTTCCATGGACACAGATTTTTCAAAATGCAAATTTTAATGTGAATTCTATTAAAATATCAGTATAACAGTTTGAACTAAAGACATATTGATTTCAAGGTATGTATTTCAAATATTTTCTTCCACAAGTCAATCTTACCAAACATTGATAATTTGAAGAAAATACCCTTGATCTTCCAAGACCAGTTTCGACATAACAAACGAAGTGTAACTTTCAAAAATGTATAAGAAACCATTGTCATAAAAATTAACTTCAAAATCCTCAGTAAAAATAAACTCTTTAAGAACTGAATAACTTGATGAATGCAGAACAAATATACCAAACTTGCACATTATCAAGAGCCTGGAATGGAATCGGACTAGAAATTAGATTTTATGGCAGTACCATATATACCATATTCTTAAAATTCTATAAGAATATAAGAAAACTTTTTTTTTTTATTTCGTTCTTCACCGTCCGAATTTTCTCGTTAGAGAAATTTTTTGAACGTATACAAATCGAAGGATACCGTAACCAACTCCAGTTTCTGATTAAAACTGATCTCAAATATTGTTTTGATCTTCTTCTAACAATATTCTTCAAATTCAAAAACCTATTTGTTTAAACAGAACGCCATTTTTGTACGATAAAACGCGTGGATTTCCTAATAAAATCTTAATAACTTTGTAGAATTATAAATCTTTGTCAAAGGTACATAAGGTATATAAGGTATAACAAAGGTACATAAGGTATATATATATATATATATATATATATATATATAAAATGTGTTCTTATATTATAAAAATGTCTACAGAAAAGTCTTACCTTAAAAGTTTTTGTTGTGATCCAAGTCGTAAAATCCCGAGGAGTCTAGAAGTGTTTAAACGAGTTCCGAGTTTTAGCTAGTCAACCAATCAAAAATCAGCCAATCACGATAAAGGATATGCAAAGCGTGTGTAAAAAGTTGAAAGTGGTAAAATATGAGTCGAATGAGGCAGGTCACACACCTTTCAGCCAACTGACGACATACCGAGGTAACTGAGATATTGAAACCACGCAATCACCATAGAATATATACACCAAAACAGAGGTATACATTCCGAGGTCACGGAAAATGTACCTCGGTATTTCACACATACCTCAGTCTGTTGGTGTGTTAACATATATAATACCTCAGAAATGTAGGTAGACCAACACACACACACACACACACACACACACACACATATATACAAATTTCTAACTATCCATAACAAAGCACACGGAACACAATTTTATAAATCCAAAATACCCACAAATATGTACAATTTTGCCGTAGAAAAGACAAATATCGGTCAATTTTCGGAGTCCTCTACCTGCTTGTCACGTGACTTTTCGTCCAGGTTCATTACATCTTTGAATTTCTCCCAAACATTCATACACACACTCATCATTTTAGACATCATTTCTAGTTCAAGTCACCAAGAAAAATTCACCTTTTTGGGACATGTATGGAAGAGGTACGGAACAGTAATAATAATAATAGCGAGCGAAGCTCGCGTCGCGAAGCGACGCGACGAGCTCGCTCCAATGATTACACATATGAGTCACGTGATTTGCTCTTCTTCAGCTGAAAAAAGATGAGTATTACCCATAATGCTTCTGCAAAAATGTCGCCGTCACTGCGGTATACTTCATTGACAAACCCGTAATTAAAATAATTAGATTGTTTAGAAAGTACCATAAACGTTTTTAAATTCCAGACAAGCTTTCTCATAGCTTCAAAATGTTTGTTTTTGCTTGGTTTGAGAGAAGAAGAAAAAACATTGCAGCTAATGTCAAACTTATACGGTACCAATTTTGATGCACCAGATGCGCATTTCGACAAATAATGTCTGTTCAGTGACGTCACAATTTGTAACTGTTTACACCAAGCGCGTTATATTTCCCTCGTTAAATGAAGACGCGGATAAAAGTCGTGTTGCAAGATGTTTTAGGGCTTCGCTGGTCTCAACGGTCACACCGTACAACATATTAATAATAATAAATTCTTTTATTTAGACAGGATAGGACAATTAGTACAAATGACTAGTTTACATTGTGATCCTGTATAAAAATATTCACAGACAGATAAATGAGAGAATAGAAAAATAGATAACATAATATAAAATATATACATAAAATACACACACGATATCACTGGGGGAAAATAAACATATACATCATATATATATATCACTTAGAAATAATGCTGCAAATATGCTGATTTAAAAGATGTAATAGAACCACAGCTTGTGACAGACTCGGGCAACTGATTCCATAAAATTGTGGAGGATACCTTAAAAGACCGTTTATAATATTCAGTTCGAACTTTTGGTAAATATAAAATGCCACTATCGCTACTTCTTGTTGTTCTGGAACTAACTTGGCTGACAAAACTAAAAACGTTCATATATTCTGGTGTCATGTTATTAAGAACCTTAAAAGCAAGCACTAGTTTTCTATATACAAAATAATCATGAACAGGCATCCATTTAAGAACACTAAAATATCAGCTGTAGAAGTTCCTATTGTTCAATATAATTCTGGCTGCCCTTTTCTGTAACTTAAAAAGTATGTCAATAAACAGTACGATCCATATTTTATTGATGAAGACGAAATATCGGCGTTGATAGTGAAAATGCCGTCCCACAAACCTTACACAGTCATAGGGTCTTCTGAGAAAATTTATGACAATTGGAAACCTCCAAACTTGTTTCTCAAACTCTTGGAACTTCTTTGCATTTTTCCTGTCTCTACTGCCACTGTAGAGAGAGGCTTTTCCTTAATAAATATTATTTGCACTCCATTAAGAAATAGACTTACACATGTGTTTTTGGACAATATTGTCAGAATTTGCTTATGAAGTCTAACCAAGTAAGCACTGTTGTGTTTCTGTGAAAATTAAAGTTAATCTGAAATATATACATGAAAACAATTTTAATAATTCTAATATGAAAACAAGTACATATTTATGTATATATATGTATATCATTTTGTTATTTTTCCCAATTTCAGCAAATTGTCGATTGAATTTTCCCAATTTTGAAAAAATGGCGTTTCCCAAAATAGGCTGATAAATCCCTGATATGTATAGTATCTATCTCAAAACCCCAAAACGTCATAACGGTAGTAGGACCTTCAGATTTTCCTCGGCAATAGGAACTTCTATTTCATCGCAAATACCTTGAAAAACAGACATAAGTTCCTGACAATATCTATCTATCTATCTATCTATCTATCTATCTATATATATATATATATATATATATATTTATATTGCATACGTGGATTTTCAGGCAAACGGCATTTTAGATTAAGCAGGTGTTGAAAGGCATGTACTGAAACAAAATACTACTTGTAATTATATTTTTCATGATAGTTTTTCTTTTTACATGTTATGTTTTTTATTGGTTTCTCTCCACTTTAAAAAGCACATGTATATTATGCTAATTACAATGAAAGTTAATCTACGCAACATCATTGTTATACATATTTGACCGAACTTGACAGTTCATTTCAAACTCCAAAGCTCTCTGTGCAAATTAAGGAATTTCCTAGATTCCTTATGGATACTGTTGCTCGGTTCAAAATCATTTTCCAGTTCTATAGGGTTATTGAACTAATATTGGTGAATATTGGCACGAGTTGGCTGTGAAAATGCACGAGCTTGCGAGTGCATTTTGACAGCCAACGAGTGCCAATATTCACCTATATAAGTTCAATAACCCTTTTATTATATAGCTAAAGTATTTAGTTGTTAAATTATATCCCTTTTCACTCAAACTACACCAAAATAGACGAGAATTCATCAATATTGGCAGTGTGCAATAACAGCATGCACTTCTTAACTGTTCAATATTTAACCCGTCATTAATACATGAAGCAAACTGATTTTGTAAATGGGGACATCATAATTTATGTACAGTAAAACATTTTGCTTAAGTAAATATCAAATACCGGCTCTGTCAGATTCGGAGGACCGTCGTCTGCCATTTTGGCTTGTTTACGTCGTTAGGTAGCAGGGGACAGTTTCGCACTATAGGCCCGGTCAACTTTTTCAAAAAATGGAATTACCCCGTATTTGAAGTGATATTACATGTGTAAAAATGTATACAATAATTTTAGGATGCATGTCAAATGTAGCTGAGTGCTTAGTAAAAATGTTGATATACAACATGTAGGTGTCACCATGATTCCTAGCATATAGATGGGTACAAATACGAAACTAAGACACGTGGTCAGTTGCTGAAGAAATTGCGGTGAAAACATGCAGGGTCTAGCAAAAGGTCTGTAGCTGTGAGGGAAGGTGGATGGCCCCATATGAGAGGTAGATTTTTGAGAAGGGCAGATAGGGTTCTTGATTGTGCACAGTGTCTAAATCCCCATGTTTGGTACTGTGATGGTGTGGGGGTGGTGCGGATTAGCCCAAATGAGGGAAAATCAAAGCAAAAAAGGGGAACCTGCTTAGAGCATGTTTTGTGCACCAGCACCAGTATTTATAGATTACATGTAATTTAGGGTCATAATTTATTAACTACACTAATATGAAATACAAGTATTGACATACAATGGAAATATGATTTTTCATTAGTCTGTCATAATCTGACTTTGGTGTATACCCCCTATCCACTTGTTTCAAAACCAAAGAAACTGTCCCCTGCCACCTTACGGTAACGTCAATATTGAACGCTCATACTCGGAATGTTTCGGGCGCATACAATTTACGCAATGCAAAGTTAGTGTTCAATAAAGTCTCAGGATATTGAACGCTAACATTCTCTAGATTTTACGCAGATTTTATATTAGACTATTTATTAGCTATATAATAAATTGTTTTACCGTATCACTGCTACATATTGTGTTGGATTTCAAGATATATATCAGTTGTTACTATGGAATTTACAGTACTGTAAATCTAAGTAAAAGTTACGGGAACAAAATGAAGAGGTAGAAATTCGCCTCGACTATGCAATGTAGTATTTCACCAAAGCCCGTCTTTCAGTACTTTAATTGCTTTGATTTACTAAAATACAGCATTGTAAGATATTAAGTTCACAGTCAAGGAATAGTACATATGTAAAACTTGTATGTCTTATGTGTAAATTTGATTTAGCCCCTGACTCAATCCTATTATGTGTATTCTGGTCTGTGTTTGTCTTGTTCATTTAACTGGCATTCCTTGGGTGGCGCAGCAATTTACATGCAACTTGTTCACATGTTTCATTGCTTTGTGGCCTTTTTTGTGCGGCCCCTTTTTGATATTATTAGTGGGTTTTTTATATGTACATGTATATATATGTTGGGGTCAATTTGTGTAATTTACATCTTCATTTGCTCATTTGCAAACCTATTCATTAGTAAACAGTTGTTTGTATCAAGTTGTCCCAGCCAAAGAATTTTGTATATTTTGGTTAATTATGTCATTTTATTTGAACTTGTTTTATTACATCATTTGTTTGATCATGATAATAAATGGCATGTTCACTTAAAATGTTGTGTTTTTCATTAGACATTTCAAAGATTATCCAATCACAAGAACTGTGGTACGGAATGCCAGAGTCTTTTGCTCATATACGGGTTTTTTTTATTTCAAAATTGCTGAATATAAATAGAATTATCAAAATTAAAAAAAAAAAACCTGGTTAAAACGATACAACAGTATGCATTACAATTTTACTGGGTTTTTTTTTAAATATACAAAATGTTTGTGAAAAATAAAGGAAATCTATCGCATATTGGACTTGATAAATGATTTAATGACAGAATTATTACCCTTGGATTCAATATTTTGAAATATATAATTGATTATTCATATATAATTTAGTACATTGGTAATATTTAATGGTTAACGTAGTTCCACACTCCTGTGACGTCATAAGATTTTGCAAAGTCAATAATTTAATGACTGGAACATAAATTTTGTTGGAGTCTTTTTCAATAGTTATTGTAAAAAAAATTGTTAGCCATAAAATATTTAAAAAGTCTTAGTTATATTTGAATAGTTAATTATGTGTTTCAAAATATTGAATCCAAGGACAATAACTCTGTTTTCATTAAATTATTTATCAAGTCCATTATGCAATAGATTTCCTATATTTTTCACAAACATTTTACCAAGGTGATAAGGAATTATTATCTGTGTCTTTTCATGAAATGTCAAAAAAAAAATTTGGAGAAGAACAATAGAAAGAGAGAGGAAAGAACTAGGTTTTGGGTCATGGACAGAGGCAGCAAGATCAGCCCAGGATAGAATTAAATGGAGAGGACTTGTTCATGGCCCTATTCTCCACGAGGAGAGAAGGAATTAAGCTAAGCTAAGCTTTTCATGAAATTACATACAATTTTAGTCCATGAGTGGTTTTCAATAGCTCAGTTGTATGGTGCCAGACTTAGGGTTTTTATGGGGGTATACATACTCTGGAAGCTATAGATTTGAAATTATTAAGGAAAGGTATGGATTTTTCCCCATAAATCACTATAACAGATGTACATCTACTAACATAAACAGAAAAAATGATATGTAAATCATGCTATAAGGAAATTGTGTCTATATTTGTTTTTTTTTTTTTTACATTTTGGAGAATAAGGTTAATTGAATAATTTTGCACTTATTATACTAAAACTTGATGAACATATTGAAAATAACATGTGTTTTAGTTATTGACATGTTTCCTGATAAATAAATGCAATTTAAATTATTTTTTTGGTTTTTATTTTAAAATAACAACAGATAAGTGTTTCCAATGAATTTCATAAAAATCTACATAGGGGTATACTACTTCAGTAGTGTCTGTAATGAAAATAAATATGGAAATCCTTAACTAATTTGCCTTTTCTCATTACTCTGAATTTTAATCTATTGATTGCAAACAAAAAAATGCTACCTAAACCCCAAAAATCCAGGACTAAGGACCCACCTTTACAAGATTTTTTACAATAACTATTGAAAATACTCCAACAAAATTCATGTTCCTGTCATGGATAAATCTTATCAAATCATTGACTTTGTGAAATCTTATGATGTCACAGGAGGGTGAAACTTCCATTAAAGATATCGTTCATTCAATTCACGTGCGCAACAATTCAAATACGCATTCAAAATGTTTCAACTATGCAATATTATTTATTTGTATATTTCTATTTCCCGCGCTGGTGTTCATCTAACTACTTATTCAGAATAAACATAATGATAAAGGTAAGGTTTAACGAACCCCAAATGCATTCTTCATTTATGAACTTACAACAACACATGCTATAATGGAACTGTGCATTGTTTTAATGATAGCTTGATCAGTATTTGAGTTAATTTTCAGAACCATTCAGAGTTTCGTTCAGAGCGCGCTTTCCCTGATGACTACATTGACATTGGTGGTACATTCCATCATTAGGTGTGTTAGATCCATGACAGGAAACTATCTCCCACGTCACTTCCGGGTTGTTCCAGCCCATATTTGCAATTTGACTGGCACCATTTTCCAAATCGAAGTGAGCTACATATCCATAATCGTTGTGGCCGTTGCCATAGGGACCAGTCCCCTGGTTACACCAGTTCTGATTGGGGTAAACGTTGGGACACAAGTTGGTTACCATGAAAGTACGAGAATCTCCTGTAGGGCCTGGCCCCCCCTGTCCTGGTACCCAGCCACCTGTAACAAGTGTTAGTACGTTATGTTGACGTAATAGATATTATTCATGCTCGAATATCTCTTAATTATGATTACTATGAGACTCCATACCATACTGACTTTATTTGAATTAAAGTCATTTCGGAACCGAACAATCGGAATACCGTCCACCACCTAAAGCTCGTATATGCACAGATTTCTATGAACGACATGAGCATACATGGAATGTACATGTATAAAAAAGATGTGCAAAGATACCCGGTATGTGCACATATCTATAGACATATACTAGTTGTGGTCAGTTTGTTGTGAGGATTACATACCTGTTGTGGTCAGTTTGTTGTGAGGATTACATACCTGTTGTGGTCAGTTTGTTGTGAGGATTACATACCTGTTGTGGTTAGTTTGACACATTTTCCGCATCTCTGTCCACACCAACCCCCATAACCCTCGTCAAAGAACATCTGATTGGGTGCCGTCACAAAGTGGTCGTGATTCCATCCAAACTGGCTGTCTCCCGAAGCAGGGCCACACCCACACGCCCCCTTGTGGTAGTCAGAATAGCGAGTTGTGGAGGCACATCGCTTACCATTGTACATCCTGGGTGACCCTTGGCATTTCTGGTTACAATTCACATATCCTACCACTAAATAATAGGAAAGAAGTCAATGTATCATGGTAATGATATTGATAACCGGCTAAAGCTGCATAATTTTGAAATGCTATTTTTTGATGAGGTAGATTTTAAGACATTGAAAGATTTAAGTAGCAAAAATACATCATCTGCGCCACTCCCCAAAAATTCGAGAGAGAGAGAGAGAGAGAGAGAGAGAGAGAGAGAGAGAGAGAGAGAGAGGAAAAATTAGAGATAAAATCCAATAGACTTTATTGTAAGAAATGAACGCAATTAAACAAGTCATCGTGCTTCCAATGAAAATAGGACCTGTCAAAGAAGTGCATGCACCTCAATTTCAAAAATATTTAACAGTTTTGAATCAGTGTCGTAGGAACACCTTTTAATCAGCAACTTAGACACGAAAGAATACATTAAATCTTTGATTGATTGAATATTGTTTAACGTCTCTCTTGAGAATCTTTCACTCAAATGGTGACCATTGCCGTTAAAGGGAGGCAAAATTTAAGTCTATGCTCGGCGCTTTCTGTCTTTGAGCAGGGAGGGATCTTTATCGTGCCACACTTGCTGTGACACGGGGCCTAATTTTTTTGCGTCTCATCCGAAGGACCGCCCCATTTAGTCGCCTCTTACGACAAGCAAGGAGTACTGAGGACATATTCGAACACGGATCCTCACGGGTTCATTATTTTTTTGATATTGAAAGAATGTGTCATACTAAGAAATGAGAGGAAGCAAAACAATGTTGACTATATGGTGTCTATATTTTGTTACATGATGCTCTTTTGTCGATGGCATTATTTCAAAAAGACCACTATGAAATATTGATTCGATAAGTATTTTAATAACACGTCACGGAAAAGATGAATTTCCAGTTAATATATCCCGAGGATAAATTGTCAACTTATTTTCAGCTTATCTTTAGGATCAATTGTCAGCTCATTTTCAGCTTAAAAATTCCCAATTAGTTCGATTTTGACGCTATTTTTCCCAATTGAATGGGTACCGGTACCAGTACCAGTGGGTAGAAAAAAAATCGCTGTGGCCACGCCTGCTGTGACACAGGACCTCGGTTTTTGCGGTCTCATCGGAAGGACCGCCCCATTCAGTCGCCTCTTACGATAAGCAAGGGGTACTTTGGGCCTATTCTTACCCGGATCACCACGGGGCTACTGTATATTAAAAACATTGGACACTTTTATAATACCAAAAAAAAAAAAAAAAAAAAAAAAAAACTTCTCAACTTGTGGGCGATGACCCACCTTTGCACATTATTTTGTTGATATTCTTATTGGCTATTCACATACATGTTGCCTTTGTTCTCTTCTTAATACCGGTAAAATATGAATATTGGATAGGTGTATTTTTTATGATGTAACAGGCCTGCAATTGAGTTGTTGACCGAAGTACACTTGATATTAGTTAGTGGCATTTTTTCTAGTCACGTGATCTGCTACATTTTGTCTCTATTATACATGTTGAATTGTTGATCAATAAATACACTTTCAACAACATTAGAATTTTCTTGAGTTTTGGTAAGGAGGAGGCATAAATAACATATACATGTAATATAAAAACGACAACAAGGAGCAATTCATCCATTAGTTGATTATTTTAAGTATCACTTCAATGATTTCTTATCAGCATTTCCACCAAGTTATGGATGTCAAACTGTATTGTTGGAAGTCATAGAAGACAGAATGGAAGTTCTGATTGAAAACAGATTGTCAGCAGCAATTTTGATGGGCCTGTCCAAGGCATTTGATTGTATCGTCGAGACCCCTAAATTCGTTCGTACCATAAAATCGTCCCCAAAGTTTTTGTGGACAGTACGTTTCGAATTGTTGTTCTATGAAGTAAGTTTTTATTGTTATCGAGTGTAAATAAAAGTAACAAATACATCACGAAGTTTCAGAGGAAATGCGGTCTAAAGATGTAGTGCAAATAATATCTAGATCACACACAAAATTCACGTGTTCTAAAAATATTGATATATAGATTTTGAAGGGCCTTTACTCTCATATTGATTTAAGAAATGAAACTTATAATTCTTTGTTTGATGCATATATCAAACGAAAAATTGGACGGAAAACTTTACCAATGCACAAGATCACACCACATTTTGAGCACAAATCATGATTTAAGTATAAAAAGAAAATAATTGTCGATTCAAGGAATAACTTTCGATTTTGATGTGTTTTAATGCACCAGTTGCAACAAGACAGACACTTCATCTGTGTAAAATAATTACAACAAAAATCATCACCAACCCCCACCCCAAAATAAAACCAACCCAAAACAGCACAACAATTTGAAACAAGAGACCCATGGATCATATCGCTCACCTGAGTTACCTTGGCCCACATTCAAAGATTTTCCATATATATTCGCATGTAAAACATTTATCCCTATTGTCGGCCTAACCTAACCCTGAGTACCATGACTTTTGCAAACTTGAAACTGCACCATGTCTGGAAGCTTTCATGTAAATATAAACTTCTCTTGCCCAATGGTTCTTAGAGATTTTTTTCAAAAAGATTGTCTCTATATAATACATGTAGCCAAGTATGTAAAACTTTGATCCGCTATCGTGGTCCCATCCTATCTCCAGGAGCCATGATTTTAACAAACTTGAATCTAAGCTATGTCACGAGGCTTTCATTTAAATGTAAACTTTTCTGGCCCAGGGATTCTTCAGATGATTTTTAATGATTCCCTATATATCTGTATGTAAAACGTTGACTCCCTATTGTGGCTTTATCCTACCCCCGGGGCCATGATTTTAACAAACGTGAATCTGCACTATGTCAGGAAACTTGATGTAAATTTGTAATTTCCTAGCCCAGTGGTTCTTGAGAAGATCTTTAAAAAATTTCCCTATACATGTATATTTGCATGTAAAACTTTGATCCCCTATTGTGGTCCCATCCTACTCCCAGGGACCATGACTTTAACAAACTTGAATCTGCACTATGTTAGGAAGCTTTCGTGTAAATCTCAGCTTTTCTAGTCCAGTGTTTCTTGAGAAAAAAAAATTTAAAAAAATTTCCACTATACAAATGTATATTTGTATCTAAAACTTTAATCCCCTATTGTGGTCCCATTCTATCCCCAAAGGTCATGATTTTAACAAACTGAAATCTGCACTATGTCAGATAGCTTTCATGTAAATATCAGCTCTTCTGGCCCAGTGGTTCTTGAGACGACGTTTAAATGACATTGCCCTATTGTTGCATTTTTTGTGATTATCTCCCCCTTTGAAGGCGCATGGTCCTTCATTTCAATAAGCTAGAAAGCCCTTTACCCAAGAATGCTCTATGCCAAGTTTGGTTGAAATTGGCCTGGTGGTTCTGGAGAGGAAGTTGAAAATGTCAAAAGTTTACAGACGACAAACAATTGACAATCAATAAAGCTCACTTGACCTGAAAGGAACAAGAAAAATATCACGTGTTGAAAAAATACCAACCAAACAGAAGGGAAACAAACAAACAAAACCACATTCTAAAGATAATAGATGAATAAAAACACCACCTCCTCTTAAAAAAACCCCACCGTATCAAAGTAGCACTTAACTATCAGCAATCATTTAAAACATGACATCTCTTAAATACGGTTATCATCGAGAAATTATGGTGCAAAAGTAAACGAGTCTCTTAATTGGGATAACTTTATATTTATTCTTGCACTCAGAGTATGATTTACCCCACCTTTAACAAGTTAGTTGGGAGATCCTGAATAGTGATTGGCTCATTACGGTCACGTGAAGACGTGGGATATTCTATCCCATGTCACCGTCAAAATTTATACCAGGCTTCCTTGCGAGTTATCTTTCTTGTTGCATTTGTCAACAACAATGGCGGCCAAACGGTTTGCAAGTTTGGCAGCAGACGAGATCGAAAAAAAGAAGAAATTACTGATAATCACACTGGGTATATTTGCGCTGATGTATACATATAATGGTATGATGTATACGTATAATGGTATGATGAATACGTATAATGGTGTGATGTTTGTCCAAGCAAAAGTTTGTTTAAATACAGTAGTCTTTGAACAAGGAACATTTATGGTACAGTGTTGTCTGTAGTTCTGGTACGCAATAGCCTCATGCTTATTATCATAATAGGTCATCGGTGGGGTAAATTCGTTACCTAGTCATCTAGTGACCTGGTACGGGATGACACCAGGTCACTAAGTTTTATACCTGGTATCATCCCGTACCAGGTCACTAGATGACTAGTTAACTAATAATCCCTGTTTGGGTAATTGGAATCAACTTATTCGATGACCTTCACTCAAGGAACATCAAAGTTATACCACAGTTGTACAGAGCACCTCGTTAAAGTCATACCACATTTATTAAAGTCATGTGATCACAGTTCATGACCCAAGGGCCTACTAAAATAATAACTACTAAAGCGTAATAAAATACAACACCCAGCCTTATAATGGAACGAAACTTACCAGTCAGAAAAAGAACGATTAGCATAGGTTTCATGTCGACTGTGAGTAGATTGCCTATCTTTATGTGACTCGGTGAGTACTAGGTCCTTTTATACAGGTCGTTTCGTGTCGAATTTTAACCTGCAAGTTCGTCATCTTATCAGATTTGTACATTTATATCATTAACCCGTCCTGACTATCCACCTCGTTACTGCAACATATATTTATCAGCAGAAAACATTGGCGTCGCTCACTCTTCAACGGCTAGGTTGTGCGATAACCTAATACATGGAGGTTTACAGCCGCCAAACGTCACTAAGATACAAAGCACAGAGTTCCCAACTATTCTCATTGGCGTGCATTTATAATTCTTGCATCTTAGAAATACAAAAGTGGGTAACTATTCTTTCATTTTTGTTTTGTTTTTGTTTCTCTCAATATAATTTCATATCAGATTTATACAACCCTACACATCATAAACTGCACAATGTTTTAAAAAAAAAAACTACATCTACAGCATTTGCTCATCTAATTAAATACAGTAACAAACATTGTTAAACGCTTGAATGCCAAACAAATCAATGATGATAAATACGGATCCTTAAAAACTCCACTTCAACATTTTTCCGGTGACTTTTTACAGATTTTGAATTAAAAGCTAGCTCAGCAAAACGTCGCTTGTAACAACCAATACTTTCAGCAAGAGATAATAAACATTTATATTCAACTGAAATAACCCAGAGCAATAGATAAGAAAACTATATGAACGTTACCTACTTTATATCGAATAGTATAAGATTTTGAATGTACGGATTATTTATATGACCTCGATAGATATTCCGTCTTGTCTGTTATTTACTTGGCTACGCCTCGGCTGAAAATGGTTTTCTAGGGGTGAAAATTTTCAATGTTACATTCAACTACATGTAAAATTTATATATTATTCTATAGATGTGGAACATCTAAAACCGCCAGGTTCATTTAAAATTCCAGAAATTACAATTGAATTTATTGCAAATGAAATTATAAAAAATGGCACCTTCGAAAGTAACAGGTATTGATGGTTTGTTTGTAAAACTCTTACAGTTGTCATTTAATCATATTGGTGATATTTTACATTTTATTTTTAACAAATCCATATCCTCATGCACATTTGTGGATGCTTGGAAAAGAGCTAGGGTAGCCCCATTGTATAAAGCAGGTGATGAGCATTTGTTAAATAATTACAGACCAGTTTCTATTTTACCAGTTGTCAGTAAGATTATTGAAGACTGACAATTCCTTTTATGAATATTTATCCACAAACAAATTAATTATAGATAGTCAATCTGGATTTAGGCCAAGTAATTCTTGTGAGACAGCGTTGAATGGTCTTACTGATAAATGACAAAAACATGGACGATGGGAAGCTTACAGGGGTTCTGTTTATTGACTTGCGTAAGGCCTTTGATACGTCAACTATGAAGTACTTTTGCATAAACTTAGGTCTTTTGGAATTTGTCACAATACTTTTAAATGGCTTCAATCGTATCTTACAAATCGTAAGCAATGTGTCAGTTGGAGAGGGGTGGTATCTAGAGAAAAAAGTACATCCTTAGGAGTTCCTCAGGGGTCAATTTTAGGACCATTATTTTTCAGTTTGTACATTAACGATTATCCAAAATGTCTTAAACACTTTTCAGTTACGATATATACAGACGTGAGTGATACATTTGTTGATGTAATTGGAATCAAAATTGCAAGAGGACCTTAAGTTGGGTGCAAAATGGATTCTTAGTAATAAACCCAGTATAAATCTTCAAAAATCACAATATATGATTATTGGCACGTCTCAAAGGTTACGGAAATGTCGAATGTTAAATATAGATTTTAATGGTGTACAAATTGAATTTGTGAACAGGCTAAACTATTCTGTTTATATAGATAATACTTTATCATGGGATGCACACGTGGTGTTTATTTCAAAGAAAATTGTAAGAAAACTTGCTGTACTTAAGAGAGTGAGTTATTTTATGCCACCAAATGCACTTATCAAGGTTTTTAATAGTATTGTTTTCCCACATTTTACTTACTGTTGTACTGTCTGGTGTGACGTACAAATTCAACTACATGTATATTTAGAAAAAAAATTCAAGATGCAAAGAGGGCAGCAAGAATACTTTTAAATATTCGAGATATCAGGACCTCTACTGGCTTTGTATTTTCTTGTTTGAACTGGATGCCAATTAAGGATTGTTTTATGATTAGAAAGGTTGTCTTTCTGTTCAAAGTTTTAAATAATCAAATGCCAAATTACCTAAATGTGTTTAAATATACAAGAGATGTGAGTTGCCGTCAAACCAGGTCAAATGATCATATAATTTATTATATTTACCTAGAGCTAAAACTGAAAATTTTAAACGTTCATACAGCTACTCCTCTGCATTCGTTTGGAACAAACTGTCTCAGAATGTTCGAAGCTCTGGTTCGATTAGCACTTTTAAAGCTATGTATTTGATGGAATATTTTCATAGAAGTAACACTTAAACATCGTGCTTTCCCCTTTGTGTTTCAGGTGTGCCAAATGTAGTTGTGATATGGCACTGTGTGTGGGTGTGTCTTATGCTATTTTTTCTTCTTTCCCTTTATGTCATGTATTCATATTTAGGTAATAATTTTATCACTAATTAGGTGTGTCTTGTGCTATATTGTTTCCCCTTTTCCTTTTATATCGTATTCATGTTTATATACTAATTTTAGATGCTAATTTTATGTTTGTGTATATATTTTAATGCAGGACCACAATGGAAACTAGCTATATGCTAATATGTGTTATCCTGAATAAAGGCTATTAATATTATTTATAAATAGAACAGAATCTACACACACACACACACACACACACACACACACACCAAACAAGTAGGCCTAATTCCAATTCCCAGCATGATGAAAAAAAAAATCAAAATGCATAGAAAGTGTCTAACCAGAGCCTTTTTTTATCAGAAGAATTCCAGTGTATAAATAATAGGAATGAATTTTCTAATACAATCTTGAAAGACTATGATGCAACCATTACACCATCTTTCTACTAAAAACAATATGAGACTCTAGAACAATTTAAGTCACAGGTGTCAATTTGAGTGCAAGCAATACCCAACAAGTAGACATCGAGCTTTCTAGAACAATCTAGGTCACAGGGGTCAATTTTGAACGCAAGTAGTACACAACATAGTAAAATAGAAATATAGAATGATTGCTACGTGTAGCTATATGTACCCCACGACCGCTAAAAATACAAAAGTCCCATAACTTCTGTAGCATTCTTAGTATCAAAATTGCGTTGGAATATGATCAACTACATGTGGTGAATAACAATCCTGCAAAATTTGAACAAAATCCGTACTCATTTTTCTGAAGGGTTGCGTCAACAAAGTGATCATTAGTGTAGTAGATGCAAATTCAACGAAGTCCCATAACTCCTGTAAAATTTGTTGAATTAAAATGGCGGCGTAATATGATCAACTACATATGGTGACTAACAACCCTACAAAATTTTAACAAAATCCGTTGAGCGATTTAGAAGGAGTTATGTCCATTACGTCAATTGGGATGGACGAACGGACATCGGTAATTTCTACATGTATGTCCCCTTCCGCGTTGCAGTGGGAGACAAAAATGATGAAGTTATCCATTCTCTCACCAGAGGGCGCGCTACGCAAGCTTCACTTTCACCTCTGTTATCGTCTTATAAATAGTTCGGCTAACCACATGATCTCGCACGGAAACAATGGCGTTTTTAACTCCAACAGAGAAACACGTTTCTGTTCTTTGTGTATTGTGAGATTTTCATCATATAATAGAGGGCGAAGCCCTCTCACGGCCCGAAAGGCATTGCGAGCGGAGCTCTCCCTATAGGTAACACGTATATACATGTTTAAAAGGAAAATATAGGAAACTAATGAAAAATTAAACCATACCTATGGAACTTGAAAAGTTTGATACCAATGGCGTCGATTCGAATATTAGCGCATGGACATGTATTCCTCCATTTTGAATCTCGTCTACCCTAGTTCACGTCGTTCTGAGATGTTACACATAAAATCCGTAAAAGCATGTAAATCTTATTTTCTTAATCATATATAATCACTCCACGATTAACGCCATGTTTTTGTTGTGGTTCAAACGCTTTGTTTGTAAAGTTGCTAAATAACGACGCTGAATATGACGTCACAATGTACTGTTTACATCAATTGCGTTATATTTCCCGTGTTCAATATATAGGCGGATCAAATGTCCAAAATTAGGATGCTTTGATACAGCTCCGTCCGTGTGCTAACTTCGGGTTGTTTTTGTCCTGTTTTGGATATAGATACTAATGTCAAAACTTTTTTGCTTCGCCCTCAAACACGGTCACGCCGTAAAACATATTATCGCTAGTTTTTCTAACGTAGAGTCCATAGTTACGAAGTGAAAGTCAAATTAATACATTTGACAAGACAAATAGTTCCATAAATATGGAGGTTGCACTAACGTAATACAGTGTTTCGATACCTACCAATGTGTGTTTAACTCATAAATTTATGTTTTATTTATGAAAATGATGCAGATTTATTTTATTTTCAAAGACGCTCTGTTTTACAAAACTCTTGTAAATCAGACGATAACAGAGATGTTGTGGAGCGTAGCGTAACGCCATCTGGTGAGAGATTGGAAGTTACCCTGCAACATACTCGATATACACTTTATATATTGATTGCAGGATAGTGAGGGAAAATATGAAAATTTCTTCACCCAAGAAAAATAATATTGCCCAAAGGGGAATGTGATTTTTCTTGGGTGAAGAAATCTTATTATAGAGGGCGAAGCTCTCCCTATAGGTAACACGTATATACATGTTTAAAAGGAAAATATAGAAAACTAATGAAAAATTAAACCATACCTATGGAACTTGAAAAGTTTGGTACCTAATGGCGTCAATTCGAATATTAGCGCGTGGATATGTATTCCTCCATTTTGAATCTCGTCTACCCTAGTTCACGTCGATCTGAGATGTTACATAAAATCCGTAAAAGCATGTAAATCTTATTTTCCTAATTATATATAATCACTCCACGATTAACGCCATGTTTTTTGTTGTGGTTCAAACGCTATGTTTGTAAATTTGCTAAATATTTACATTTGCAACTGTTTTCTCCTACATAACACTATTACGAGCAATACGTATTTATTTCTGGATAAATCTACTACGGGGTCAACAGAGGTCACGGCTGTGCGTATGAACATTTGTTAAAAGTAGGTAACAGGTACTACTTTTACTAAGGCAGTACACATCTAGCAATCGCTCTCACTTACTACAGAAATCTTTCAATAGATGAAATCAACATCACAATATGTATTTACGGTTTTATTTGTATTCCAAGCAGTGAACTTTCATCAATAATTGATAAAAACATTTCTGTAAACAATGTCTTTAGTTACTAGCCTACTAGGCCTAATGTATGTCTAAAATTTCGTCTGCTACAACTTCACCCTGGTCATCGGTGATGCGGAATTGTACTTACTGCTAGACGATGACATTAGGCTTTAGCAAAAAGGTCATTCACTGGGTGTATGGCCGATAAGTCGTCAAAGTGCATTAAGACCTACACACCACACTGCTTCCGTGCCACAGCAGCCATAGTGCTTGATGTCGGTTTCCAAGTTTATGTCGGGACATCGAAGCGAGGCGTCGTTAAAAACCTATTACAAAAAATTATCGAGTCAAAAGAAGCGTTCAGTGAGCTCATATTTATCAACAATTACATATCCAAATCCAAACCGTCCCTTACCTTCGTGCAGTTCCACATTCTCTGCGATGTTCAGTTCTTTCCGGAGATTCATCTGAGCTGCGTCCTCTGTCCTGTCTATAAAAGATTTGCCTACACCTGACGACTGCCGCCCTGTTCTTCATGTTCCTCCATCTCAGTCTTCTGTTAACTCCGCAATATCCACAGAATATCTTTCAAAGTCGGTCTTCAACGTCTTCACTTTTCAAAAGTCAAAGCGCATCACAACTCTAAGTGTAACACTGCGCATCCCCGTTTAAATCATAATTCCCCCACCCCCTAAAATTAGACATATGGAAGAGTTTTCCATTATATACTCCCGAGTTAATGTATAAGTATATGTTGATATACTTCCTTTCTAGCGTCTTAATAATTAAAACAGTTCTTCATTTTATAGAACTTTGTTTTGTGTTGTCGTCATTTTGAACATATATGACGCTTCGTTGTGGACGTCAACAATTTGAAATGTATGGAAACGTGTTGTTAACACAATTCAGCAATGTTACCAACCAAAAATGTAAATATAAGTAATAAGGTATCATTTAAAAATATTTATCGGGATATAAATACGGGTTGGTACATGATCAAATTTTCCATAAAGCCCTTCGGGCTTTATGGAATTTGATCACGTGACCAACCCGTATTTATATCCCGATAAATATTTTTAAATGATACCTTATTTCTTAAATAACGACGCTGAATATGACGTCACAATGTACTGTTTACATCGATTGCGTTATATTTCCCGCGTTCAATATACATGTATAGGCGGATCAAATGTCCAAAATTAGGATGCTTTGATACAGCTCCGTCCGTGTGCTAACTTCGGGTTGTTTTTGTCCTGTTTTGGATATAAATAATAATGCCAAAACTTTTTTGCTTCGTCCTCAAACACGGTAACGCCGTAAAACATATTATACCGAGCGAAGGCCCGTCTGCGAAGCAAGGCTCTAAAGGTAACACGTATGTAAAAGAAAAAAGTCAAATTCAGCAAAAGAAAAAAAGATAATCTCTATATACGTTCACTGAAATTTTCGTGATCCATATGGACGCCGCCATTTATTTTTTCATTACCTGCTTCAACAGTTATTCGTGTTTTATTTTGAATGCCAATAATAGAAGACTCTGACGTGCAGTTCGTAATTTAAACACCCAATTTGTTCAAAATGAATAGTATAATTATCATTATAACAGGTTTTAGCAAATAATTACATATAACACCGTAATACGACTAAATAGATGAACGAGTTCATGAGTTTCTTTGAATAAGAATATACGATAAAATTATGGTTACTTTTTTACCATTTTGAATTTATTAGTTAATTTTGTTTAGTTTTATAACGGCCTTTTTCATTGCATACAGAATATATTATTGTTGTTTATAATTGTTTGCTTTGAAAAAGAGAAAAAAGTCGAGGCTAAATTGGACGTCACAATGCACAGTTGACGTCGCCTTGCGTTTTATTTCCCGCGTTCAATGAATAGGCGGATCCTGTAAAACTGTTCTCCCCATATAAACCCCTTGAATATTGAGGTCTTACTGGGTTTTTAGCGCAAGGAAAATTTCATTAAAAATATATATTTTTAAATGAATCATAATCTACCGTACTTAACGGAATTATGATTACCACTTGGGACACTCCAATGACCATTACATGCTTCGCTCGGTCCAACGGTCACACCGTATACATATTAGCTTATATATTATGAATAGTCTATTATAGAATCTGCGTAAAATCTAGATAAAATATAGTTTATAGCGAGCGAAGCTCGCGTCGCAAAGTGACGCGACGAGCTCGCTCCAATGATTAAACATATGAGTCACGTGATTTGCTCTTCTTCAGCTGAAAAAAGATGAGTATTACCCATAATGCTTCTGGAAAAATGTCGCCGTCACTGCGGTATACTTCATCGACAAACCCGTAATTAAAATAATTAGATTGTTTAGAGAGTACCATAAATCTTTTTAAATTAAGTTTTTTCATAGCTTCAAACATTTTGTTTTTGCTTGGTTTGAGAAAAGAAGAAAAAACATTGCAGCTAATATAACGTCACAATGTAACTGTTTACATCCACCACGTTATATTTCCCGCGTTAAATGAAGGGCGGATCAATCGGAACATCACTTGGCCTATTCCGGAATAGGCCGAGTGATGTTCCGATTGGAGGCGAATAAAATGTCTATAAGTCGTGTTGCAAGATGTTAATGGACTTCGCTCGTCTCAACGGTCACACCGTACAACATATTATATAATGAATAGTCTATTATAAAATCTGCCTAAAATCTAGAGAATGTTAGCGTTCAATATCCTGAAAATTTATTGAACGTTAACTTTGCATTGCGTAAATTATATGCGCCCGAAACATTCCGAGTATGAGCGTTCAATATTGACGTTAGTGTCACGAGGTAAACAAGCCAAAATGACAGATAATGGTCCTCCGAATCTGATAGAGCCGGTATTTGATATTTACTAAAAACAAAATGTTTTACTGTGCATAAATTAGGATGTCCCCATTCACAAAATCAGTTTGCTTCATGCATCAATGACAGGTTTAATATTGAACAGTTAAGAAATGCACACTGATTATTGCACACTTTCACCTTACATGTAGATGCCAATATTGATGAATTCTCGTCTATTTTGGAGTATTTTAAGTGAAAAGAGATATAATCTAACAACTAAATACGTTAGCTATATAATAAAAGGGCTATTGAACTTACATTGGGGACTATTGACACTCGCAAGCTCGTGCATTTTCACAGCCAACTCGTGCCTATACTCACCAATATAAATTGTATTGTTTATTATACCAAAGCAATGCAAGACGCTCATCTATACATTGTATGTAGCTGAGATCACTCTAACGTTAACACCGCGCCGTCAACGTATTAGAAGGTACAAACAATGAAATACGGTGATATCTTACAACCAGTTTTTGTATTTCCATTCGCCTTGAATGCTGATTTACTTGCTTGTTTTTATATCAACCAAAACACTTCGTCTACCTTGACGTTAAATACACGGAAAATGCATGAGGCTGCCCAAGGGGTGAAATAATTTGGGGAGATATGATGTTTTAGAGGGGAAAATGAAGTTTTATCATCCCTGGCTCATGAATTCTCATTTTGAAAAGAAATGTGATCTACTGCACCTGAGACCTGTAAATGAGTACAATTTGTTAATTGCAGGTAGAACATGTACAACTACATGTAATCTATGTAAAAAGATTACACGGTATATTAAGTACCCCAAATAACATTATTTTAACCACTAAGCTGATTTACATGTACTTACATGCCACTATGATACTTGACCAGATTCAGGTTTTCCATAGTACTAAAGCATAGATTACCCCCCTTGACTCTGTTATCTACCATTGTGACACTAATGCGATACATATATTGAAATAAATGTATTGATAATATTAATAAAATTGACTGAATTCCATGGGTTTCAAAAAATGTCATTCTCTTAAAGGTGGCAGGGACAATTTCTTTGGTTTTGAAACATGTGGATGGGGGTTTACACCAAAGTCAGATTATGACAGACTAACGAAAAATCATATTTCCCTTTTACGTCAATACTTGTATTTCATATTAGTGTAGTTAATAAATTATGACCCTAAATTACATGTAATCTATAAATACTGGTACTGGTGCACAAAACATGCTCTGAGCAGGTTCCCCCTTTTTGCTTTGATTTTCCCTCATTTGGGCTGATCCGCACCACCCCACACCATCACATTACCAAACATGAGGATTTAGACACTGTGGACAATCAAGAACCCTATTTGCCCTTCTCAAAAATCTACCTCTCATATGGGGCCATCCACCTTCCCTCACATCTAAAGACCTTTTGCTAGACCCTGCATGTTTTCACCGGAATTTCTTCAGCAACTGACCGCGTGTCTTAGTTTCGTATTTCACCCATCTATATGCTAGGAATCATGGTGACACCTACATGTTGTATATCAACATTTTTATTAAGCACTCAGCTACATTTGATATGCATCCTAAAATTATTGTATACATTTTTACACATGTAATATCACTTCAAATATGGGGTATTTCCATTTTTTAAAAAAAAAGTTAACCGGTCTATAGTGCGAAACTGTCCCCTGTTACCTGAATAAAGTGGATAATAAATAGCCCGTGCTCGAGAATCTTTGACCGCGTGAATCAAGCATGACTTTCCCGGACCCTCGAACTAGTGGGTCGTGGGAGTAATAAACATTTGAACTGATGGACTGTGGCCGTTTATTATGGAGGTAATTTTCATTTGTTTCATTGGTTTGTTCTCGTATTGAATGTGAGTACTGAGTAAATTTCTCATCCTCTGAGTAATATTGAATTATCGGTCCTTTTATGCAGGTTTCCTAGTGTCGTTAGCGTGACCTTAGTTCTACATAAATCATAAAACAGGTGTAAATTTGATCTATATTTCACAGGAAAGCACTATGCAGGGTGGGCGTATTATCTCGTCGTGAATAAAATATGGTTGGTTGTATATTGTTTAATGTCCGACTTTTTCACTCATAAGGGGATGTCACCATTGCCGATAATATTGGAGGTAAATATTTCTCTGCAGTACTCCTACATTACATGGTAAGTATTCCGTGAAAGACTTAATGATAAAAAACTATTGTCACAACTTCCATACATTTCTTAGATAACACTGAACATTGATGACTGGTGACACAACGCTTATCTCTAAAGCTCCGAGAAATCTACAAAGGCCCTGTAATGTGTGTCAATCTCCTTGTGTCTATAGAAATGTGTGTCGATCTCCTTGTGTCTATAGAAATGTGTGTCAATCTCCTTGTGTCTATAGAAATGTGTGTCAATCTCCTTGTGTCTATAGAAATGTGTGTCAATCTCCTTGTGTCTATAGAAATGTGTGTCAATCTCCTTGTGTCTATAGAAATGTGTGTCAATCTCCTTGTGTCTATAGAAACGTGTGTTACTCTTCTCGTGTCTATAGAAATCTATGTTACTCGTCTTGGGTCTATAGAAATGTGTGTTACTCGTCTTGTGTCTTTAGAAATGTGTGTTACTCGTCTTGTGTCTATAGAAATGTGTATTACTCGTCTTGTGTCTATAGAAATGTGTGTTACTCGTATTGTGTCTATACAAATGTGTGTTACTCGTCTTGTGTCTATAGAAATATGTGTAATTTTTCTCGTGTCTATAGAAATGTGTGTTACTCGTCTTGTGTCTATAGAAATGTATGTTACTCGTCTTGTGTCTATACAAATGTGTGTTACTCGTCTTGTGTCTATAGAAATGTGTGTTACTCGTCTTGTGTCTATAGAAATGTGTGTTACTCGTCTTCTGTCTATAGAAATGTGTGTTACTTGTCTTGTGTCTATAGAAATGTGTGTTACTCGTCTTGTGTCTATAGAAATGTGTGTTACTCGTCTTATGTCTATAGAAATATGTGTTACTCGTCTTCTGTCTATAGAAATGTGTGTTACTTGTCTTGTGTCTATAGAAATGTGTGTTACTCGTCTTGTGTCTATAGAAATGTGTGTTACTCGTCTTATGTCTATAGAAATATGTGTTACTCGTCTTGTGTCTATAGAAATGTGTGTTACTCGTCTTGTGTCTATAGAAATGTGTGTTACTCGTCTTGTGTCTATAGAAATGTGTGTTACTCGTCTTGTGTCTATAGAAATGTGAGTTTCTAGTCATGTGTCTATAGAAATGTGTGTTAATCTTGTTGTGTCTATAGAAATGTGTGTTACTCGTCTTTTGTCTATAGAAATGCGTGTCACTCTGCTTTTGTCTATAGAAATGTGTGTCAATCTTCTAGTGTCTATAGCAATGTGTGTTACTCGTCTTGTGTCTATAGAAATGTGGGTCACTCTCAGACTAATAAGTTTATTACTGTAATTATATATTATTTCATCTTATGCGCTGATACCCTTTCGAAACTTAAATGATTTGATGATTATTTTCTGAATATTTCTGTGTTCTGTGTAAGACTTTTGGCGATATTTTATACCACCCGTTGAAAAAGAGGGGACATATTGTTCTGTCGGTCTGTAAGACTTGTCCACACAATATCTAAAGAATTCTTTCCTTGAAAGCTACCAAACTTGGCAGTGTTGCCCCCAGAGAATAGATGAGCCCCATTGATTTTCAGGTCACAAAGTGAAACTGAACATCGTAAAATATTGTCCGCCCAATGTCTTAACAACGCTTTACTAGATAGATATCAAACTTGATACAATGGTAGTTCCCAAGGAATAAATAAATCCCATTGATTTAAGGAATGAAAGTAATTTGTGCTCATTTTATAAGATATAAAGCAAGATCGGGCTGTTTAAGCGGTTTATAAAATAGCATAAACTGTTTCAATTTATCATACTATAATATGAGGACAAATTACTTTCATTCTTTATAATTCAATTTAGTAAATCGCGTTTGATATATTTTGATGAATAAATCTTAAGACAATGTGAATTTTATATGACGCAGAACAATATTGTCGTAACTACAAAATGGAAAAAGGACAACCAAACGTCTTGTGACGTCATTCCTAGGACATCAGGTACATGTAGCGTGACCAATCGGCAACTTTGCTTATACCATATGAAGATTGTTGATAAAGTCAAATGAACCAATGAAATCGCATGTTACAAGTCAATTTTAAAAATTATTTTGAGGTAACAAGGTCAAACGTCACACTACTCTGGACATAAGATTTGTCCACTTACAATGTAGTAACTTGAGAACCCTCTGCTTGACAGACATCACACTTGGTACACTGGTGCCCCCTAAAGATTAGATGACCCCCCCCCCCTCCATGTGACATCGACTGCACATAGCTTTGATTCATTGTGTTAGCTTTTGTGGGCAAGATAAGAGGATAGTTGTTAGATATGCATGCAATGTTTTATGTGTAATACGTGTATATGATACACCTATCGTGCACTCAAGTCTACATTGAAAACCGGGGGACGATAAAATGAATATGAAGATCAGTTAAGGATTCTCGAGAAAAATCAGTGTTATCAGAATAATTTAATTCCTATTGTATTCTCGTCTCTGATTGGTCAAACACAAACTAGGCTATGCAATTTATCATAAGTATTATGTGGTTTGGTGTCGGAACACCCCTCCTGACAACCATCATCCGTAGCAACTTTTCTTTCTTTCTTTTTATTTTACATTGCAGCACTGCTGTAGGCTTTCTATGCAATAGGTCAAAGTGCGCAATAAGCTACTTCTGCTTAAAGGGACTGGTTCACGATTTTTGAATGAAATATTTTTCATTTTTTGATGTTACATATTAAAAATATAACCGATTTAATGTTGATAGCCAAAATCTTTACCTTCTGAACGCAAGAAGAAAAGCAATATTTTAGCTTTAAATCTGTGTTATGTAAACAAAGACTCGAGTCTTTTCATGTATACAAACAAACCAGTGAAATGTTAATTTTGTAATATAAAGCATCTTAATTTTGCATGAACTCACATATTTTGACTTTTAGATAACACATTTTACTCAAGGAATGCTTGAAATGTGAAGGATATAATAAATTTAGATCGATATCCATTTCTTTTGAAATTTTCGTTAACAATAACATACCACAATCTTTGTTTACAAAACAAATAATAAACTCTCTAAAATGAGCTTCTGTGATCATGTTTAACCTCAATTTTTATGTGAAATCTTTTAAACACATTAGACAATAGATTTTTATCATTAAAAGTGAAAAACAAAATTTTGGGGAAAATCGTGAATCAGTCCCTTTAAGGAGGTACTCTACATCGTCACAATGGCCGACTTCCTTTTAAAGCATGGATGAAAATATAAATATCAGCAATATTTGTCTATTCATTTCAACATTCATCGCCTAGCTGAGTAACTCAGTAGGTTAGCACGTCGACTGCTGAACTGTAAATTGCGGGTTCAAGTCCAGCAGGGGTTTTAATTTTTTTTTTATCAGATTGCTTTCTACTAAAACTGTAATGTTTTACTAAATTATAAATAGGAAATTTTTCAATTTCAAAATATTGTTGTACATATCCTCCACTTTTCATCCACATCAAATTTCTCTGGTGTAGCATGCATGCTTAATATAGAGATTGTTTTCTCAATGTCATGCAAGACGTATAGAATCTACTCACTGTTGTAAAACATCACTAATGCCATATTCTCCGTGTGATATTTCAATAATACATGTAGATTAAAACAAACATAATATATTCGAATTAATGGTAAATCAAGTATTCGTAAATATTGCTGTATTGTTTCTGTGACAGTTATAATTATGCTTGTGAATATGATATTGATATGTAATTTCACGTAGAATTATAGACTAGTACATCTAACAACAGAAGCGCTTGACGTACATGTAGTTGAGTATCAGGCGATGATTTTAAAACGAATATCAGGCGATGATAAAAGGGATATCAGGCGGTGATTTTAAAACGAATATCAGGCGATGATAAAACAGATATCAGGCGAAAAGTCTTCTAGATGATTTCTTACAAAGATAACTTTTCCACAAGATTACGAGATAGAATATTTATTTTGTATAATCTAAAAATGTTTAATGTCATACCTTTAGATAGCACGAGGCAATTATTCATGACACGCAGTAGCGTGGGAGTTGTGAGATTGATCACTGTTTGTTATCTTCACTCTTTCTTTCCTGTATAGTACATGTAATGCTTTAGACAGAAATTATGAGAGTGATCACTGTTTATCATCTTCACCTTTACTTTTTTATATAGTACATATAATGCTTTAAATAGACAGAAATCATGAGAGTGATCACTATTTATTATCTTCACCTTTGCGTTTTTATATAGTACATATAATGCTTTAGACAGAAATTATGAGATTGATCACTGTTCGTTATCCTCTCTTTGCATGTTATCTTGTCAGTATAGAAATGCTGTAAAGGATAATATTTCCATTGTGTTTTGCCTTTGTTATCTTTACAAATTTTACTGACAGTTATTTCCTAATGAATGCGCTGCAGTAATCTGTTAAATTTTTCACGTAGTATGTTTAACTGTTATGTGTTTATGGTTATACACCGACATCCATCTTCTCTAGCCAGGGGTTTACCATCCGCTCCGCTTCTCTACAACCCTTGGTTGCGTTAGCAAGATTTTCATAGCTTTGAGTGGCGTTCTCTAGCGGATAATGAAAACAAATTCTGTTTGAATTACATCATGTTCAACCAATGATAATGCATTTTTCAACTACACTTTGTGTGTTGTTAAAATAACAATGACTGCGCCCAGTGAGTTACACGATGTTATATGCAAATCATTTAAAACTTTTTTCACAGGCAAAGCCTCATGGCAGACTACACACCGTCATGTTGTATGGAGACTATGAAAATCTGATTAAATGGAAGTGCTTTGAAGACAATGACTAATTGTTTACACATTCAATCGTCTTGCACGTGGTGTAACGTAACACGCTATCTAATTGGATGCCGGGGACTCGGCCTGCATCCAATCATATGCAAGAAATTGTTGACACAAAAATCGTGCTAACGCAGCCAAGGGTTGTAGAGAAACGGAGCGGGTCATAAATCCTTGGCTAGCGAAGATGACCAGCATCATGCATTTTGCAACATATCGTGTATGTTCCTTAAGAAGTAATATAATTGGGCAATATCACAATTCCGATGTTTTCAGATATCGCGGTTGGAATATAATACCCCGTTTGGACTCAACCCGTTCAATGGTTTAGTGTAGAGGAGTGGATACTGTATATGTCTCCAGAGGCGGCCATTACGACCCGCAGGTCTCTTCTTGATTTAAAATACCGTGGGGATCCGGGTTAGAATAGGTCCTCAGTACCCTCTGCTTGTCGTAAGAGGCGACTAAATGGGGCGGTCCTTCGGATGAGACCACCAAATACAATGACCCGTATCACAGCAGATGTGGCACGATAAAGATCCCTCCCTGCTCAATGACCATTAACGCTGAGCATAAGCCTAAATGTTGTAGCTCGTCAGCGGCGACGTCTCGATATGAATGAAATATTCTCGAGAGGGATGTAAAACAATATTCAATCAATCAATCAATCTTGATTTAAAAACAGCAATCATACAGTAACTTTAAATTGCCAATTTATTACAACATGGAAGTACATGTAGCACCTGTGTCTTTCAACAAAGTATTTCCATAACTCATCTGAGATTTAAAACAGAATACAAACAGTATTTCCGGTAAATATCGCTTTCCTAACGGAAGCAACATTACGTCATGACGTTACGTCACGGGAAGTAACAGCTGACGAAGTAAAGTATTCAGTTTCTTGTTTTGGAGAAGCTGACGTTGGACATCCCTGCCGTATCTGGAAAAAAAAATGAATATTTTATCTAAGAAATCTGCCATGATGGAGTTTTGCAGTAAAATAAAAAAGAAATCCCGAGATAAAAAAAGAAATCCCAAAATAAAGAAGAAATCACAAAATAACAAAGAAATCCCTCACATGGCTTCATTTTCATGTCACTCAACAAATGACGTTTACATCAAAGACCATTTCATCAATTTCATTAAATAAAGATTTTCTTTAAGAATATGCCCTACGACATGACCATTTTTAGGGTGAAGCAAAGAGTATTGGTTTAATTAGTATTTCATCTGTCGCAGTAGCTCAGTGGTAGAGCGTTCGCTTTGTAACTGAGAGGTCATTAGTTCTAGTCCCACTCGTGTCATGGCCGCGTCAAACCTAAGGTGTTAAGGTAGTACTCTTCATCGTCATAATGGCTGACTTCCTTTAAAAACATGGATGAAAAAATCGATATCAGCAATATTTGACGTTTCCTTTTCCATTTAAATATCTAGCCGAGTAGTTCGGTAGGTTAGAATACCGACTGCTGAACTGTAGGTCGCAGGTTCGAGTCCAGCAGGGGTTTTAATTTTTTTTCAGATTATCTTCTACTAAAACTGTATTTTTTGGCAAAATAAAGTAAATCTGAAAATTTTCAGCTTCAAAATATAGTTATACATATCCTCCACTTTTCATCTACATCAAGTATCTCTGGTGTAGGATACATGGTACCTCCTTAAAATAGATAGTGATTGCTCCTTCGCCAAACGCTTGGTATTTGAAAGTGAGAATCACGGGTTTTTCGGATATGACCTTAAAAACGAAGGTTCCGTGTCGCGGTAAGCGTTAGCACGATAAAGAAACCTCACTGCTACGGCCCTGAGCGCTAAGAAAAGGTATAATTTGTGGTACTTCACCTACAACCATGGCACGCGGAACTCACGGTTACGAAGTAAATGCAATACCACTGAACTACCGCGACCAGGTTCTGGCCGTGAGGAGGCTCTATCAATGATTCTTTCTAAATGCCAGGTACATCTGAATGCCTAAAATGTGATTCAGTCAATGATTTCAATATTTGTAAACTATTTCAAACCGATCTGTTTAAAAAATTTAAATGCATTTATAATGGCTCTCTTTGCCCATTAGTCTAAGTAGTATATGTAGTCAGGTTAACCTCAACAATATTCTCTACACATTGAAGATGATAGATAGGTGAGTGTTTAACGTCCCTCACGAGAAATTTTCACTCATTGGAGACGTGAAGGACTGCAAAATTTAGGCCTAAGCTCGATGCTTACCGCTTTTGAGCAGGGAGAGATATTTATCGTACCACACCTGCTGTGACACGGGCCTCGGTTTTCGCGGTCTCATCCGAAGGACCGTCCCATTTTGTCGCCTCTTACGACAAGCAAGGGGTACTGAGGACCTATTCTAATCCAGATCTGGTCCTTGATCATTCCAATATTTCTATTCCATGCTGCTTTTTACAAAACTTCAAACTTGCATCAAGTTTTTGCAGCTTAAAAGTAGTGTGCTAATTTCAAAGGCAGACATAATCTTGTTTACCATTTCATGTATTACATGTATTGTACAGAAGCCGGTAGGTGCCAGGGTAGAGAATTGATATTAAGATAACTTGTGGTCGCCACTTCATTTATTTGGCGACTACCACTTAATTTATTTTGCGACCGTCGCTTGATTTATCTTCACTGACAAATGCCACTTCATTTATCTGGTGGTCGCCACCTAATTTCACTGACAACTGAAGTTCACCCTTCCCCCAGCACCTTTAAATCCGCCGCTGAAGATCCCCCTCCCCCAGCACCTCTAAATCCGCCACTGAAGATCACCCTACCCCGGCATCTCTAAATCCGCCACTGAAGATCACCCTCCCCCCAACACAACTAAATCCGCCACTGAAGATCACCCTCCCCCCAACACAAATAAATCCGCCACTGAAGATCACCCTCCCCCGGCACCTCTAAATCCGCCACTGAAGATCACCCTCCCCCCAACAGATCTAAATCCGCCACTGAAGATCACCCTCCCCCCAACACAACTAAATCCGCCACTGAAGATCACCCTCCCTCCAACAAATCTAAATCCGCCACTGAAGATCACCCTCCCCCCAACACAACTAAATCCGCCACTGAAGATCACCCTCCCCCCAACAAATCTAAATCCGCCACTGAAGATCACCCTCCCCCGGCACCTCTAAATCCGCCACTGAAGATCCCCCTCCCCCCAACAGATCTAAATCCGCCACTGAAGATCACCCTTCCCCGGGCACCTCTGAATTCGTCACTGAAGGTCCTCATAGACTTACCTAGGACGAGACATAGCGTGATAAAATCTGTTCAATTCAAATAAATAACGCTGCATTTCTTGGAAGTTTTGGAAAGAGCTAGGACGCGAAGGTGGGGCCAGAGCCATGTATTCTGACCCGGGGCCCAAAGGATCACCAAAGACCACGCCCACCAAGAACAGTACAGCTACAGCAAGTCTAGTCCCAGTTGGTATCCTGCGGAAGAAAAGAAATGAACTTCACATTTCATTTACAGTTCACAATTCAATCACATTTCACAATTAATTTACTATGGAGGGTAATCGTGTTCAAAAATCCAAGCATGTAAACTTGTTAATTGAAACATGCAACCATGTTAATTTCTCATTTTCAACTATGTATGTTTGTAACTCAGAGGGTGTGAGTTATGTTTCTCAGAAATGTATACCTCAGTGCTGTACTCTTCATTTGTGTATAATCGTTTGATTTCTGCTTTTACATTTCTCTTTATAAAAATACACCATTGTTTCTTAAGTTATACGCGGTCATCCCTACAGTATTTCCGTTTGTAGACTTAGTATTTACATAGTTGTACCTTATAACATCGCATCTTACACGTCACAAGTCAACAAATGTCAAGTTTACATGTTTGTCGAATTTCGATATGAACATATATGGAAAGACAACGGAATTCCACGATTATTACCGAGAACCGAAAGAATTCCCCATCTGTAGGACTAAGCTATTGCGCATGCCCCAAATTGACAACGTATGTGCATCTCGAATTTGTTAATTTTTTATATAAAAAGACTAATCGACATGTGTCACAGTCTCAAGTTCTCAACGGTACGCATTACACACAGAAAACGATCTATAAGGTTACGAAGAATGGATTTACACCAATGCATAATGGAGATTTACGAAGAGGCTTACTTTTACAATCGACGGCTGACTTTTAGAATTTAAAGGGGCCAACTCCAAATATGAAAAATTTGGGAGTAGTATTTGCAAAATTCAAAACGTTTACTAGTATACCAGGGAATGCGATTAAAACCTGTATGTGTAGATCTGCTTCTTTTCTAACGACCCGACGCACCTGGGTTAATCTGCGATGATCGGCGACTCACTTGATTGTGAGCCGGAATTACGCACGCATCTCGCCGGGTAAGCCTATTGTTTGATAGCTCAGGCTTCAAGCTCAGGTTGGCGTCCTTGGAGACAGTAGTATAGGGAGTTGCTTATTCTAAGACAAAATGTTTTTAATGTTTACACTGGTGAAATAGACATTATTTGTAAATATGTTGGTCGTCTATGTGGAATAATGTTTATACAATAGAAGGTCAACATTTTCATTACATGTACTTTGGCCGGTTCACTTCATTCATAGCGCGTCGCCGGGTATACCCGGCTTAGTTTGATTCGGCCGGATGTTTTCAGAATCAAGCATGCTATTTAAGTCAAGCTTTTTAAGGTATTTATGCGTTTACCTGATCGAGACATAGGGCTCATGGCCGGTCGACAGGGAATGCTTACTCTTCCTCTCCACCTGATTCCACCTCTGGTTTGTCCATGAGTCGGTGTATGCCCAACTCTTTATTTTCCTTGTGGGAGTTGTGAGATTATCTTCACCTTTCATGTATGTGTGTGTTATTCAAACTTGGGGTGTTATAAATTTGTGGAAAAGGGGGAACCTTAAATCAAGGAAAACTGATTTACCACAAATATCGTTGATTCTGTCGTGTATCTTGATATACAATATACACATCAAGTGTTGGTTGTCTTCACATTTAGATCTAGATAGAGTTGGTTTTTTTTTTTTTCAGTTTTAACAACATTTATTCAGGTATATAGTCAGGCTTTTACAAAACCCTTACAACCCAACCTGACCAGGGGGTACAGGGTTTTAAGAATTCTAACTCTTTCGCTCACACATTCACACGGACAGACATTCATACTAAACGAAGGCTAAACGTAAAGAAAGTAGAAAAAATTGACAGTTTACTCTGGCTGAGTTTATAAATATTATACTATAATAATTAACAATCAGATATATGATGTAATACCAAGGTTGTTATTTAAAAAATACTACTTTAAACACACTTATTGATTGAATATACATTTACTTCACCTCGTACATGTACGAAGAAAAAGAAAAATTATAACAAATGTATATAATATTAAAAAAGAAGCATTTTAGGATATCTTTGTTTTAACATTTAAGATAGAGTTTCAACACGAAAGATAGGTGCACAGAGACGTAGCATTGTTCGTTTTCTTTAAATTAGGCGGAGCTATGACAAAATGTATACATAAATATATAAACAAGCCTCTTCAAAGTTTGGGTCTAGTACACAGCTGTCGTCCAAAGGTAAGAGTGGGTGAGTGGGGGTTGCTTTGTTGCGCGGGGGTGGGGGGGGGGGGGCAGAAACCCAAGATAAAATGTTAAGAACTTTTAAGAAATGATAGGATAACTTGAGTTCGTCTGATTACATTGAGTGTGGTGTGGTACGCTTATGATATACAGTAATGTGTTCTTTTATGGCAATTTTCCGGGTCCCTTTATACATTTCTCAGCTTCTCATTTAACTTAACTAAATTAGGTCAAAATGAGTAGTGCATTACGAAAGTGTCGAACGAATGTAGAGAGAATATAAGAGTTGCTAAAGAGTTTACAATACTCTATTAATAAACATAATTGTCGGTTTTGATGTTTTTACGGAAGCAGTTTATATACGTGTATTTATTTCGGTCCAATTTCTGTAGTTGGAGACGATCCCTTTAAATTGTCTATGCGTCGATTGTAAAAGTCAACCTCTTCGTAAAACTCCAATAATAAGCATATAATTTCATGATGTGCATGTGCACAGACATGTAACGTTTATGTATCATTGTAAAGATAAAACCATCCAACATGCCAGTGCAAATATTTTGCACCGGTTAAGGTAGCTCATTTCACTAAAAGTTTATTTATGACTCGTTAAAACACCTCTTATGAAGTGTGATTTCACCATCGAAAGAGTGAAACAAGCTCTCAATTATTTTATATGATTTTTTGTGATTTGTCCCGGAATGATAAAAAAAAATGTTTTCCTTGCAAATAAAGGATTCTAGAGTCCAAATTTCGCTGTGATTTGGTGCATGATATGGATATATAATCAAACATGCCTAAAAGATTCAGATATAAACGTTCTAAATTTTTAGAATAAAATATTTATGAAAATTGAAAACGTTATTTGTTAATATACAATTATGGGCTGTTTACAGCAGGGAGACATCGGAAATTACCCCATCTTAGTAGGGGTATCGCCCGAGGTCGCCTATGTGTATGTAATATTAAAAGTGCAGAGGTCATGTGGTACTGCACTTCACAGGGCCAGTCAAAAGGGTGAAAGAATGCTGCTGTAGAAACAGTTTTTTCCACAATCAATGAGGGGCATCCCGTCTCTGTTAAAGTGTTCCTCTTTATAAATTTTGTGGGAGATGAAGTCTCAAAGAAGTTGTTTGAGTGGATAATCACATTTGATATCCTTGATTTCGTCCATCTTATACTCAGGCACATTAAAACAGAAAGGGGACATTTTTAATTTTCAAAATTAAGGATTATCTCCCTCATGCATAGCTCTTATCCTTGGACGAATTTGGCTCCACTTGTTTGGCACGCTGTTTTTGGCTATATTTAGATCCAAAACTTCATAGTTATTTCGGATTTCAAACATTTCGGTTGAGCATCACTGAAGAGACATTATTTGTCGAAATGCGCATCTGGTGCATCAAAATTGGTACCGTATAAGTTTTACATTATGACCCCTGGGTCGAGGCCTCTGCTGGTGGACTGTTAGTCCCCGAGGGTCTCTACAGCCCAGTAGCTAAGTACTTCGTTACTAGCTTGAAAATACGGATGTATATTTAATTGCTGTTATAAAATTTAGAAATTCATTTCAAAATTAAGGATTATCTCCCTCATGCATAGCTCTTATCCTTGGACGAATTTGGCTCCACTTGTTTGGCACGCTGTTTTTGGCTATATTTAGATCCAAAACTTCATAGTTATTTCGGATTTCAAACATTTCGGTTGAGCATCACTGAAGAGACATTATTTGTCGAAATGCGCATCTGGTGCATCAAAATTGGTACCGTATAAGTTTTACATTATGACCCCTGGGTCGAGGCCTCTGCTGGTGGACTGTTAGTCCCCGAGGGTCTCTACAGCCCAGTAGCTAAGTACTTCGTTACTAGCTTGAAAATACGGATGTATATTTAATTGCTGTTATAAAATTTAGAAATTCATTTCAAAATTAAGGATTATTAAGGATTATCTCCCTCATGCATAGCTCTTATCCTTGGACGAATTTGGCTCCACTTGTTTGGCACGCTGTTTTTGGCTATATTTAGATCCAAAACTTCATAGTTATTTCGGATTTCAAACATTTCGGTTGAGCATCACTGAAGAGACATTATTTGTCGAAATGCGCATTTGGTGCATCAAAATTGGTACCGTATAAGTTTTACATAGAAACTAAAGTATATTAGATGACATCCCCCACTACATGTACGTTGTAGTAAATAATGAATTAAAGGACTAAGCCCCCTCCCCTCCCTTAGGCTGTTATTTTGGAATAGACAATATATTTTATGGGAGTTCTTTTTTTTGGGGGGGGGGGTCCCCCTTTTTTGCTAGATTGTCAAGAATTTTAGACGACTTCTCATCTGCTCCCTCCCTCCCTTTCAGAAAAGCCACGTCATGTGGCCGATACTCTTTGTCATTCTTTGTGCAACAAAAATTAAGTTGAGTTAAATATCTGACAACTAATTCCTTACATATTGCTACATATTATAATGAAAAAATGGATACGTATTTTGATTTATCTTAGCCCTAGATATCATTGAAGAAAAAATAGCCTACCAAACTAACATGTAATTTCAGTCCAGTTGTACCTCGTAAAATTCGTAATGTAATTAGATATGTAAGGTATTTTAGATCTAATAGATATGACTTCATTATGATTAATTTTTCGAATTTTTAAAATACGTTAACATTTATTCCAGAAATATATTGTTCATTGGTGACGTTTCATCCAAGTACGTACAATTTCGAAAGAATACCCCTTGTGCTCTGCCCGTGTAGCACATTGATTTTCTTTCTGTTCTAGGTAGTAATCGTGAATTTCCGTTGTCTTTCCATTTATGGTCATATCGAAATTCGACAAACATGTAAACTTGACATTTGTTGACTTGTAACGTGTAAGATGCGATGTTGTAAGGTACAACTATGTAAATACTAAGTCTACAAACGGAAATACTGTAGGGATGACCGCGTATAACTTAAGAAACAATGATGTATTTTTATAACGAGAAATGTAAGATAAGAAATCAAACGATTACGAAATGAAGAGTACAACACTGAGGTATACATTTCTGAGAAACATAACGCACACCCCCTGAGTTACACATATACATAGTTGAAATAGAAATTAACACGGTTGCATGTTTCAATTAACAAGTTTACATGCTTGGATTTTTGAACACGATTACCCTCCATAATTTACAGTTCACAATCCATTCACACTTCACAATTCATTCAGTTCAGTAACGTACTATAGTTCTTTGTAAAAATATATTTTGATTCGATTAATCTAAAGAAATGATTTTTATCCAGAGGTCCATGGGTCACAACGCCAAGCTGAATTGCGTTGCTCATTAGGGACACACACTAGTGGCTTTATTACACGACAGTTGTTTTACAATAAGCGTTGTACACCTTCCACTGACAGCTAACTAACCTGGTAATCAACATGTCATATTGAACTCGACAGATATCAGTATCGTTGTTGTTTGACAGATTAATTTAAAGAATTCCCATTGTTAATCTTTGATTCTCTATACTACAGGCTTACAGGAGTACCGCCCCCAGAAGGTGATAATACATTCTAATCACTTGTCTACCTTCGCCTTTGTCTTGTTCGCGTTGGTGCATCGTGGAATATATACCAACAGAGTATGTGTTGCGGAAAACGTCACGTTCGCAGAAAAAAAATGCTGTTTCATATTCAAAGTTGTATATTTTGTCCCCCCCCCCCCCCCCCCCCCCGAGAACATACATGCAATTTTACGTTGAGTAACGGAACTTTTGTGGTAGTATCCATAACAGTCCGTATGTTTCTATATTTAGCAGCAACACGGTAAAAATAGTCAACTCCCGGATTTGACTTTGAAGTACATTGTAGTTTTAATTTCTCTCTTTGTTATTCTTTTAATTCAAATCACGTAAAATCAAAGCTGTGTGATCCGATTGTCATGTATCGTTTTTGTATACAATAACTTTAAAGCAGATTAACTAGTATTTAAAGTTATTAAATTTCCCTTAATTACATACTTGAAAACATTTGCATGTAAAAGATAACGGTGTGAAGATTATTTAAAAAGTAAATACTGCGGGTACGCACTAATTATGCCTTGTCCGTTAGGCGTCTATAAATAGCCCCAAACGCGTCAGGGGAATCCCAACATGATGTATACATGTATTATTCAGACGTAACTGTCTAATTCAGGGCTGAAAGAGCGTAAAACAACGAATTACTAAGAGGTATTTAATAATTCTCTTAAACTTATGTCACGGTACTGTAGTAACAAAATATGCAGCTTTACGCAAATAAGTACCTTTGAAATTCTGAACTGGGCACGTGGGTGTCACCTGATTCATGCAATGTCCGAGTGACAGTTGTTTGTAAACACCGATTTGAAATCACATACTTCTGGTTAAAACAGGTGAAATGTTGTATGACATGTCGAACAGCCTCTTAAATGCGTGTGCACGATGACTTAACAGCGTTTTTACAAGGTGGAAAAAAAATTATGGAAATTCGGACCATACAACTTTAAATTTTATGTACATGCGTTTATCTATTTTCCTGCGTTTAGAGCTATAAGTATAATATACACTTCTGTGACTGCAATCCTTTTGCATACAAGACAACCAAACACAACTTTGGTGTAAGCCAGGCAAGCTTGTCGGGCAGCCGGCGTTTAATAACTTTACAACAAATTTACTATATGTTAACTGACATGAACAAGTTTTATGCAAGTACTGAATGAAATAACAAAATGTCAAGAAACCCCCATCATTGACGTTAAAAACCGCCCAGAAAAAACCATAGATAAATTATTTGAAAAAACTATGGAAACCTGTGTCCGAAAGCAAGTGTTAAGTGACGTCTAAGGGTGAATATCGGACTTTATCCATAATTAAATATAATAATAAAAAATTGTGCTACGTGCACTTCGTGAGACTGGCTTAGAATGATCTTACTCATGATATCGACACTTTATATAGGCCTTCCTATGGCCACGCCTTGTATTACTAGGCATAGGCATTCGAACACGTTCCTATCATACAACGTTTTCCCGCGATTCTTCGAAACGCGGGAAAACTACATTATATTTATTGGAATGCTCTTATGCATATTCCAGATTTTAACGCGCTTGATGAAGTATGTTAGAGTCAAGCGTGGCAATTCATATCCTCATATATTTTCAAAAATCAAATACCCATTGAAGTAACGTGCTTTTGTGAAGAGTTTCAAGTAATTTGTTTGTCACGTTTCTCCGGGGATATACATGTAGTATGCTCACTTTCCCCAGGTGAAAACATTAGAAATGTCATTTGATCTTTTTATATCAACCCTATATGAAATTATATCAAAAGTCAAACATGTTCGCAGGAGACACACATTGTAGATACCCATCATGAAAACAACGTTTGTCATTACGTCATATTTTCAACCCTATGCGGCATTAAACCCCACTGGAAGTGATATTCGATTTCATCTCCCTGGGTTTGAAAAATCGAGGTGTCCACGGATATAAAACCTCAACAATATTGTATAAAATTTCCTAGTAAAGTAAAAGTGTTGACATCTCTTTTTCTCTCCATGATCAATGAAGTAGCAAACAGTTAAATACATTGTGTAATTCAAGAATGCAAAATGCAAAAATAAAGTTACAAAATAGAAAAAATGCTTGATAGGAAATTACTCATTGACAAATTATAGATGAACATAACCACTCACATTCTATGGAATTTTACTCCGAGGCAAACTTTCCAAAAGGACTGTAGAATTCGTTTTACAGACTTATAAGTACTCCTAATTTTACACAGCCCTTAGAGTATCCTTACTAACACCCATGGTCTGTTAATTCGATCGGAAATTGGTGGGTGGAAGTCATTGGTCACGCATGCGTAATAACGGCCATTCATCGGCTACTTACATGTACGTGCTATTTCTGCTTGGAACCAAGGTAATATAATTGATGTGGGTGTTTCTCATTGTTACTACCCGGCGCGCCGTGTAGACTGGTAGACAATCATTAACGCATGTAACTGTACACCCTTTACATAACTGTATACTAGCAACAAGATCTCCCTATCTGATTGTCGAGCTGTGTCTAGTCCTCTATTCAGCTTTTTGAAATATAATTGTCTTTCCGTGTAAAGAAAAGAATGAAAAAGCAAATTTTGATATGTGTAAGCTTCTCTGGTGTGTAAATTCAACAAATCACCAAACTCATACAGTTTCAGGAAATTTCAAAACCATGTCATGGTTCAAGCCAATCACGGTTTCAAATTTTCCGTTTAACCAAATTAATTAAGTCCGGTTCGAATGGATGAAAAGACGTTACGAAGAAATAGAAAGAACGTCAAGGAGAAACTCTCGTAAAAAAAACCCACTCCATCGGAAATCGAAGGAAGAAAGAAGAGTTGTATCATTGCCTGAATTACGGAATTCAATGCGAAAATTGATTGCAATTCAACTCATTTTTCTAGAGAAATGCAATTACTTAAAAGTCTTGGGTTTTCTAAAGAAAGTTTTGGATCTTCCTCATCCTTTTAAGCACCAAGATTGTATAGGGAAGTATTGTACATTAACCACTCTGCTTTTAAATTAAATCTGCTGTCCGTGGTCCCATTTCTCAAATAGATTTACTCATAATCAAAGTATACCGGAAGTTCGGAAAACAAGTATAATAATTGATTTGCGTATGTCGTTTATTTTAGTCTGGATATTACCGTAAATTAGCTGCGTTTGTGACAAGAAAATTGACCCTTGTAGATCATACATTTCAAGCACCTGTTCTCTCTCTCTCTCTCTCTCTCTCTCTCTCTCTCTCTCTCTCTCTCTCTCTCATTGATTTGTGTATGTCGTTTATTTTAGTCTGGATATTACCGTAGATTAGTTTCTCCCTCAGTGCCCTCGTCCGAAAATAAATATTTTCTTGACTATTTGATAATAAAACAAAGCAGAAAAAGTGAATAGGTTGGTTGCGTTCGTTACAAGATCGCTTTTAATAAACAAACATCAGATCGACAAAGCTGAAAAATCACTAATGAAAGCATATGAAATTCTGGGAGGGAGGGAAGGCTAAGGCACAGAAGTACAAAAGCAACCTTTTTTGCTTGTAACGAACCTCACACTGCCCTAAAACTGACCAGTAGTAATATGTATACTAGGCGCAATGGCGCTAGTGTCTGAGCTCAAAAACCCGCAAAATGTATTTACGGAAAATAACGGAAAATGACGAAATGTAAAACGTAAAGAAATAAACTTAGCTGCGTTTGTGACTAGGAATTTGACCCCTGTAGATCATAATTTTCAAGCACTTCTCTCTCTCTCTCCATTGCCATATACTTTGTAAACGAGATTCATGAATCTAACGTACACATGCCCAAATACGCCACACAACTGTTTAGTTGCGTCATTAACCATAATTTTACACATATTTCCAATTTCTACATTTGTGGTTAAAATATTGAACTCGCTTTCTACGTCCTTGACCTCTGATACCGTATGATACCGTATTAGCTTTGGGTAGTCTCTCTCGGGTACACATAATACTACTATAGGCAGAATTATAAAGAACTATAGGTTTATGTTGTATAATATGGTGTTTGTATGACTTGTATTATGATATTCATTATTCTGGTGATGTTTGGAACTAGATTTATATAGGTTTCATGAGGTTTTGTTGCAAAATTAATGCGCTATATGAATTTGACTTTTTATATATTGCGTTGTTACACAATCATGTTAACGGCAAACTCTATCTCTGAATTATTGTTCTAAATTTATCAGATAATATACATATAAAATTTTAAAGTTTAAAACTAAAACGTGTATATTGTGAACAAAGAATACAAAAGAATTCAATTCAAACTGTAGTTTTAAATTTGCCTCTAGGACACTGTAAATCTCAGACAAGTACAGTGCAGTGTGTTAGTCTTATACCAGCACGTGTGTGTGTACTGTTAGTCCCCGAGGGTCTCTACAGCCCAGTAGCTAAGTACTTCGTTACTAGCTTGAAAATACGGATGTATATTTAATTGCTGTTATAAAATTTAGAAATTCATTTCAAAATTAAGGATTATCTCCCTCATGCATAGCTCTTATCCTTGGACGAATTTGGCTCCACTTGTTTAGCACGCTGTTTTTGGCTATATTTAGATCCAAAACTTCATAGTTATTTCGGATTTCAAACATTTCGGTTGAGCATCACTGAAGAGACATTATTTGTCGAAATGCGCATCTGGTGCATCAAAATTGGTACCGTATAAGTTTTACATGTATATATAAATAATTTAAAAAGTCTTAAGTTCTCTTGCATACCTTTCATACATGCTTCAATCTCCCTGTGGTTTAGGTTACTTGCTGTGCAATAGTGAAAGTAATAATAATAATAATAATACATGTACTAAAAATAATGAGAAGTATATGTAGTAATAATTAATCAATTGCAAAAATATTTTCCCACTTCATCCATATTTTATCGAAGTTATGTATTTTAAATGTTTGAATTGCAGCATATTTCTCTACATGATATTTAAACTTTAAGTGACATAGTAATCCAACAAGATTTGGTTCTTTATTCTGCATTAAACAGATAAATATGTATTGTTTAGCATATAGAATTATAAAGTTTATAGCTTTATTTTTTAAAGACAGTGGAATTTCACCAAATATTATATTTGACACATTAAAATCAATTCTTTCTGAAAATTTTCTATATATATGAAGACTTAACTCACTCCACAATGTTTGGGTCTTATTACAAGAAGTAAAAATATGTGTTATTGCTTCAATATTACTTGTACAAAATCTACAGAGATCATTTGTTTTAACACTAATGTTTGTGTAAGTGTCTGATGTATTGTATGTGACCAAAAAAAATAAATAAATTATAAAAAAAAAGAAAAAGAAAAAAAAGAAGTTCTCTTACATAAATGATAGCATTGATTATAGTTTTTTTTTTTTTATTGAGTATTCAAATCAAATTGTTTCTTAATTTTGTTTCCTGTTTGTTTCCATTTTAAAATTAAGTATATCACATTACAATTTCCGTGTGTTTCTTTGGAAATAGTTTTATTAGAACATATATAAAATTTAGGCGACTGATTCGATGCTTTGCATCAAAATTATCTTGTTTAACAATATTGATAAATATTAATATGGTGATGATGATAATAATTTTATAGCAATTTTCCCACTTATTCAGAACCGCACATAAATCAGTGACGTCTGACACATTCAAAGTGTCACACCTAATGTACATAAAATATTTTAGATGACACAAATGTTATGCCGTAGTCGTTCCCTTGCTGCAGACCTACTACGTCATACAGCTTTCAAAAGTAAATAGATCTATGATAATGATTAGCCTGGTTCCCGAGGCCTTCCGATGTGTAAGTGCTTGCACATCGGAAGGCCTCGGGAACCAGGCTATGACTGATATCGTTAGATGAGGTAAGGGTTCTACAGAATGGTATCTTACTTGGGAAAACTCACTGTCCATAACCTAATAGTATTAGTAATCCTTTGAGTACAGATGTATATTATATAGTCACAAATATTTTCATATATTGAGGGCAACATTTTTTTTAGCATCATACAAATCACGGAAATTGCGGCTTGTACACTGTTGTATGGAATTCACATTGGGAAATAATATCCTTCAATGGTTCAAAAGATGCAAACTCGATGTGTAGTGATGGATAGCGAATATATAGGTCAGACAGTCCCTAAATCTTAATACCATTATTAACTGTCCAGTCTCTAGGTCAATATTAACATGGATCGCTACACCAATATCTTAGTTGATGACTCGTTATTGCCACATCTCATATGGAGTACTAGTTTATGGAGTACTAGTTTACCATCAAAAGAGTGATGTATAAACTCTACAATATTTTACATGAGTTTTTGAGGCTGTGTTTTTCCAGTATAATGAAAGTGGTGTTTTGTTAGCCAATGAGAGATTTTTGAGTCCAGATTTCTCCTTGATTTGACACATTATACGAATATCTGTACATATAAAACACGCCTAGAAGACTCTGAACTAGACCTTATGATGATTTTTTGAAATTAGAAATATTCGTGAAAATAAAATCGTTATATTATACTTATTATTATTATTTTTTTAATTTACTATTAAAATCTTTACAAAATACGTCAATTAGAAAAAAAAAGATAATAAAATTATATATATTATTTAGACTAATTTATTTTTTAAATGATTGAAATGAATATAAAGATAATATTTAAACATAATGCATTTTCAATATATGATGAACGTAGTCCCTCCTGAGTGCAATAAATCATTGTGATACACGTGCAGTACTCGTGTGCTTGTAGACTTCTTCATCTTTATACTTTGTATTAGATGATAGAGATCTTGGTATAACATAATAATTTAGAATTCTTTCGTTCCAGAATAAGTTTTATTACATCACAGCTAAATGCGATTTTCTATTCGAGTTTTCAAATCTTGAATATTCACTATACACTTAGTGGAAAACACGTTACTCAAAAACATGTACGTATATTGTGTATTTGAAATAAGGCTATAAATAAGGGATTTCTAACACAGGTGCTTGTGGACAGGACTTCCGGTACTCCCCCCCCCCTTCTTGTATTTTTATACGCCCGTCTTTATGGTACAGCGATGTCTGTACGTCCGTCCGTCTATCCACCCGTCCGTCCGTTCGGGGTTTTCTCTTTATAATTTCATTTCCCTTTCACATATGCTGAAACTTGCTGTGTAGCTTTTTTGTGGGTCACACTAGATCATACTGCAATTTTGATCCATTTCGACCTTTTTTCCAGGAGTTTTGCCCCTTTATTTGGAAATAATTATTATATGGAGGCTACATAATTTGTCCGCCCTACTCCTCCCACAGTTTTCAAGTGAGAGCCTTCTTATTTTGTGGAGTGTTTGTATGGGTATTGAAGATGTGCATGTGGGATGGATTTTGATTTTCTACAATTTTTAAGAAAACTTGAACTTAATATATTTTGAAATTAATATTCTATGGAGAGTACATAATTTGTTCGCCCTACTCCTCCCACAGTTTTCAAGTGAGGACCTTCTTACATTTGTATTTTGTGGAGTGTTTGTATAGGTACTGAAGATGTGCATGTGGGATGGATTTTGATTTTCTACAATTTTTGAGAAAATTACAGGTTGTTGAACTTAGTCTATTTGGAAATTAATATTCTATGGAGGGTACATAATTTGTCCGCCCTACTCCTTCCACAGTTTTCAAGTGAGGACCATCTTATTTTGTGGAGTGTTTGTATGGGCATTGAAGATGAGCATCTGGGAAAGGATTTCGATTTTCTTCCATTTTTGAAAAAAATACAGGTTGTTGAACTTGGTCCATTTTGAGGAAATCTCGATTTTTATGCTAAGACCCTTTGTTCATATGAAAGTTTGTCACAGCCTCATGATGTCTGATACTATCTGAAGCAAAGTTATACAAATTATAGCACTAGAAAAACACCCTATGTAAGCATTTCACGGGCGTATTATGTATTGTCCAGCATCACAACTTCCGTTCGTTATAGTCAGAAATGAAAAGTGGCGAGGTTAAATTGAGCGATGTGAAGTAATTATTGCTCACCAAATAGCGATGCATTTAATCAACGAATCATCAGTAGATTTAGAATGACCGTTCTTTTCAGTTGGTATGTGCATTATTGGTGTTTTTTCGATAGGATATCTCAACGAGGTGTAAATTTTTTCAACATGTCGCTGGCTGAGTTGCACACCTTGTTTATATATTATGATCGGTGATATGACATTTTTAAAAACGGTTTCTATGCGAGATTTGTGTATTCCATTGAAATAGATAACCTCTGAAGTTACATATTTGATAAAAAATACTTCCGAAATACCCAAGGAATTGAACATTTAAAAATACATGAAGGGTGGGGGGTACCGGAAGTCCTGTCCACAAGCACGTGTGGACGATCTCAGCTACATACAATAGATGAGCGGACTAAGGTCAAATTTCAAATACATTTTTGTAGTCTTGCTTTGTTTCGGTATAATAAACAATTTATTACATGAATGATCGGGAGATATGAAGATTATTCACCCCAAAAAATCATATTCCCCATGAGCGTTGCCCTCGGGAAATATGATTTTTCTTGGGTGAATAAATCTTCATATCTCCATCACTATTATGCAATAAATGTATAATATCGCCTTTTAGAAAAGTGTAATATCGCCTTTTAGAAAGGTGTAATATCGCCTTTTAGAAACTAAGGTGTAACAACGCCCCTTTGCACGTAATTACGCCTTTTTTGGCGTTATAACGCCTTTCAATCTGCGTTATTACGCCTTTATGAAAGGCGTAATATTGCTTTTTTTCCGGCATTATTACGCCTCTTTTCGCGTTTAATATATAACGCCTTTTAACTCATTACGCCTTTCTATTTATTTTCCCCCTTAGTTAGGCTTTCATAGTTTTCAAATTGGTTGTAAGGTGTTTCCTTGAAAAATCGGAGTGCTAGACTAAATGACCCTGTGGAAATTCGGTCGGTGCATGATGTATTTATCAGTAGGCCCTGCGTAAATCCAGGTCTATGTACATGTGTATATTGGGGTCATTATCATATGTAATGCCGGTCCCATATATATATATATATATATATATATATATATATATATATATATATACACACAATCGTCTCCTGAAAAGTGCACAACGCTTCTTTGTTTATAGTGATATTAAGAGACGCCTTGGGCGTACTAGTAATTATATTATTGAGGTTTGTGAGAAAGATTAAGGGTTGTGTTGTGTCTCAAAACGAAATGGGACCTGCGTATCGATTGTTCCTTCGCTAAATGTTCGGCATTTAGAAGCGACAATTGCAGGTCTTTCGCATCTATCACACTTGTATGTACATGTACCTTAAAAAAACGGAACGGAAATTAAGAATTCGAATGATTATTGCAGTTAAAATAACATGACAAATTGGGCAATTATGATTTATTTTGATTACAATCAAACCTTTAGGAATTTGTCTTAGGTAAAACTAATCATCTTAAAATTCTCCACCATAAATTGATTAAGCTAAGTTGAATATTTGTATAAAGTTTTACAAGAATCTTGTAATTTCAGCATTGACAGAGGTGTTAGCCAGCAGGGGGTAGAGAATGGAAAGATCACACAGGATTTATATGCCCCCACCCCTCTCGTTGCAAAACGTCTTTAACACGCACGTATTTACACATACTACAGTGTATACCTGGACGTACAGGGACTTTATAATAGATATATTCATAAACAAAATTAATAATGAGATTACCTTTCCATTCAAATTAAACATAAATTCTCTGTTAGTATTTTAGCCATTTCATGTATTATGAAATAAATCTGTGACTTGCTCTTAGAAGTGTCGTAAATTTCATCTTAGTATACAATCGTTTTGGTTCTCTCTCTCTCTCTCTCTCTCTCTCTCTCTCTCTCTCTCTCTCTCTCTCTCTGCATCGGGTTTAACACAAATCCACAGTATATTAAGATATCGGTACAAGTACAAACTTTCACTTTACATAGATTGGCCCCTTGTAACTGAAGCAAACCTTTTATACACACAGGACTCGCTCGCTTAAAACTTGTATGCATTCCATAGTTCAATATCGTAAAATGGCTATGTTTGAAAAAACAAATGTTGAGAAAATTGATTTATATTTTTCAATGCTGTTTTAGCTATACATGTTTTAGCTAGGTTATATCTGACGTTGTAGTCTTAGCTAGGTTATATCTGATGTTGTAGACTTAGCTAGGTTACATCTGATGTTGTAGACTTAGCTAGGTTACATCTGATGTTGTAGTCTTAGCTAGGTTACATCTGATGTTGTAGTCTTAGTTAGGTTATATCTGATGTTGTAGACTTAGCTAAGTTACATCTGATGTTGTAGACTTTGCTAGGTTACATCTGATGTTGTAGACTTAGCTAGGTTACATCTGATGTTGTAGACTTAGCTAGGTTATATCTGATGCTGTAGTCTTAGCTAGGTTACATCTGATGTTGTAGTCTTAGCTAGGTTATATCTGATGTTGTAGTATTAGCTAGGTTACATCTGATGTTGTAGTCTTAGCTAGGTTATATTTGATATTGTAGTCTTAGCTAGGTTACATCTGATGCTGTAGTCTTAGCTAGATTGCATCTGATGTTGTAGTCTTAGCTAGGTTATATCTGATGTTGTAGACTTAGCTGGGTTACATCTGATGTTGTAGTATTAGCCAGGTTACATCTGATGTTGTAGTCTTAGTTAGGTTATATCTGATGTTGTAATCTTAGCTAGGTTATATATGATGTTGTAGTCTTAGCTAGGTTACAGCTTATGTTGTAGTCTTAGTTAGGTTACAGCTTATATCTGATGTTGTAGTATTAGCTAGGTTATATCTGATGTTGTAGTCTTAGCTAGGTTACATCTGATGTTGTAGTCTTAGCTAGGTTACATCTGATGTTGTAGTCTTAGCTAGGTTACATCTGATGGTGTAGTCTTAGCTAGGTTACATCTGATGTTGTAGTCTTAGCTAGATTGCATCTGATGTTGTAGTCTTAGCTAGGTTACATCTGATGTTGTAGTCTTAGCTAGGTTACATCTGATGTTGTAGTCTTAGCTAGGTTACATCTGATGGTGTAGTCTTAGCTAGGTTACATCTGATGTTGTAGTCTTAGCTATATTACATCTGATATTGTAGTCTTAGCTAAGTTACATCTGATGCTGTAGTCTTAGCTAGGTTACATCTGATATTGTAGCCTTAGCTAGGTTACATCTGATGTTTTAGACTTTGCTAGGTTACATCTGATGTTGTAGTCTTAGCTAGGTTACATCTGATGTTGTATTCTTAGCTAGGTTACATCTGATGTTGTAGTCTTAGCTATGTTACAGCTGATGTTGTAGTCTTAGCTAGGTTACATCTGATGTTGTAGTCTTAGCTAGGTTACATCTGATGCTGTAGTCTTAGCTAGGTTACATCTGATGTTGTAGCCTTAGCTAGGTTACATCTGATGTTTTAGTCTTAGCTAGGTTATATCTGATGTTGTAGTCTTAGCTAGGTTATATCTGATGTTTTTTTCTTAGCTAGGTTACATCTGATGTTGTAGTCTTAGCTAGGTTACATCTGATGTTGTAGTCTTAGCTAGGTTACATCTGATGTTGTAGTCTTAGCTAGGTTACATCTGATGTTGTAGTCTTAGCTAGGTTGTATCTGATGTTGTAGTCTTTGCTAGGTTACATCTGATGTTTTAGTCTTAGCTAGGTTACATCTGATGTTGTAGTCTTAGCTAGGTAATATCTTATGTTGTAGTCTTAGCTAGGTTACATCTGATGTTGTAGTCTTAGCTAGGTTATATCTGATGTTGTAGTCTTAGTTAGGTTATATCTGATGCTGTAGTCTTAGCTAGGTTATATATGATGTTGTAGTCTTAGCTAAGTTACAGCTGATGTTGTAGTCTTAGCTAGGTTAAAAATGATGTTGTAGTTTTAGCTAGGTTACATCTGATGTTATAGTCTTAGCTAGGTTATATCTGATGTTGTAGTCTTAGCTAGGTTACAGCTTATGTTGTAGTCTTAGCTAGGTTATATATGATGTTATAGACGTAGCTAGGTTACATCTGATGTTGTAGTCTTAGCTAGGTTACATCTGATGTTGTAGTCTTAGCTAGGTTATTTCTGATGTTGTAGTCTTAGCTAGGTTACATCTGATGTTGTAGTCTTAGCTAGGTTACATCTGATGCTGTAGTCTTAGCTAGGTTATATCTGATGTTGTAGTCTTAGCTAGGTTATATCTGATGATGTAGTCTTAGCTAGGTTATTTCTGATGTTGTAGTCTTAGCTAGGTTACATCTGATGTTGTAGTATTAGCTAGGTTACAGCTTATGTTGTAGTCTTAGCTAGGTTACATCTGATGATGTAGTCTTAGTTAGGTTATATCTGATGTTGTAGTCTTAGCTAGGTTACATCTGATGTTGTAGTCTTAGCTAGGTTACATCTGATGTTGTAGTCTTAGCTAGGTAATATCTTATGTTGTAGTCTTAGCTAGGTTACATCTGATGTTGTAGTCTTAGCTAGGTTATATCTGATGTTGTAGTCTTAGTTAGGTTATATCTGATGCTGTAGTCTTAGCTAGGTTATATATGATGTTGTAGTCTTAGCTAAGTTACAGCTGATGTTGTAGTCTTAGCTAGGTTAAAAATGATGTTGTAGTCTTAGCTAGGTTACATCTGATGTTATAGTCTTAGCTAGGTTATATCTGATGTTGTAGTCTTAGCTAGGTTATATATGATGTTGTAGTCTTAGTTAGGTTATATATGATGTTGTAGTCTTAGCTAGGTTACAGCTTATGTTGTAGTCTTAATTAGGTTACAGCTTATATCTGATGTTGTAGTCTTAGCTAGGTTATATATGATGTTATAAACTTAGCTAGGTTATATCTGATGTTGTAGTCTTAGCTAGGTTATATCTGATGTTGTAGTCTTAGTTAGGTTATATCTGATGTTGTAGTCTTAGCTAGGTTATAACTGATGATGTAGACTTACTTAGGTTATATCTGATGTTGTAGTCTTAGCTAGGTTATATCTGATGCTGTAGTCTTAGCTAAGTTACAGATGATGTTGTAGTCTTAGCTAGGTTGTATCTGATGCTGTAGTCTTAGCTAGGTTATATCTGATGTTGTAGTCTTAGCTAGGTTACATCTGATGTTGTAGACTTAGCTAGGTTATATCTGATGTTGTAGACTTAACTAGGTTACATCTGATGTTGTAGTATTAGTTAGGTTGTATCTGATGTTGTAGTCTTAGCTAGGTTATATCTGATGTTGTAGTCTTAGCTAGGTTACATCTGATGTTGTAGTCTTAGCTAGTTTATATCTGATGTTGTAGTCTTAGCTAGGTTACATCTGATGCTGTAGTCTTTGCTAGGTTATAGCTGATGTTGTAGTCTTAGCTAGGTTGTATCTGATGCTGTAGTCTTAGCTAGGTTGTATCTGATGTTGTAGTCTTTGCTAGGTTGTAGCTGATGTTGATGATTTCTTGCTAGATGCAGCTGGTTTACATATTGATGGAAAATACAAGACAGGAAATGTCGACTTGAGCTTACTTTCTTTGGATATTTTAATTATTTATCGTTCGCTGTTTCAGGGACTGGTGTTCTAATAAGCAATGGCAGCGAGTGAAGAACATCCCATGGCTCAGCATTTCGTCATGTGTCAGCTGTGCGAAGAAAACGTCCAGTTTCACTGTAAACCGTGTAAAATTAGTCTATGTGAAAGCTGTGTCGGGGTACATCTACAAACAAAGACACCAGAAACACATCGATTTGTCCATTTTCACAAATTTCGGGAACAAAAGTCACTAAAAGCCGAACCGGAAGTAGTGGCTGCTATTGTGTGTCCGTATACAAGTATGTTGGATATTGTTCGACAGGGAGACAGTCATTTCTATGTGTGCAGTTCAATCAGTCGACACATTCATCAACACGATTTCAGGCAAAATGTTGCTGTCGACAGCAGACTTGCGTCAGGGTGGCCGCGACGCTTGGCGAATTTTGGAGAGTCCATTATCTTCACGGAAAGATATAACAATACCGTGAACATTTTCACAGAAAAATCCAAAACTAAAGTTTTGTTTAGTACAGGTGATTGGAATCCTCACGGGATCGCAAGCACCAGCGCTGGGAACATTGTCGTAGGCTTATGCAAAGTAAATGTCGGAAAACTTGCTGTTTTTAACGAGAAAGGTCACGTATTGCAGGAAGTCGAGACGGATAAGGGTAAACCCTTGTATTTAGATCCTTATTACGTCACAGAAAACACCAACGGAGACTTATGTGCAGCGGATTTGGTACTTGAAGCGGTGATTGTCGTAAATAGTACCGGAGTATTCCGATTTTCCTATACCGGAAATCCGTCAGTCGGTACTCACTTTGAACCTCATGGCATTGCCGCTGACAGCCAATCAAATCTGGTCATTGCTGATTGGGCTACGCGAAAGTTACATGTTATCAACGAAAATGGTCATTTTCTGCGTTGTCTTGACTTTTTTCCTAATGCGTATTCATTGGAGATCCCCACAGGCGTGTGTATTGATAGCGACGACCTATTGTTTGTCTGTGGATACGACAATGAAAAGGTCAAGGTCATGCGATACCTTCATTAGATACATGTACCAGTATGCAAATTTAAAGAGAAATGTAACACCGAGGACAAACATCCTTAAGTTTTGAAATTCCTCCATCTGTTCAATCACTGTGCGTGGGGCTTCACGCTTGGTCACGTGACCAAGAGAACAGGACCATTTATGTTGTAACTATGATGTGATTGGGACATACCGTACCTCAATAAATTGGCATGTATTAGGATAACTTTTAAAGTGGCTCACTAGTAGTCACTACAGTGCACCTTGGAAGAATTTCACCATGTGATTTAATTACCAGGTGTGAAAGATATGATGATATGTAGTCGGTAAATACGTCAAAAGGTAGAGAATGTGCGATTTAGGATTTAAGAAAAAGCATGATTTTCAAAAAATTATTTCAATAATTAAAAAGAAAGAAACTCTTCTGGATTTGAACTCCGAATATGTGGGTCAGTAACCCGAGGCTTTATCCTTTGTGCTATGGTGATAAAGACATTTCGATCGATATGAACAATTTCACAAAACATTTCAACCGCCCTCTTGTGACGTACTGTAAAGTACAAGTCTTTGTGTAGTGAGCAATCTTAATATAAGAAAGATAACTCTTAAAGTGATCAACATGTTTTAGAGTTTAGTAATTTTACTTCACATTATTGATGTTTTGCGAGCATTGTTTTGATATTATCTGTCTTGATGCTAGTATAATTTCTTTTACTACTTTTATAACATGCTGTATAATTTTTATTGTGTGCAGCGCTTTAGAGTTGTTATTTATTGTCACAAAGGGCGCTATATAAATAAATATTATTATATTATTATCGATTACAAGGATTTTATTTGTTGTGTTTATTCATTTTTTCTATATATTTTTTCGAAAATCTTTACTCATATAGAAACGATGAAGGTCCACACATGTAGAGCTATGCTTAGGGCTTATGTCCATGGCAGTGAAGATTCTTTAACGTGAGAACACCTGCTACAAAACAAGACCTTCGTTTTCAGTTATCTTGGAAACATTCATGACTTCATCTGCTAAAACCGAGCAACATGCGAAGGAACAGTCTCTGGTTATGTTATCGTCTTAGGTTTGTTGCGGCCACTTGGATCGGAAATTCGAACGCTGAACTCGTCAATCGGTAGGACAAAGTAAATCCAATGATGTTGCAGTATATATAGCATGTATTTATTTTATTTTTGACTGAGAGGGAGATAGACAGCTAAGCACGTAACATCGTTCTAGAAGAAGGGGGGGGGGGGGGGGGGTCATTCATTAGTCCTAACCCGGACCAGCCGAAAAATTTAACATGTAAAGAAAACAATATGGGAAATTAAAAAAAATATACCAGAATGAAAGGGGATGAATAATTAATCAGAAAGAAATTATACTTTCAAGATTTATACTGAACGTATTAAACTTCCCGTATCTGCATACATTCATGAATATTATAATCAATGATTACCACTTGAATTCTCTCTCTCTCTCTCTCTCTCTCTCTCTCTCTCTCTTGCTTTCATTATCTAATGCATCTAAAGATTAAATTAAAGATTTTAATAATCGATAGCGTATATGAATAAAAGCAAATAATCGTTAAGTCATTTCTGCTTATATTGATATTAGTTTTTTTTCATGAACTAGTTGCATTTGACACCGAGGATTTACATCGTTAAATATTGATTACAAGCACATAGAATCGGAGAGAGTGTACTTTGAAAACTTAAAGTTAAGGATTTAGTCGTGTAGCTTATAGCGACCTACCCACTGCACGATTTAAGAAATTGACTACTACCCCCCCCCCCCCCACCACCACACACACACACACACACACACACATGGTCCCAATTTAAGGTTTTCGTAATCGGACAATTTAAGCACCATTTTTATTTTTGTTGTTATTTTATTGCTTGTCAAGAAATTTACACAATTTAACCGACAACATTCCCCTTCTGATACATTGAAAAATATAAGTAATGTTAGCACGGGGCTCCATAAAGTTCAATCTGCAGTTTGGTCATACTTCGTCATTCAATAACTTATTCAAAATAAAAAAAAATGTTTGTCGGGTTAGCGGTACTATGATGTATGACTATAACAATGACCTGTGTATAACTTGTACATTCCATGCAAATTCGAAGGGGTTTTCGCCTCAGTAGAACAATGGGGGTCAGCTAATCCGTGTATTTGAAATCAACAGAAGTGCTTAGCTTCTTGCGGAAAGTGTGAAATATATTGGGTCGGCGCAAGATACCCGTGATCTTAGACTAGATCTAATATCGCGCCGACCCAATACATTTCACACTTTTCATGAAAAGTCAAAACCCAGACTAGCTAACCGTAATTTAGTTATACTGTGACAAAGACCCTAGGAATTTGCATGGTATATACTTATCATTGCATTATCCAGACACTCCCGATGAACATTTTTTTTATGAAAACCTCTATCAAAGTACATCGAACATAAGTCTCGGTCAAATGTAATTAACTCGGGATTTTAAAAATGAATCATTCGATGGTTTGTATTTTTGCTTCTATTAATTACGTAATAAATTAATTCCAATTTGTTAATCATCGACAATGCTATAATTTCTGTATTGGATCAAGTTATATTTGTCAAGATGCATATCGACACAATATGATGGAGGTAATTATGTTAAACAGCGCATTTGTCAGAGAGAGCGAGAGAGAGAGAGAGAGAGAGAGAGAGAGAGAGAGATAGCACATCAGTAATTATTAAATATCCCTATCACATGTTGTACATGTATGTTTTTCATTTACTGAATATACTAATTCGCATTCAAAACAGGAATTGCCTGCAAGTATACATTATTTAAACATAGAATTTAAGAATATTTTAATGAAGAAAGAAGACTAAAAGAAAAAAAGTCAAGACCAGGTTTTCTTAAAAACATAATATATAGTGTTTGGTATCGTTGGAATTGGCTCAAAATGCTGAAAAACAATATAAGTATCATGGGGGGAAATATTGACATTTTTTTTTCTTTTCTTAAAATTCCACCCTTATCTTGATTATTTGGCCTGCGGCACATTTTCCCATCTCCCGCAAGGCGCCCGTGGCCAGAACAAAGCTCTTAGCAGCTGTGTGTATTTGCAAATAACACACACTGTGGAACACAGTGTATCTCCGTGGATTTTCCACCGTGGTCTTTCCACGGTGGGGTGTATAAAACTCGTGTCGTGTACTGTACCTCCCTTGCTTGATGACGTCAAAAGAGACCAGCCTGACGCAATTGTGTATTTGTTTATACTAACAACTGCGGGTTTTAGCCGTCAAAATGTTCAATGTGCTTACATTCAACAGTAATGTAGCAAGTCAGGTATTTCTTGTACTTTTGTCTAAATGATCCAACGTTCAGAAAGACTTGGGTGTGAAATCTACACTACACCGAGAACACAGAACTCGAAGTTGTTTGACAATAATTTTACGCGATTACGGGGGTTGATGATGAGGATCAGTTTCGTTATTGTATACACTCTACTTTGGCGAAAAATAATGGGTTTATGAAATTAAATCTTCGACCAGATGCAGTTCTAAGTATTTTCGACTACAGACCAACTGCAAGCACGGCGAAGACGAGAAAATCCTGCAAAACGTTGACTGTATAATGACGGTAGTACAGATATTCATAATTTAGTATATGAACATGATCTGATTTGTTTCGAAATGAAATTTGACTCTGAAATAGTCATATGAAGCTCTTCTGATCAGAATCCTTTTCTCTGAATATATAAGTAAATAAATCAAGGATAAATAGGTCTAACTTTATATGTTGAAAGTTGCATTATCAGAGACCCCCCCCCTTCTTTTCTGTTTCAAATAGAATGACCAATTTTTACGGTCATGTAAGAGTTGAGGGATGATTCTTTTAATGAAGCACTAATTTGCACGTTGGTTTCCATATTGGGGACAAAATTTAAAACAAAAAATAACGTTAATAAATGGTGATAGTAAATTCTTCTTCATATGTATAGGCCCTAATGTCGCAAATATTGTAAAAGAATGTAAGTAGCCATTTACACTGGTATTAAACTGATGCTAGTAACGATCGTTACTATCATCCCAAGATGGCGGAAGGAAATTCCAGAAAGACCACGTTTACTTATTATATCTATTTGTATTGTTTATTTGCGAATGATATGTAGGTAAGATATATCATACACTACAGAAAATTCGTCGTTGAAAAAACAGCGAGGATGATAGTAACGAAAGTTTTACGTTACTATCATCATTCATTTTCGTTACTATCATCCTTTACTGTTTTTTCAACGACGAATTATTTTCTGTTCATATGAGCCGTATAAAAGATAAAATAACACCTGATCGTAATTGTTGCTGGTGAATGATATTTCTTACCTACATATTATTCGCAAATAAACAATGCAAATAGATATAATAAGTAAACGTGATCTTTCCGAAATTTCCTTCCGCCATCTTGGGATGATAGTAATGATCGTTACTATCATCAGTTTAATACCAGTGATTTATATCTATTATTGTATTCACCTGTTAAACTAAAATAGCTGCGCACGATACTTGTAAAAATCCTATGAAAATAAATTCAAAATACGGCGCTCACGATGTGTGCAAAGGAAAATCCGATCTGGCTATCTAGAATATATCCGAGTCAGGGTGGGACTTGGGCACATGAACCAAAGGGGGATGAGGGGGTGCCCACCTTTTTTGTCAGTCAACCTTCAACTTAATTGATACCGCCCCCCCCCCCCCCCTTGAAAAAAAAAAAAAACCCGATGCTGCGTGTCTGCATGGGGTTAAAAATAGCGCAAGTAATAACTATCTATATTTCTCTTATTGTCATCAGAGAATGTACTCTGAAATTATCATACATTTATCATTAACCAGTCAGTATTATTTCAACCGATTTGGAATAAATAGGACCTTGATCGATCTTCTTGTTCGTCCTCCGATGAAAAATCGTCGATGTGGCTGGCATTTGCATTAACTATGAGTTCAAAGTGATATCCTTCTATAACAAACTATGGTTCCTCATTCAAAAACTCCTGCAGTTGTGAATAAATCGTCTATAGATGTGCGTTTGTTTTGATTCACAAATCTGAGTGTGGTCTCTTATGACGTCACAAATTCATAAAATTTCTAACTGTGACTTTTTGTCGTATTTTCTTATAAAACTGTGACTTTTTGTCCAGTGATATTTTGTCCTACATTCATAAAATTTCTTATTGTGACTTTTTGTCCTGTGACTTTCTGTCCTACATTCCAAACAAGAAAATATATCTTTGTGAGAAATTAGTTTTAAGAGGAAAGGCGGTAGAAACGTCGCGCAATACTTTAAACGACCATCATGCACTGCTTTCGTACATGTGACATCCGTCCTGATTAGCTTCGTTGTTCTGGAGGTATGAATTGACTTGGCATGCTTTTAGGACTTCTTTAATCACAAACGAAAACGTAATGCGGCCTTTTTGTTGAATAATTTGAATCCTTTAAACCTAATTGTAAAGGACCAAATTTTATATTGAATCCAATTTTCGTGATTTAATAAATCTGCATCTAGATGAAAAAGGGGATGTTCGAAAAGATATCTGCCTGCTAATAAAATGTTCGATCGAGGGTGAGAAGGAAATTGTTTTCCCTAACATGTAGTAAATATTCCTCAGATCAATCAAATATTCCAGTCGTTCAACGGTTTAATTCATTATCTATGCAATTCTCCTGCCACTTCTCTGTTGTATACGGGCATTCTGTATAATGATCAGTTTCTCCTAAGTATACTTAATATAAATATAGAAACTAAGTTGTCACTTTGTACATACTGAGGGACCCCAATCATAAAACCGCGAACACGACACGTGCTTTAAACTATGAACATGTACCTTTATATGGTAAGCACAATATCAATCGGATCACGCGCTCGTCCTTTTCCGTAACCGGTAAGAAGACTTGGACGTAGATCGGCGCAAGAATTGCATCAAATCGATGCATTTCTTCGCTGGAAGCGCGCCTGCGGATGAGCTTAAAACGCCAGAACTGGAACCCTGTATATTGTGTTATTTAGATTTTCACCGCAGATTCAGTTTTGGTATCATCAATGTCTTATTCACTCTAATACATAAACATACAAGTGGACATTGATAGTATTTAGATTACCTTAGATATGTATAATATCTTAGATGCATTTGAAAGCTCGTGTTTCATATTGTAACGTACGACTATGACGTCATAGTTGCAGTTGTGTGCGCATGACAACAGACTCTGATGGCGTCGAACCACATACGAGGTTGATTTGCGGTTACAAAAATAGCCGAGTAGTAACGAATGGCACATTATATGATTATGTTTTCTGACTTTTCTTAGAAATAAATAAAAGGGATTGAATTACTTCTGTCCATTTCTGGTCTTGACTGCATGCTTAGTAATTGCCGTGATCATTATCTGTAGCACAAACCCTGCAATTAAAGATAGAGGATTGTGCTGTGCCATTCCAATGATCTAAATTTTCTAAGCCGACGGAAATCAATTTGGTAGTTCCGGTCATATTTTCGTCTGCACTTGACCTGTCCAGTTTAGCAATTAGAACCATGCTGGGAAATATAGTGTTACTATTCATTCGTAGAGAATCACAGAAAATGTCTGGGGAAGATTTAGTCGATTTAAGGAAATTCGGCTAGTCACTGCAGGAAATAACATATCTATTATAAAATAGAACTGTTCTCCTTACATAGACCTAGCTGAGGTTGTTGAATGTTACAGACATTTATAGACCTAGCTGAGGGTCTGCTGTTGAATGTTACAGACATTTATAGACCTAACTGAGGGTCTGTTGTTGAATGTTACATACATTTATAGACCTAGCTGAGGGTCTGTTGTTGAATGTTACATACATTTATAGACCTAGCTGAGAGTCTGGAGTTGAATATTACATACATTTTTAGACCTAGCTGAGGATCTGTTGTTGAATATAACATACATTTATAGACCTAGCTGAGGGTCTGTTGTTGAATGTTACATACATTTATAGACCTAGCTGAGAGTCTGGAGTTGAATATTACATACATTTATAGACCTAGCTGAGGATCTGTTGTTGAATATAACATACATTTATAGACCTAGCTGAGGGTCTGGTGTTGAATGTTACATACATTTATAGACCTAGCTGAGGTTTTGTTGTTGAATGTTACATACATTTGTATATCTAGCTGGGGGACCTGTTGTTGAATGCTACATGCATTTATAGACCTAGCTGAGGGTCTGATGTTGAATGTTACATACTTTTATAGACCTAGCTGAGGTTGTTGAATGTTACATACATTTATAGACCTAGCTGAGCGTCTTTTGTTGAATGTTACATACATTTATAGACCGCTGAGAGGCTGGTGTTGAATGTTACATACATTCATAGACCTAGCTGAGCGTCTGTTAATGAATGTTACATACATTTATAGACCTAGCTGAGGGTCTGGTGTTGAATGTTACATACATTTATAGACCTAGCTGAGGTTTTGTTGTTGAATGTTACATACATTTGTATATCTAACTGGGGACCTGTTGTTGAATGCTACATACATTTATAGACCTAGTTGAGGGTTTGGAGTTGAATGTTACATACATTTATAGACCTACCTGAGGGTCTGGACTTGAATGTTACATACATTTATAGACCTAGCTGAGAGTCTGGTTTTCAATTTTACATACATTTATACACCTAGCTGAGGGTCTGGACTTGAATGTTACATACATTCATATACCTAGCTGAGGGTCTGTTGTTGAATGCTACATACATTTATAGACCTAGCTGAGGGTCTGGACTTGAATGTTACATACATTTATCGAACTAGCTGAGGGTCTGGACTTGAATGTTACATACATCTATAGACCTAGCTGAGGGTCTGGTGTTGAATGCTACATACATTTATAGACCTAGCTGAGGGTTTGGAGTTGAATGTTACATACATCTATAGACCTAGCTGAGGGTCTGGTGTTGAATGCTACATACATTTATAGACCTAACTGAGGGTCTGGACTTGAATGTTACATACATTCATAGACCTAGCTGAGGGTCTGGAGTTGAATGTTACATACATTTATAGACCTAGCTGAGGGTCTATTGTTGAATGTTACATACATCTATAGACCTAGCTGAGGGTCTGGTGTTGAATGCTACATACATCTATAGACCTAGCTGAGGGTCTGGTGTTGAATGCTACATACATTTATAGACCTAGATGATAGTCTGGTGTTGAATTGTTACCTACTTTTTTACTTTGATATAAGAAGTGCTGACTGTCTATATAGTTGTAAGGACTAGTTTCAAATTAAGTACCTGTCAATTCTTATATACTCGTTACAGACGCTTCATTTTGTATTGAACGCAGTGCGGCTGTATGTCCGTCTGTGTGTCTGTTCGTCCGTCTGTGTGTCAGTTCGTCCGTCTGTGTGTCTGTTCGTCCGTCTGTGTGTCTGTTCGTCCGTATGTGTCTGTTCGTCCGTCTATGTGTCTGTTCATCTGTCTGTGTGTCTATTCGTCCGTCTGTGTGTCAGTTCGTCCGTCTGTGTGTCTGTTCTTCCGTCTGTGTGTCTGTTCGTCCGTCCGTCTGTGTGTCTGTTCGTCCATCTGTGTGTCTGTTCGTACGTATGTGTGTCCATCCGTCCGTCCGTCTAACAGCAACAAGAGTGGGTCAGATAAAAACTGTACTTGCATGTATTAGGCTAAAATTATCTAATTTTGTAAACATATTTCCATTTAAATAGGATAATTTTTTCACACGGACATAGATCAAGGTCAAATTTGTATGGGTGATACAAATTAAAAACGTTACTAATATGGCTAAGATAATTAAACTTAACACACGTAGCTTTCCTGCCCCGACTAGAATAACCGCTGTCATTGGATTAAACGTATCACGTGATTTCTGTCTAAACTTTAAACGACAAATGACTTCCTAAACATCTACTTTATTACGCTCGGCATTAGGTGTGAATGTCACGAGTCCCCTGAGATGACATTGAAACGGATGTCACGTGTCACAGTAGGTGTGGCACGCTAAAGATCACTCACTGCTCAATGGCCGTAAGCAGCGATCATAGACCGAACTTTTAAGCTTGGTAACGTTTCCATATGAGTGAAACATTCTCGAGAGGGACGTTAAACAAGATACAATCAATAAATCCCTTTGTTAATAGCTTCGCCTCGCCTTCTATGAACTTTTGCAGGTTCGAATCCCGCTCGCGCCGGTAAGTGAGAAAGTTTCCCAGTTTACTTTCGGAAGGTCGGTGGTCTCTTCCCAGGTACACTGTATCTGGGTTCTCTCTTCAAACAGTAAATACTGGGCGCCACCATATAACTGGAAAATTGTTGAGTGTGGTGGAAAACATCAAAACAATCAATCTATGGGATTTTACAACCCGACTTTTTGATGGCAGTTAATAATAAACCCATTAACCATTGAAGATGGGGTGTACAACAGTATGGTCCTAGCCTATATGTCTTTGTGTCTTTCTGTTCATTCATCAGTGCATTGTTGGAAGAATAAAAAAACGAATAAGGCCAGAATGATCGAACCTGATACACCTATTTCCTTTCTCACCCGTCATTTCTCAAGGTCAATCTTTCACGGGTGGTACGTAAAATGCTAGCATCATCAAACTTGGTGTTTATCCTCCCCATATCCTCATGTCAAGTGCCAAGTACAGTATGTAAGGTTAATACAACGAACAGTTATCAATCTCATAAATCCTATAAGCAATGCAAAATAGATAGTTGGACAAACACGGACCCAGAGGTGGGATAAGGTGCCTAGGAGGATAAGCATCCCCTGTCGACCGGTCACACCCGCCATGAGCCCCGTATCTTGATCAGGTAAATGGAGTAATCCGTAGTCAAAATCAGTGTGCCAAGAACGGCCTAACAATCGATATGAAACACGTCAGATAGCATGTGACCCAATGATAGATTGTATAGGCAAACTATATCATTATAACTATGATGTCGAAATGCGCATCTGTTGCATCAAAATTGGTACCGTATAAGTTTTACATTATGAACTCTGGGTCGAGGCCTCTGCTGGTGGACTGTTAGTCCCCGAGGGTCTCTACAGCCCAGTAGCTAAGTACTTCGTTACTAGCTTGAAAATACGTATGTATATTTAATTGCTGTTATAAAATTTAAAAATTCATTTCAAAATTAAGGATTATCTCCCTCATGCATAGCTCTTATCCTTGGACGAATTTGGCTCCACTTGTTTGGCACGCTGTTTTGGGCTATATTTAGCTCTAAAACTTCATAGTTATTTCGGATTTCAAACATTTCGGTTGAGCATCACTGAAGAGACATTATTTGTCGAAATGCGCTTCTGGTGCATCAAAATTGGTACCGTATAAGTTTAACATGATAGAATTTGCGAAATGCTTACTTGACTTTAAACGCGACTGTTGGAACCCCTGCACCATAGCCTGCTTCGATTTAAAAACTGATTATTAGTAGAATAATCTCTTTTGTATCGAATCAGTTGAGAGATATAAACACCATATGCAGGTGATAATGGGATATTGCTTCATAAAGATGGGCAGTTGACGATTGAGAAGCTGAAATCATCCCGTTTGTCATAAAGTTGTGTTGTTAGTTTGCCGTTATTATCTACTTTCAATAAAATATCTAAGTATGAAGCAGGAGTGAACGACTATGTGGTATTTTTTATTTTGAGTTCACTGGGATATTTCAAATCGACTTAAGAATGGAAATTATCATTGTTAATAGATAATACGTCGTCGAAATGTCGAATTGGAGGCCACAGCAAGATATATTGTTTCTTCTCACGTACAAGTTTGCGAATAAATTTTGTCCCGTAGGAATATAAAATTAATACAGGTCAGCTAACAAAGAAGAACAATTCGTGCCTATAGGGATTCCGAAAGACTGTTGGAAGACCTGGTCACCAAAGACCACGAAGATATTGTCAATGAGGAACTCCCAACATATTTTTATATACACTTCAGTGTACATGTACTTCTGCGTGGAATCAAAGTGGCGTATAACAAAGTAATTTTTTGGATGACTGATCATTAGATAGGAATATATGTGTTTTCCATCTTTGTTGAAGAAACAACTGTCTATGGTGTCAAAAAGTCTAGTATTAATTCATCGTAAGGAATGGTCGTGTAAAGTGTTGAAAACCATACGTTTCGATTTTGTTGATTTAAGTAAAGGTTTTTGATTTCATGTTTACTAAAAGTTCTTTAGAATCTTTTAGAATCCACATCATAGTATTACAGTATCAGTATTTCAAAAGCAGTAATTTTTTCCCTCCTCAAGTTTTAGTTTATTAAAGTAAATCTTTCGTCCATTTTAGAAATAACATGTTCATACTTTCCAATATTAGGATGTGACGAGAGAACACCGTACGAGCCATTTTATACTAGTGATTGGTTTAGTTAGATGTTAATCCTATGAATTACTGAATACAGCGCTGAAGCATTTTCTGGAACGTGGGTTTTACTTTAGGCTTTTTTGGTTTATATTTTTTTTTGAAAATGAGAACAAGTGTGATTTAACTTAAGGTCCGGGTGTCTTAAGAAAATGGTTCAGTGACTTGATTTGATTGATTCTTATGGTGATAATGTTTCATGCTGTTTGTGATATGCAATTAAGTATAATGCAAAACACACTGCAAGCTGCGAGGCTAAATCTATACATTGTGAAACAGAAAGTCACAAAGGAATCGATGATCAGTGAAACAGAAAGCCACACGTGGTATCGGTGAAACAGAAAGTCGCATGTGGTATCGGGGAAACAAAAAGCCACACGTGGTATCGGTGAAACAGAAAGCCACACGTGGTATCGGTAAAACAGAAAGTCGCATGTGGTATCGGTGAAACATAAGGAACACTGTCTCATTAGTTAACGGAAGGTGAAATGGGAATACATCGAGATGCCAGAGCTTGTTCTGGGTATAGTCAGTTTTTAAATCGAGGTAAGCTACTGACAAACAAGTTGATGGTACAGGGATTTCAACAGTATCGATTGAAGTCAGCATTTCGCAAATTCTATGGTCATTATAACGATCTAGTTCGTCAATACAACCTCGCATTGGGTCAAATGCTGTCTGACGTGTTTCATACCGATTGTTAAGCCGTTCTTGGCACACTGATTTGACTGCGGATAACTCCGTTTACCTGATCAGGATATGGGGCTCACGGCGGGTGTGACCGGTTAACAGGGGATGCTTACTCCTCCTAGGCACCTGATCCCACCTCTGGTGTGTCCAGGGGTCCGTGTTTGCCCAACTATCTATTTTGTATTGCTTGTAGGAGTTAGGAGATTGATCACTGTTCGTTATCTTCACCTTGCATCAAACGACAGAAGCTTGTACTTGATTTAGGGAGTCCATTAAGAATTTGAGGTATGGACAGTGTGCCTTACCTATTTTCTAGCCTATATAAAGAGTTATTTTGGAGGATCGCTAATGAAAACAAATCGAAGATTGAGAATTGGATCGAATTCAAACTAACATACGCCTTCAGCTCCGTGAGGTGGAATAATGATTTAGAAACAAAACAACTGTCCTTTGTCACTTTAACTTACTGATGCTACTGAAACTGCACATTTTCAAAGTTACGAACAGAAATTTGAGGTAACATGAAGTCATTGCATTGGAAGTTTGGTTTGGTACTGTTACTGACGATACTTGCATCTTTTGTTAGATCAGATCTAATTAAAAGCCACAATTAATGTACTAAAAACCTACATTACATTTATGTCACTTTAAAATCAGAGACCTTAAAAGACTTTCGTTTTTTACCTTATTTCTTCAAAAGCTAATCGTTTTATAAATGTTCATTTTTACCTAAGAAAATTAAACCTTATGAAATGCACAATATTAAGGAGAAAACCGACTGTCAATTTTAGCGGAAAAACTTGTCGTTTCATTGGAATTAAGCTCCCATATATAAACTTATACGGTACCATTTTTGATGCACCAGATGCGCATTTCGACAAATAATGTCTCTTCAGTGATGCCCAACCGAAATGTTTGAAATCCGAAATAACAATGAAGTTTTAGAGCTATTATAGCCAAAAACATCGTGCCAAAAAAAGTGGAGTTAAATTCGTCTAAGGATAAGAGCTGTGCATGAGGGAGATAATCCTTAATTTTGAAATGAATTTCTAAATGTTATAACAGCAATTGAATATACATCCGTATTTTCAAGCTAGTAACGAAGTACTTAGCTACTGGGCTGTAGAGACTCTCGGGGACTAACAGTCCACCAGCAGAGGCCTCGACCCAGGGGCCATAATGTAAAACTTATACGGTACCAATTTTGATGCACCAGATGCGCATTTCGACAAATAATGTCTCTTCAGTGATGCCCAACCGAAATGTTTGAAATCCGAAATAACAATGTAGTTTTAGAGCTATTATAGCCAAAAACATCGTGCCAAAAAAGTGGAGTTAAATTCGTCTAAGGATAAGAGCTATGCATGAGGGAGATAATCCTTAATTTTGAAATGAATTTCTAAATTTTATAACAGCAATTAAATATACATCCGTATTTTCAAGCTAGTAACGAAGTACTTAGCTACTGGGCTGTAGAGACCCTCGGGGACTAAGAGTCCACCAGCAGAGTACCAATTTTGATGCACCAGATGCGCATTTCGACAAATAATGTCTCTTCAAAACAAAAACAAATACAAAACAAGGGAGGCCCATGTACCAAAACCCTCACCTGAGTCAACTCTGTTCTTCAGAAGATCTAAAAAAAAATTATACCCTCTTTACTCCTATGAAAAGTTTTAAACCCATATTATGACCTCACGTAGGCCCCATGGAGTAATGACTTAATGGTCATATAGGCTGTTTATGGTTGAGAACACACCACAATTTGTGAAAGGTTTGCTGTCTGATGAAACACGACACACACAGGGGCTAAGGCCGTTTTGGGTCCGAACTCTGTGATATCATAAATATAGGAAGGGGTCTAACTCTGACCCAGATAAAAAAAAACTAATCACTCGCTTCAAATGCCTAAAAATCTTAAACTAAGTACGCTATGCATAATTTGTCGTTTTCCTTGCATAGATTAATATTTTAACTACAGTGTAATTGCATGGCAAATTTCAAGCCACATGTTCTTAAAATAACAAAGATATACGTCATCGTTCTCTCAATTTCACTTGTTTATTTTTACTAGGATATTTACCGGTCCAGGTCACGGAGTCGTTTCTCGCCTATGACAGCAGCGAAATTCAGACTAGTATGGAAGATTTCGGACCTGTCAATTAAAATTTCATATCAATTATACCTTATTATATAATTACTTCCACTTACTTTGATAATGTTCTTCGTGTAAACGTTACACGACTTATTTTTCCTCAGCAAAATCAACTGTTGGCAAGATCTGCCATTTTAATGAAAGCACTAAATACCTGATAGACTTAAAATCTCAAATACCTTAAAATTAATCAAAACATTATTCTTGTGATATTGCACCTAGAGAAGGAAATCGAACAATATTTTTTGACTTTCTTAATTTTTTGTTTTTATTTATTTTATTTCATTTAGATTATTTTTACCCATTTCCCCTTCTTTAAAGTTTTAGGTATTTCAGGTCTTTAGTGCGTTTTTCAAAATGGCAGTTCGAGTCAGGAGTTGATGTTTTGCAAAATAAGCGAACCAGATACGGCGAACACAGAGAATTTTATCAAAGTATGAGGATGTAAGTAGCGTATATTTGATGTGAAATTTTAATTGATATGTGGAAAAACTTAAAAACAATTCTTACCAACGAAATCGGCAACCGCTACGCCAACATATTTAGAAATGGACGGACAACCTGTTGCAGACATTGTCAATACTTTTAACTACTTTTTTTCGCGGCATTGGACACATATATGCAGAAAAATTTGACAGTTAATTGCCTGAAATTGAACAATTAATGCTTAGGGGTTATTTAGCATTCCAAATATTTCTATTAATTTTGTCAGAAATGAAATAAATCTATGTCAAATTCGAAGGTCACGGAGTTAGATGTCATTTCTGCAAAGTTGTTGAAAATTACCTCAGGTGTGATTGGTGAAATTTTAACATATCTGTTAAACATGTCTATAAAAAGTGATGTGGTTGCATCCGAATGGAAAAAAAAGCTAGAGTTACCCCTCTTTTTAAATCTGGTGACAATTTTATGGTGAAAAATTATCGACCCGAGTCAGTTTTAGCAATCGTGAGCAAAATTATAGAAAGACGTACGAGTATTTGGATAAAAACAAACTTTTAAATGAACATCAATCCGGTTTTAGACCAAAGTATTCTTGCAAAATAGCACTTCATAACATTATTGATAAATGGTTAATAAGTAATATAGATAGTGGCAAGTTAACAGGTGTTCTCTTTATTGATCTTAGTAAAGCCTTTGCCACTGTGAACCACCAGGTATTGTTACACAAGCTTTTATCATTTAGTATTTGTCAAAATTCTTTTAAATGCATTCAGTCTTACCTTAGCGGAAGATCTAAACCTAAGCTTCTCTGCATCGGGAAGGCTGCATCACTAAAGTTTAGCTTAGTCGTCTCTGCATAGGGAAGAATGCATCACTAAAGTTAAGCCTAGGCTTTTCTGTATAGGGAAGAATGCATCACTAAAGTTAAGCGTAGGCTTCTCTGCATAGGGAAATCTGCATCACTAAAGTTAAGCCTAGGCTACTCTGCATAGGGAAGACTGCGTTACTAAAGTTAAGCATAGGCGTCTCTGCATAGGAAAGACTGCATCACTAAAGTTAAGACTAGGCTTCTCTGCATAGGGAAGACTGCATTGCTAAAGTTAAGCCTAGGCGTCTCTGCATAGGGAAGACTGCATCAATAAAGTTAAGCCTAGGCTTCTCTGCATAAGGGAAACTGCATCACTAAAGTTAAGCTTGGGCTTCTCTGCATAGGGAAGAATGCATTGATAAAGTTAAGTCTACGCTTCTCTGCATAGGGAAGGCTGTATCACTAAAGTTTAAGTCTTTGAAATCAGTCGCAAGGTCACACTAATCAGACGAATGAAAGGTGAAGATAACGAACAGTGATCCATCTCATAACTCCTATAAGCAATACAAAATAGATAATTGGGCAAACACGGACCCCTGGACACATGGAGGTGGGATCAGGTGCCCAGGTGGAGCAAGCATCCCCTGTCGACCTGTCACACGCGCCATGAGCCCTATATCCTGATCAGGTAAACGGAGATATCCGTAGTCAAAATCAGTACGAATCTGATACCTTGCTAATGTATGAAGTTGCAGCCTACCTCCATCATACATTGTATGCTTGGTGCGTTGGACGAAATTCATAACTTCATCTTCCTTAGAACATGAAAGAAGTCCTTCGTCAACATATACATTTTGTGAAACAAAGTCAATGACATCAGGCTCAGTATGTTCAACAGATTTTCGTAATTCCTATGTAGCAATCGCTGAAGTCGTACTACCAAAGACATGTTCAGTCATATTATAATCAACTAAAGGTTTATCTAAATTGTTATCTGTGTGTACAAAAAAACCCACAGATAGCGTCAGTTATCCTCTGTGACTTTGAATTTGTAGAACATTTATTTAATGTTGATGCTTATCTGAGAAATCTTAGCAGTGTTACATATGTCAATACCTTTGAGAAATATTTGATTTAGTGAGATGTCGTGGTACTTTGGGAGCTGTCAAATAACTCGGCATGTTGATTCTCAAACTTCTCTGCATAGTGAAGACTGCATCACAGTCTGTTTATGAATTCCATCTCTATCTGTATATTTTATGGAGTTTTGTATGCGTTTCCTGAGTGTGAATTCTATAATTTCTGGACTTATCGATTATCGAGCCTTATCTTTATGACGTTTATTACATTTTTCAATACATTGTCCAATTGCACTTCGGATATTCACCGCCTGCTTTTGAGAGCTTGGGATTAATTTCTTTTTTCTATAAGTCCAAGTGTTCTGATGGTGAAGCATCCAACTGTTCTATAACGTTGTTGTGCTTCAATACGGGATCGAAGTTTTCAATAAGATTAATTAAAAGTCGTTCTCATGATTAGTAGGGGCGGAATTAGTCAGATGCAAGCATCCCCAAGTAGTTAAGATTTAAATTTCTTCAAACCAATGAAGGCTTGATTGATTATATAACGTGTAACGTCCCACTCAAGATTCTTTCACTCTTATGCCGATGAAGGGCTGCGAAATTTAGGCCTATGCTCGGCTCTTATGGTCTTTAAGCAGGGAGGGAACTTCATCGTACCACGCGTGCTGTGGCACGGGATCGGGGATTTTGTGGTCTCATTCGAAAGACCGTCCCATTTAGTCGGCTTTTACGACAAACAAGTGGTACTGAGGATCTATTCTAACCACGGAATGGGAAGGTTTTAGGCACAATAGGGAGAATAATTGAAAATTCTTCTTTCTTTTTTTTTTAAAACAATACGTACCATGGGTTAATGTTGTCATTAAGTGACAGTTGTTCCTCAGGAATGGTCTAGCATGCGCTCATAAGATGAAATGGGACGAACCACTATCGTATGGTGTGAACACGGAATGGAATTCGTGGGTCTCGTTGATCTCTGAACGGGAGACACTTCACATTCAAGGAATTGCAATCGGATCTCATTTGTAAGTGCTGATAAACCTGAAATACACATATTGTCAGATGCTTCCAAGGATGCCATATGCTTGGCGTTTACCTGATCAAGATATAGGACTTCGGCGGGTGTGACGGTACGACAGAGGATGCTTTCTCCTCCCAGACACCTGATTCCACTTGTGGTATATCCAGAGGCCCGTGTTTGCTCAACGCTCTGTTTTGTATTGCTTATAGGAGTTATGACATTGATCACTGTTCGTTCTCTTCACCTTCCTTGCTCGGTCACTTATCCCAAGCGGACTCAACTTATGTAAGTTTCCTGCTCGGAAAGACAAACATAGCTCACCATGGTGGATTGACCATTCCCCACTTAGAACTTTGCGCAGATAACATTAAAGAGCAACGAGGACTGCAATCTGACTCATTTCATCACTACTCGGAGAGTCATATAATACCAGGGTATATAAGTAACGAGAGTCATAGACTTTACATTTAAGTTGTGAACCGATTCCGTGCTGTTCGCAAATCAAGCACACCATCTCAATGAACATACTTACACAGAGAACAGAATCCTGCTGAGCTGGCCACTAGGTCTGCACAAAATCTGGGTTGGTCACTGGACCTACATTGCAGTGTGTGGCAATGAGGACACGATTTCCTCTCCAGTGAGATGTCTAATTTATTTTCTTTACCAACAATAGACTTGGATGACAGTAACATGGAGATTTGACCTGAAGTTCAGTGTTGCAAATCGAAAAACTCTGGATCTTATATGTTTGGATAGGAATTATTTGACACATTTTCAGATTGGAAATTTCGTATTAAGCTTATCATACCCCACACAACGAAGTTGCGTAGAGTATACTACTTTTTACCCTTTCTTGTCAGCAAACTTCCCCGAGACCGCTGAACAGAATTTCGTGAAACTTTGTAGTTAATAAGGACATACTGTGTAGATATGCAAATGTTCAGGAAGTTCTGGTTCAATAATTTTTTTTCTGGAAGTTATGCCCCTTTTAGACTTAGAATTTCGAGCCCGTCTGTCCTGTTCTTGTCAGCGAAACTCCTCTGAGACCGCTCAATAAGAATTTTGTGAAACGTTGTAGTTGATAAGGACACACTTTGCAGATGTGCATATTCCCAGGAAATGCTAATTCTATAATTTTTCCTGGAGTTATGCCCCTTTTGAAGTTAGATTTCGAGCCCGTCTATCATGTTCTTGTCAGCGCAACTCCTCTGAGATCGCTCAATATAATTTCGTGATATGTTGTAATTAATAATAACACAATGTATAGATATGCATATTGCCAGAGAATTTTGATTCACTAATTTTTCTTGGGGTTATGCACCTTTTAAACTTAGATTTCGAGCGCATATTTCCTGTACTTGTCAGCGCAACTCCTCGGAGACCGCTCAACGAAATTTTAAGAAAATTTGTAGATAATAAGGACACATTGTGTAAATGTGCATATGCCCTGGATATTCTGATTCAATACATGTTCAATACATTTTCTGGTACACTGTACTTATGCCCCTTTTGAACTAAGAATTTCAAGCACTCCTGTTCTGTTCTTCTTAGCAGAATTTCGTGAAACTTTGTAGTTGATAAGGACATGCTGTGTTAATGTTCATATTCCCATTAACGTCTAATTTGATAATTTTTCTGAAAGTTATGCCACTTTTGAACTTTGCATTTCGAGCCCATCTGTCCTGTTCTTGCAGTAATACATAGCATTCATTATGTGAATCATTGTCAATTAATATTGGAGCGTGGGGTATATGAAGTTGCTCATTTTTGCTTTCTTTCATTGTACTTTTAAAATGTTGTGCTAGACGAAAGGCGAACAAACGCGCTCTTGCTAAAGATCAAAAGACCTTACGTTTTGAAGGAAGGAACACTTCATTATTCACCAAGTGCAAGGAGACACATTCAGTATAAACATCAGTGCGATTGAAAATCAAACATTTCTACCGCCAAACAGTAGCCTTTCAACCAAATTAGACTCCTATGAACTTTTGCTTGTATTTGGAAGATTAGGTCAAATACACAACCCAGATAAAATCAATGACTTTTCAGGTCATCTGATAATTGTACCAAAAATCGCTACGTCTCTACTATAATTGTACTGTTCAATCACCAGAAGTGTCGCACCAGGGAAGGCATTTTACTGAGGGAGCGATTTGTTCTGCCGGGTTTTGGGTACAGGAGGCAAACGTCCTGTTTCTTCTGAAATCGCCAAATGTGTCACATTTCGTAAGCTCATAGGATCTCATTACTAGCATCACATGTTCGACCTGCCTTTGGATAGACTTACTTTCTCATATTTGCAGGTAGACGGCTTTTAATCCTGGCCTGTGGTGCACTGTCAGACAAGGCGAAAATCTGTGAACCGAAATGGATGGAGAATCCTATTTACACGCCTCTTTCCAAGGGCTATATATGAAGGAAATGTTAAGCTCACCCTTTATAAATGCGCCAAGTCACGACGGGTGTGACCGAGCGACAGGGGATGCATACTCCTCCTAGGTACCTGATCCCATTTCTGGTATATCCAGGGGACCGTGTTTGCCCAACTCTCAATTTGTATTGATTATAGGAGTTATGAGATTGAACTGATTGTTATCTTTACCTTTTACTTAGAAGATCATTCGCGATCCGGGGACAAGTAGTCCAGTTTACATTAGATGCAGGCCTACGAGGAACTGTCTAGCGTTGTAGAATGTGTGGAAAAGGGACAAGTCAGATCATTCTTGTGAAATCTTCAATCCATCGCCAAACGCTCGGCATCAGGTGTGAATGTCATGGGTCCTCGGATATGACCTTAAAAACGGATGACCCGTGTCCCAGTAGGTGTGGCACGCTAAAAAACCCTAACTGCTCAATGACCGAAAGCCCCGAGCATAGGCCTAAATTTGAAGCCCTTCACCGGTCTTGGTGACGTCTCCATATGAGTGGAAAATTCTCGAGTGAGACGTTAAGCAAGATACAATCAATCAATCAATCCACCCCATGAAGTGGATGCGACGAATAGGACTTATCGACAGTCTGCTACTACAGTGTTGCCAAAAGGACCCCACGCATGAAGTAATTGTGACTTTTGTCTGAAGTACAATGTATGCACCATTACCTACAGTAGAGCATTACTAACTGTATCCAGTAATACTTAAATATGCCCATCCATCCTGACTTCTACTTTACTTACCATGAAACCTCACGCAGATGTGGAACCATTTATTCTTTTCAATGCCAAGGAGATGGTTCTTTCACATTGGAAGCGTGTTCAAGGTCTTGCAGAAGAATGTTGGCATAAGTGGAAAAATAGATACCTACATTCGCCTCAAACGCGTCAAAAGTGGACAAACGAATACAAGGACTATCGGTACATTTTCCGTCCAATAGTGTTTAAACAAGGTGACATAGAATTGATGAAGGACCAGTACAGTGACAAAAATGGCTGACCGATGGACATTGTCAAATAAAATTTCCCAAGTACTAATTGTAAAATCCGCAAAGTGTAAATTCTTGTGACAAGGGACAACAAACTTGTGCGTTATTTGAGATCACTTTCCGAATCAGTAAATCTTCAGTCATATGCTGGCTTTATATATTTATACATTGTGGCTTTATATTGTTGACAATATGTATTTCTAAAATTATTTCTTTAAAAAATCCTTTGTTAAATATAGTCATTTCTAAATGAAATCAGAAGGGATGTGTTCCGGTCCGGATTTATATTGCTGCCATTATCGGTTCTACAGTTTAGTCGTAACTAGACATTTCAACTACGTTCCTTTGCGAAATTTTACTGTTGTAAGATCGCATCCATCCCCAAAAGAGTAAGTTTCCTTTCATAATTATTATCTCATAGATTTGTCTAGTAATTGATTTCTGAAGTGTCAGGGTAAATTTGCGATGGAATCTTTTGATAATTGCATGGGATTTATGATGGGTTGACCCTCCCCGAAGGTTTGGACAAGAAATAAATCAATAGTACCCTACTTTCAAAGTATCTTATCTATACAAAATATTTTTTCTTAGCGACTCTTTTGATATTCTTTTTAAAGCTGTGTTCCTTAAAAAATGAGCGAAATCAATCTCAGCCAAACGTCGCTTTGAACAATCAATGTCAATACGTAACAGATAAGCAACTGAAATAACCTAGAGGAAATGATATGAAAACTCCCATATTCGGACGTGCCCTACTTCAAATTGATTAATAGAACTTTAAAGAGACACTACAACTCATTTCCACATTTTAATGAAGTGGTTTCTTTTAAAAACACTTATTGATAAAATGATAAAAATCGTATCGATATTGACAATTTTAAACAATTTGGATGCATCAATTTGCCCTCAACTGTGCTTTGAAGATTATCCAGAATTGAAAGGTTTATTCATGCTGACTCGGACGTTTGAATGCTTATTTACATCACGTGATTTTGAATGAAAACAAAGGTGTTGTGTAAAAAAAATATCTAAATACCATATAGGGTGTTCACACTCGCCTTTCAAGTATGAAATTATTTCCTACTTCGTATAATTAAGTAATTATAAATCATGATTTTTACAGAAACCCTTCCATGTTCCCATTGACCAATGTTTTACAACTAACACGTGTCGTGTTCAGATAAAATGAGCACTTACAATGTCTTTGCGGCTGGTCCAAATGGCAGATTTAGAGGGGCCCAGGACCCCCCCCCCCCTCCCTTTTCGCCACAAGTTGTGAGTAAAGCTCCAGGTTTGGCACCCAAACGGACTATCAGTTGGCTAATATTTGACTTTCACATTCCCCCTTCGGAAATCCTAGATCCGCAACCGAGTCTTGCATGCGTTTCCCCTAGGTCTTTTTTTCTAACGGTCATACTAATCCCATGGTAATTATAGTTCACGTATGAGTTTTATCTCATTCTATTTTTACCTCTTTCCCCACAGAATCTCTCAAAATTCTAGATATATCCACTACACTTTTTCTCACTGGACGACATGCTGCACTGTTTACCGTCTATGCGCATGCGTCTGAAGACCGAAAGAGGGGACTCGATAGTTTTGTATAAGCTAGGTATACAAAGGTAGTGTAATCATATTTTTCATATCAGAAAATGACACATATACTGGTAAAATTGCAACATATGATTAACATGGGCTCAATGCAGGGATTTTGAGGGGTGGGTGGGGATATTCCAACAAACAAAAATCTGTATAAAACAAATACCCCAACCCCCTTTTTGATCATACGTTAATCATATGTTAAAAATTTCATATGTTGAACATACGTTAAACATATTAATTTCTCACCTTGTGTTAATCATATGTTTGAAGTTTGCAGTATGTTCAATATATGTTTCATACATACGTTAAAGCTGTATGGTCCGAATTACAATATTTTTTCCATCTCGTAAAAAACGCTATTAAATCATTGCACGTATGTAGTTATGAGACTGTACGACATATCATAAATTATTTCACCTGTTTTAACCCAAATCATTTGATTTTAAATCGATGTTTACAAATAACCGCGTCACTGCCATTTCAAGTGACAGTCACGTGACCAGTTCAAACTTTCAGATCATCGGTGGTCTTATCTGTGTAAAGCTGTGTATTTTGTTATAACAGTGCCATACCATAAGTTTAATAGAAATAAAAATATCAAATACCTCTTAGTATTTTTTTTTTATTTTACGCTCTTTCAGCCTTAAAACTATACAGTTGCGTATGAGTTAATACATCATGTTGGGATTCCCCTGACGCGCGTGGGTCTATTTATAGACGTCTATTATGGGATGATTTATATATGTAGCCACTATATTTACTTTCTAAATAATATTCGCACTGTTTTCTTTTACATGCAGATGTTTTCAAGCATATAATTAAGGAAAAGTTAATAACTTTATAAAGTAATTAATCTGCTTTAAAGTAATTATGTACAAAAATAACACATGAACATCGGGTCATACAGCTTTAAACATATGTTCAAAACATATGTTCGCCATATGATGATAAAATCACATGTTTAACATATGAATATCCAAACATATGTTAAACATATGTTGCAATTTCACCTGTACACGGATTATTAGAGATCTGGGGCAAATAACTGGTGGGTAACCAGCCCCTATAATTAACTCGTGAGAAGCCAGCCCCAATAATTAACTCGTGAGAAACCAGCCCCAATGGATAACTCGTGAGTAACCAACCTCTAGAATTAACTCGTGAGTAACCAGCACCTATAATTAACGCGTGAGAAGCCAGTCCTTATAATTAACTCGTGAGTAACCAGTCACTATAATTAACTCCTGAGAAGCCAGCCCCAATAATTAACTCGTGAGAAACCAGCCCCAATGGATAACTCGTGAGAAATCAGCCCCATTAAATAACTCGTGAGTAACCAGCCTCTAGAATCAACTCGTGAGTAACGAACCTCTAGAATCAACTCGTGAATGACCAACCCCTAAAATTGACCCACTTGGTGTGTGGGAAAAACTCTGCCTGCATGGGTATATAAGTTTGATAAGTATGAATTGTTTTAAAAACATGATGTCTTAAGTACTGTTAATTTTCAAGAAGCTAATATCTCTCAAACAAATACAGGTGTAAATTCACTTTTAGGGAAAATTGAAAGATATCTCGGACAAATCATCTAAGTTTTTCTACATGTATGTCAAACAGATCACAAAAATCATTGATATAATAACATTGTTCAAGAGAATTTGAACTCTCATCGTGTAATGTATATTTTGTAGAAAATCTATCAAGGCAATATATTTCAGAAATCTGTGGCAGAGCTCAAATTCCAATCATTTCATGATTTTCTTACAATTAATTCTTAAGTTGACTTACTTGACTTAATTCCTTCTCTCCTCGTGGAGAATAAGGCCATGAACAAGTCCTCTCCATTTACTTCTGTCCTGAGCTGATCTTGCTGCCTCTGTCCATGACCCAAAACCTAGTTCTTTCCTCTCTCTCTTTCTATTGTTCTTCTCCACGTTTTCTTCGGTCTTCCTCTCTTTCTTTTTCCTTCTGGTGTCCAACTAAGGGCTACATATGGGTGTGTTCTTTTATCCATCCGTAACACATGTCCAATCCACTGCCATATGCGTGTTTTTATCATAGTGCTGATCTTTGCTACTCCTGCTATCTCTCTAACTGCTACATTTGGTATTTTCATTGGCCAGTAGATCTTTAAGATTTTCCTAAGACATTTGTGCTGGAAGGTATCTACAAGTTTTTATCCCCTTTTGTCATTTTCCAGGTCTCGCTGCCATACAATAACACTGATATTACATTTGAGCTGAAGAGCTTCATTTTTGTTTTTCTGTTGAGTTGGTTATTGCTCCAGATCTTGCGTAGCTTATGGAATGCTACTCTTGCATGGCCAATTCTTCTTATATCTTCATTAGTACCTCCTGTCTTGCTTACTGTTGCTCCGAGGTAAATGAACTCATCCACATCGTTTATGTTGTTCCCATTGATGGTTATTGGTGTGATGTTTGCAGCATTTAGACGCATAACTTTGGTTTTTCCTGTATTGATTTTTAAACCTGTTCTAGCTGCGTATCTGTTTAGAGAGTTCAGTTTTTGTTGAATTTGATCTTTGCTGCTGAATAATAAAGCGATGTCGTCTGCAAAATCTAGATCGTCTAATTTTGTTGTCATATTCCATCTTATGCCCGAGTTTTTATCTGCTGTTATCTTTTTCATTATCCAGTCAACTACCAGGAGGAACAAGAAACCTGACATGTTGCATCCTTGTTTGACACCAGATTTAACATTAAACCATTCTGTTGTACCATTTACATCAACAACTGCGCATCCACTGTCTTCATACATTAATTTAACCATACTGATTATTTCGTCTGGTATTCCATAAGATTTCATGATCTTCCAAAGGGTTTCCCTGTGTACGCTGTCGAAGGCTTTTTCAAAATCGACGAAGCATAGATAGAGGTTGGAGTTCCATTCTATAGCTTGTTCTAGAATATTACGTAGGACAAATATCTGTTCCGTAGTGCCTCTTCCTGCCCTGAATCCAGCTTGTTCCATTCTCAAATGTCTGTCTACACCAAATACAATTCTTTTTATTATTATTTTCCCCATTATTTTGGCAGTTGTTGCTATTAGTGTGATTCCTCTCCAATTTCCACAGTTTGTCAGGTCACCTTTCTTTGCTAACTTCATTATAAGTCCCCTTCTCCAATCTTTGGGAACTTTTCCAGTTGTCCAGACAATATTGTATAGTTTGTTTAGTTCCTTGACAGTTGTTTCTATGTCTGATTTCAATATTTCTACAGTGATGTTATCTACACCTGGAGCTTTGCCTAATTTCATTTCTTTCAATGCTCTCCTTCTCATCTTCTGTTGGTGGACCTGGTTCTATGTCTAATTCGATGGACTTCCCTGTTAGTATTTCAGCAGGATCAATAGGGTCTGGTCTATTTAACACTTCGCTGAAGTGTTCCATCCATCTTTTTCTTATATCTTCCTCTTTAGTCAAGAGATTTCCTTCCTTGTTTTTTACAGCCTCAACAGTTTTTGGACGTTCGTTGCACAATGATTTGGTTACATCATATACAGTTTTTATGTTTCCGATGTTTGCTGCCTCTTGTCCCTCATTCGCCATGTCATCTACCCATTGTCGTTTATCTTTTCTAAAACTTCTTTTCACCTCTTTGTCTTTGTCCCCATACTTTTCTTTTAGTCTAGCTCTTAATCTCTCTGATCTTGCACTTTCTACTTTGCCCTTTAGAACTCGCCTCTCTTCTACCTTTTTCCAACTGCCCTGGCTTATCCATTCCTGGTTTTTCCTTTTTCTATACCCAAGTACGTTTATGGCAGTTTCATTATATGCAGTTTTAATGTTGTTCTATCTTTCTTCTATATCATCAGGATTGGGACCTATGGTGTTGTCTTCACTGATTGCATTAAATCTATTCCTCAGTTCTATTTGGAATTGTTTTCGAACTTCTGGTACCCTAAGTTTGCATGTCTCGAATCTTGTTGAAGATGTTGGTTTCTTTCTTAAGTTAGCAAGCGGAAAAATGTCAATAGAAATTGCCCTTATTGTAATACAGAGGAAAATATACAGCATCTTATATTGGAATGTATCCGATGTAGTACATTTTGAGGTAACGTGGTAAATCATAACGATTATGATTGGACATTTCTCAGCAAGCAACAACACTACATACGTTTTGATTGATTGATTGTATATTGTTTAACGTCCTGCTGGAGAATTTTTCACTCATAGGGAGGCGTCATTATTGCCGGTGTAGGGCTGCAAATTTAGGGTTTTGTTTTACGCTTACGGCATTTGAGCAGGGAGGGATCTTTATCGTGCCACACCTGCTTTGACACGGGACCTCCGTTTTTGCGGTCTCATCCGAAGGACCATCACATTTAGTCGCCTTTTACGACATAGCAAGGGGTACTGAGGACCTATTCTAACCCGGATCTCCACGTGACCGTAGATTTTTCCTCTCTTCACCACCAATCATCTTCCAAACGATGAATTCGGTACTGAATAAAATGTAAGAGGAATTTTGGGAACCTGGCTTATCTATAGAAAAACGTTGGTTTTCAACTCCGAATTGGTCCCAGGGTTAAACAAAATGAAAATGTCTAAACTTATTGTACATCTGTAGGAATTTCTAAGGTTTTCGAAAAAATTTTAACCGATGACTAATCCCTTTGTATATTTATACAACACAATATGTTTAAATCAAATATATAGGACACCACTACTTACCTTACAAAAGATGATTTGGCTACTGTGTAAAGTAAAAGATGAGTTCTGGCTTTTTTGTTGTCTTTTTTTTAAAACCCTATATTTGGTCCCTTAGATGAAAATGAAAATTCCGAAACTTATTTCACACCTTCATGATACCACCATTTATCTTTCAAAACTTTATTTGGCAACTGTGTAAATTGTAAAAGGTGATCTTGGAATCGGGGTTTTCTTCATAAAAATATCGTTGTTTTTTTTTTGCTCCACATTTGGTCCCTTAGGGTAAAAATAAAAATTCTGAAACCTTAATGCACATCTACAGGACACTACCGATCATATAACAGATTTGGCTACTATATAACAATATAAGAGGAGTTCTGGGAATCGAGTTTCTTGTAGAAAAGCGTCCACTGTTTTGCCATTGGAGTAAAATTAAGAATTCTGAAACCTTATTGCATATGTACAGGACAGGCCTCCTATCATATTCCAAAACTATTATAGGTTACTGGTTAAAATAAAAGAGGAGTTATTGGAAGAAAGTGTTACAGACAGACGGACGGACGAACCAGGGTAACAAGAATTTCTTTAGAAAGTGCGAGTATAATCAAATAATTGATAGTACTGTAGTACTGAAGGGCGGAAGCATGTTTCCTAGTACAAAATTTTATTTCAACCTGACCTTTCATTTTGAGACTTGAAAATCAATATGGGATCTTGAGGATCAACTACTGTCTCAGATTTGCTAATTGTGGGCAGAACTGATTTCTTTGCTAGCAAAGAATATTTATACAAATATGAAGACAACGTTCACGTTCTCCTCCGTCTGCACCCCCGATCCATCCACTTTCACAAACGACCCTAAGTACCCAAATTCACAATATCTTATGGTTACATGAACTTGTTTGTTTAATGGACATTTACCCAAGTTAACACAGAAAACGAGATTTCGTTGGACATTCGAAATATCGAAACCGCGAAATAATGGTTCCGATTTTCCTTTTTGCTAGAACAGCCGAAGGTGAATGTAAATTTAAATACACGAAGAACTCTGTGAAGACATCAATTCAAATATCCTGTCCATCCGAATCTCATTCGAGATTAGAATGATGCCCTGAGCAATTATACCTTATTCAGTGAACATGAATTTTGATAAAACGTCACCTAGAATGTTGCCATGAGCCGCTATGAGGATACAGGTTTGGAAGCTATCCACTCTGAATTGAATAATTTTGACCCTGGGAAGACCAACAGGATCTTCTTAAGATCATCCGAGCTATATACAGCTTTCAGTCGGCGCTGTATTAAATCTACATAAAAATAATATCTAGTTTGATTCCTGTTCAGTTATTGTGACGTGTTCTGGAATTTAAACGGACACAATTATCATGAACTGGCTTTAATTGTACTGTATAAATTTTTGGTTATATTATGAAGATGGTTGAATTGAAGACTGTAAGTTTTCAGTTTTACTAGGTATCAAATTTATACCGATAAATTCATCAACATGTCAATGACCAATTTATGTACACACAGATACATGCACCTATATTGAACCTAACCTATAACAGGTGAAGATAACGGGCCATGTAATATTCAAGACACATCGTTCACTGCTGATAAAAGGATTTGATATGATAATGCAGGTTGTCACTGATTTAAGAAGTTATCTTGTCCACAATTTTAATCCATTCCTTTAAAATAAATGACAACACCACGGGGGCTGTAGTTGATAAGAATGATCTTAAAGCAATATATGTACAATCAAATAGTGCAACTACAGGTAACAGTCATATTAGTATCACGCACTTTTACATTACTGAATTTTGATTAAAAGAATGCACGTAACCGTGTTGAATTTGAGTAATCAGCATGTGTGTGAAGAGAGACTTTATTATCATGTAGGTTATAAGATAAGTAGGGTCATCATTTATAGATATCTTAAAATTAAATAGAGATGTTCTATCTTTGTAGGTGGATGATAAATCTTAACTGAAGTCCATTCTAACGCTCACTAGACAGGTGTTTGCAGGTAACAGCACCTTAAACTGGGATAATACGTTTTCTCCATCAAAGCGGTAAGTGTCAGATCGTAATACTTAGAATTTTACAGACCAAAAACAAAATTATTTCAATGATAAACAAACAAAAAAAAAAAAAAAAAAAAAAACCAACACAAAAAAACCAAAACCAAAACAACAAACAACAACACCAACTGATTAATCATATACGGCATATATGTAAAGGAAATCTAACCTTTAAAATAGATTAGACGTTATTCCTGATAATCTTGTTCATTCTCATCGAGACAACAGAAAAATTTATAATTGATAATTTCCTTAAGATAAAATCTAACAAGTAATGTATCAAATTCATCTTTTATTCAATGAGGATAGTTATCAGCAGGCATCTCAGGCTAAGACCACAAGAGGGAGCTACAGCTTTACAAAGGTATATATAGAAACATTCTTTTGGAACATTTTCAAGAACCACAATGTTTCAATGAAAGGCGAAAATAACGAACAGGGATCAATTTCATAACTCCTATAAATAATACAAAATACATAGTTGGGCAAACATGGACCAGAGTTGGGATCAGGTTTCATATGATAAATGAGTATCATAATGCAACATTCTTCAGTTTGTGATGATTTATCTTGAAATTTACCATGACCCTAGGGTCAAAAGAGGTTTAAAGTCTCTGAACGTAATATTTTAGAGATTAATTTTCTAAAAAAAAAAAACTTCTCAAGAGTTACAAGAGGGTTAAATTTGTTGAATTGATATGAAAGCATTCTTATACCGTGTAGATTCAGGTTTTCTTGCATCATGTGACTTAGACCAAGACAAGAAACACATTAGAGGGTATAAGTATTGCGTAGGAATACGCAAGATAACGCGAATTAATTCTTTTGAAATTCCTTTCCCAAAGTACCATCTTTAACAAATTAATGTGCAAGCATCCTGACACAGTTCACACTTTACTATATAACGAGCTGTGTGAATCCACAAAATAGTTTTGCATCCACAAAACTCTGTATACCGTTTTTAAATTTCATGAATAAATAGATATAAAGTAATTGAACCCGAAACAAACGCAGTACAAATTGACAACTCTAATTCTCATAAGGTGGCAGGGGACAGTTTCTTTGGTTTTGAAACATGTGGATAGGGGGTATACACCAAAGTCAGATTATGACAGACTAATGAAAAATCATATTTCCATTTTATGTCAATACTTGTATTTCTTATTAGTGTAGTTAATACATTATGACCCTAAATTACATGTAATCTATAAATACTGGTGCTGGTGCACAAAACATGCACTGAGCAGGTTCCCCTTTTTTGCTTTGATTTTCCCTCATTTGGGCTAATCCGCACCACCCCCACACCATCACAGTACCAAACATGGGGATTTAGACACTGTGCACAATCAAGAACCCTATCTGCCCTTCTCAAAAATCTACCTCTCATATGGGGCCATCCACCTTCCCTCACAGCTACAGACCTTTTGCTAGACCCTGCATGTTTTCACCGGAATTTCTTCAGCAACTGACCGCGTGTCTTAGTTTCGTATTTCACCCATCTATATGCTAGGAATCATGGTGACACCTACATGTTGTATATCAACATTTTTACTAAGCACTCAGCTACATTTGACATGCATCCTAAAATTATTGTATACATTTTTACACATGTAATATCACTTCAAATACGGGGTAATTCCATTTTTTGAAAAAGTTGACCGGACCTATAGTGCGAAACTGTCCCCTGCTACCTAACATTTTAATACGCGTGATTTATTTCTAGAGATTATACAACTAATATTGATATACAATAGCTTCATTCCTACGTTTTACTTTTCGCAATATTTTTTAAATATAAATTGACATCAATACGAGATTCCTGCAGAGACGCATGAACAGTTTGAAACTCCGTATCAGAACAGACCGTGCTGTTGTGCAGCCTGTAATACTTTGGAATTTATGTTTTACAATGTACACTGGGAATATGTTGTGGCTAAGGTGAGCGATGTGGTCCATGAGTCTCTTGTGTTGAATATAACTTGCAAATATTCTTCCTCATACCATAATGATCACGAGAGCCGTTCTTGTTACAATACACTATCAACAGGAAATGGACTATCTAGCAAGTTTCAAATTTCCCTGCACAAATCAAAACGTGTTTACTAATCACATGGCATTGTGTCTTGTGAAGTCTTCTGGTTTTTACGTAAGTTTTGTTTGTTTGTAAATTCGTATCTTTTTTAAGTTCCACTCTATTTTTTTCTACTCGTAGAAAAATGTTACCAGCGTTAGCTTGGGTGTAAAAAAAATTGTGACCCATGCATAACGTTATGGGTGGTAGGAATGAATGTCTTGGTGCTTTACCGTGCCGACCGGGAAATAGTGCCTCCGTTGTTAAAATGTCAAAAGACCCGTGGCTTTAACTTCTACTGCCGGGCGTACCTTAGTTCGTAGTCAGTCTGCTAATGTTAGAGAGGCCCGTACCTTAGTTTCGTAGTATTGTCTTTTTTCTTTTTTTTTTGATGAAGTGTATTTTGATTTCGACATTGAAGGAGAATTAGGAAATTACTAGTTGTTGAGTCCCTATATGTCCGCCTGCACAATATGTCCGCCCAATTTTGGAAAAAACTGTCCTTATATATATCAGCCTGCACTAAATGTCCGCCCAATTTTTTGTCCAAACTGTCACTATATGTCCGCCTGCACAATATGTTCGTTTACTTTTGTAACGAACTGTCACAATATGTCCACCTATAAGGATATTACTATGATATTTCGATGTAATTATATCCGTATGAAATACATAATTTCGACATTTATACAGTAATGTGTATCTGTGTGAATTACTGTAGGACCTAATTATTTAGCTTGTATCAACGTAGCAGTGACTGTACATCGAGAATTTGATTTTGTTATGAGAAACTTCCGTTATTCTTATCATATCGAATTTTCATTTCATATCGGAAGGAAAATGTTAACTGCCATGTGTAGATATCTTAGCTAGACTTAAAGTGTTTAATTATAGCTACATTTCCAACGATTTTGACTTTGATATCGTTGCAATTTGTAATGAAAGCAATCTCTTCATAAGTGTGATGTATTTGTGAACAATGCACGTCTGAATCTCAACAAATATAATATGTCTACTTTAACGGCTGGGAATATCCGACAAAAATGAAAGCATAATGTAAACAAATAAATATCATTTTTGAAAATAAACGATGGTGTAACCAGCAACGCTTCACACTGGCATGCTTAACTGCATTATAAAGTACAACCAAGACTTTATTGTCAGAATTCACTACATTGCATGAAGAGAACTGTAATGAAATATAGTATTATAATACATAAGTTTTGACAAGTTTCGGTGTGGTTTCCAGTCTCGGAAACTTTATCTTGGTTTACAATTGTTTTCCGCTCTGTGTTAACTTCTAAGAACTATTTCCGATAAAATTGTTGTAACACAATATATATCATGCTTTACATATCCTAAGCCAGAATCTGACTTTTTAAGAAATTTATTAAGTACAGCAAGTCATGCAAATTTTTTTGTGTTTCTATTCATACTTACAGTTAGACAATTAAAACATTAATCAGTTATGCAGACACAATAAATCACGAAGACTGGTAGTTTTTGTCATGGCTTTTTATATAAATCCAATGATTCATGGAACAATAATATCAACATTTTGAATAAGTGACTATACAAAACAATGAAGAGAATATAACATTTGACATAGTAATTTTTACGTTTTAATTAGGCGGAATCTAATTGGTTACTTGCACAATGACAAAGATACAGAATGATGATTATGGTATGCAAAACAATGATCTACAGCGACTTTCTCAATAGTGTAGGGCGTAACCAGTTCAAGGTAAACGATAAAATGCCAGAATTCCAATTATTGGGCCCAGGCCCAGGAAAATAACGAGAAGTCTATGCATGGCGGACTTCTAACATCAATAATTGGCCAAAAATCTCATGAGTCCCATGCTAATCCTCCTCCTATCTTAAAACGCCACGACACTTTTGGTTGTATACAGTAGAATATCTCTGGCGGTTGCCCAAAACCTGAAAAAAGTAAGAAAAACATGCAACTACAAACTTATAAATAAATACGTGAATATTGAAATGCGGAAATGGTAACGGCGACCAAAGGGATGCACATATAACACGCATGCTCGGATTATAGGGGTAAAAGTAGACACCAAACATTTTACTTCCCTCGTGTTACACATGAGTTTCTTTCATTTATTTTAAATCTTGTATCATGGCTGTGATGTTTTTTCTTTTATAAAGAGTGTACAATAACTGGAGATACACCAGTGGGCGGAACAATCATTTGCATATTTTTTTAAACTGTGCTGTGTAAATAAATTATTGAACACCACCTGACAATTTCAACACTTGGTGAAGTTCAAATTAGAATTCACAAGATCTAGGCTCGCGGCCGTGTCGATATCCATTTTATCATCTCCCGGTTTAATTTCACGAGCTGTGTGATCCTCACATGCTTGTGAGAAAATCCTCATGGTCAACATTGAATAAAAACTGTAAACCCAAATCTTGTAAATCGCCAATAATCATAGTCGAGGTGCTTTGATCAGACACATTCTGCACATCCGTTCTCGCCAACTATCGGGCGATAAGTGCGAGATAAGCATGCATGGCGGGAAGAGGAAAATACCCCAGCGATCACCTGACAAAAACTTTACTTTTCATTGGGGTAAATAAAAAAAATCATGCAATAACCACTGGTCACATGACAGATATTACATTTCTAATTGGTCATGATACATGTACAAGTAAGTTATTGAATATTTATTTCGGTGTATCTTGATTTATTTGGACGAGGGGCAGAGACTCGTGCTTCGCACTCGTCACCGCCCTTCGTCCAAATAAATCAAGATACACCGAAATAAATATACAATAACTATTACTTATTTTACCAGGTATACTGTTGAAACAAGTGAATATCGTAAGGTGGGGCTTCTCCTAACAATGTTGTTTTTCCCATGAAGTTCCCTAGTGACCTTTAACCTTTTGACCCCAAAATCAATCGAGATTTTCTATCCTTATAATGAAGCTATATGTAAAGTATCAATCGAGCCGAAAGTGTCTACCGGATACATAGTTTTTCTGTTATGCTTACTTGACGTTTGGTCCCAAAATCTTATTCAATCAATAAAGCAAAAACTGCAGCCTTTAAATTATAATATCAAAATATTCAATAACAAACCAGGTATATAGAGATATATGTACATGTATATGATTACAATATATTGTTTTCGTAGTGTTGCTTAAATACCAACATCATTCACCACTCTAAAACCTGTAATTCAATTAAAACCGTTGATGTAATCTGAAACAAAGGACATAATTTAAAAGACAGGAAATAGTGCAACAACAGGGTTGCAGGGGGATTGAATGAAGATATTAGCAACAGCAAAACAATTTCACACTATCGGAAGCACTAAAATTTCGAAACATATTCGACAATTCATAACAAAATAAATATAAACTCCTAAACTACCGAAACCAATGATCAATTATGTTCATATGCATGCAGAAACTAGACGTAGTTACGCAGAAATTTGACGTAAATATGCAGAAACTTCGCGCGTAAAACAGCTGTCACCAGCAGGGTATTGTTATCAAGAATTAATGATTTGTTGTAAATGCACTGGAGATAACACCTACAGCAATATTAAACGCATTTGCAACTGCTGTGGTACAGATGTGGTCGCCCCACTCAGTTTCTAATAAATCATCGAGGTAAGTATTCCAGTCTAGACTATGTACACAATTTGAAAAGCTGTCGGTAGATGGCGTCATGGATTTTGTATTAACCAATTGACTACTACCTTTCGAATATCTTATTGATTAAGATCAATTTGAAGATATTGACTGAGAGATTGTGCAATGGAATGGAAAAAAAAGACAACTATCATCTTTGGTAATATTTCCAACGGGCATTAAACCGTTTTCGAGAGCGTTTCGAACCATATCATCGTGCGCCGAATCGGTCTGCGAAAAGTTTGCCACTCGGAGTTGTTTAACTGTACTTTCAGAGAGATAGAAATCTGATATATGGGGGAAATTATGAGATGAGATAGAACAATGTGACTTACTTTTACGACAGCAGATTTTACTCATACTATTTATACAGTTTTGATCTAATTAGGGCCCCGCATGAAATGCGGGAAGCCCTATAGTAATCACATTGTCCATCCGTCTGTCCGTCAACACTTTCTTTGTGACACGATAACTCAGTTTTTATCGTACAGTTTTCAAATTTTGTACAGAAATAATTTACAATAAGAGGAAGACGCCTATATATTTTGAGGTCATGTCACTTTGTCTGTCTGTCTGTATGTCATGATCTTTGTTATTATGTACACTTTCTTTGTGACCCAATAACTCAAACAGTTTTCATTGTACAGTTTTCAAATTTTGTACAGAAATACTTTACAATAAGAGGAAGACACCTATAAATTTTGGAGTCATGTCACTTTGTCTGTCTGTATGTCATCATCTTTCTTATTATGACCGTATCTATTTACCACTGTCAAAGGGGGATAATTCAATTTGAATTATGATATGCATTGTATTGACATAGAAAATTTACAAAAAATAACTCTACAACATTTTGTATGTGTATATTTTTGTTTTTTTTAATGTGATATAAATATGCTTGAAGTTACATGTATTTTGAATTAACACGTCATTCCCAGTCAACAACTCTCGATCGGGATCGGAATACGAAATAAAATTTCCTATATTCGGTTGCAAAGTGAAACTGTTGTTTCAAGAAATTGAATTATGTACTAATTTGTTCCTTTTAATAAAGAAAGTAACAAAATAAATACAAAATAAGTGTACCTTATTCATTACTGTTACCGAACTTTCGTCAGTGAAAACCTCGAAATGGTGTGTTTCACTGCGCTTGTTGACGGTGAACCTTTTTCTACGCGAGTATTTTGATATTTGCTTATGATTTTTTAGCGCATGCATGATATGTCTCGGCTAGGTATAATGGAAAATTTCTCACATATGTATGTAAAGACATTTTCTATAGATTTCTATTTTTAAAAATGTAGAACACTTTTATCAAATGACAATGTGTTTGAAAACGCTTAGAGCCCCGATGTCAGAATTTCCTTTTCCAAGACATCAATATGTCAAATTCATAACCCTTTTCAAATAGTATGTACCATATTTTGTACCAGTCATCCATTTTGAATCCCCTATTACAATGGGATTTAGTTGCACTCTGTTGTGTTTGAGTGAATGAGTGTGTCAAACAGAAGTAAATTTACATGATTTAAATTTGCATCAGTCTCTCAAAAATATGCTTCATGATTCCCTTTTCACAAATTTGCATTCCAATGTATCTTTGAATATTATTAATTCAACATATATACCAGCTCCAAACATTGCTATATCAAATACAGATGTCACTTTCCTCTAATAACCCTCAGCGGGGCCCTTGCTGACCGTGCCAGTTTCCTAGTTTTCGATAACAATCATCAGAAGTGCATTCACATAATGGATAAGTCGAAGCGTATGCCCCTTGTCTCTTTGTAAGAGTTCCTCAGCTCGTGAAATTGCAGCTAAATTTCTAACATTTACCCATCGCGTTTTTCCACCGCAAAATTTTATGTTATACGTAAATGAGTTATGTTTGGTTTTCACAACTTTTCCCTGTTCAAACTTTGGTTTAGCATTTTTGTAATTCCCGCGTGCATGCGTTTTTACGAGTACATTGTGCATTATCAACGATACTATAAACGCTAACCTGATGCTTCTTAAAATGATGTTTAATCATGGTTCGTTCGCGTTTCTTGGACGCTATGGCAGCAGCTTTGCAAATAGCGGACCTTTAAAAAAAAAACAAAACTCTCTGGTGACAGACGCGGAGACAGTTCGATTAATGCGGATCGATGTTCGAACACGGTTGGATTCGCGACCATGGTAAACGGAAAATGGGGTTGCTATTAATGAGGAGTGGTACTCTTCATTTCGCAACATAGCTTGTTTCTGAAGGTCGCGCACCCTGTTAGAATCGCGTGATTTAAGTATATCACATTTAATTTATGACTTTCAAGATTTATGTGATGATTCAATTTTCCCTTGACTGTGCGGATAGTACGGTCTACTGTCTATAATTTCGCATCCTAGTACATCAGATAATTGTGTAACGACTCCTCGAAACTATCGACCATTATCGCATTGAATAATTTGCGGCGGACCTTTGCTCTGATCAATAGCTGATAAGGCTAGTAAATAGAAAAAAAAAACAAAAAACAAAAAACTGGTGTCAGGTGCTTGTTATTGAGCTACAGTTTTTAAAAATTGATCTTTCTGCACTTTAAACTTGGTTCTCTGTTGCTATCAAGACAACATAAAAACACAAATCAATAATTACATAAAATAGATATATAGTCATGTCTTCTAACAATACATACATAAAAAGTTAAATCCTAGTAGATTGGAAATAAATATTGACCTTTATGTACTTCAGATACTGAAAAATTCATTATATTGAATTTGAGAGGTTAAAACAACATAGTACACAAACTGTAGTAATAATGTCAATTTCTAAAATTGCACATAAATAACAAAAAGCCCTGTTTTGAAATTTAAAGTGAAACTTTAAAAAGTGAGATTATAGATCAAATTTCTAATCATTCACCAAAATACTGAAATTATATACAAAGTTTCAGGTATATTAATTGAGACGATTGGAAAATATATCAACCAAAGTACATGTATGAATTAAAATATCTGAGAATTAGTTCAAATTTTAACTACTTGTACCATTAATTATAAAACTGAAATACAATGATAGGGGTATAAGAATTGACCAGATAAACTATAAACTTATACAAATGTAGAACTTTGTGATTGCATAATCCTTTCACCACAAAATATAGGCCTTGTTAAATCCTTTCAAAATTTGAATTGACACAACATTTGTCAACTGAATGGGGTTAAATGAAACATGTATACTATGTTTGGACCAATGCCATCAGTATTGAACCAGTACACACAAAGTTATAGCATCCTGCGCAGTTATGCTCAAAATTTGGGGAGCTACATGTAACTTCCTTAATCGCCTTAGGTTTTACGCGACGCCGAGTCTCCACGTTACAAAGTGAGAGTACTAACAACTGGATGACCGGAACCGATGTTATAACGTAGACTTTCCTCGTGCAGAATCCCCTCCCCCGGAACCGATGTTATAACGTAGACTTTCCCCGTGCAGAATCCACTCCCCCGGAGCCGGTGGTGTAACACAGACTTTCCCTTATATATAATCCCCTTTCCCGGAATTGATGTTGTAACACAGACTTTCCTCCAGAATCCCCCGGAACCGATGTTGTAACATATATTTCCCCCGTATAGAATCTCCCTCCCCCGCAACCGTTGTTGTAACACAGACTTTTCCTCATATAGAATCCACCGCAACCGTTTTTGTAACATAGACTTGTTTCCCCTATAGAGCCTTCCTCCCCCGCAATCGGTTTTGTAACACAGGCTTTCCCTCATATAGAATCTCCCTTTTCCGGAACCGGTGTTGTAACATAGACTTTTACCCGTATAGAATCCCCCGGAAACTTATAGAATCTCCCTTTCCCGGAACCGATGTTGTAACATAGACTTTTCCCCGTATAGAATAAAAAACAAAAGGCCCATGGGCACATCGCTCATCCAAGCGTGTTAACCTTGCCGTTATTCAAGGTTGCAAGGTCAAACACTAGATTATAACAAGGTCTTGACATAACGAATCAGTATACAAAATGTGAAAGCACTACCTTAAAATATCTGGTTTTTTAAAATTAGGTCAAATTCTAAGGTCAAAAGATTAAACATCATTGTCTCACAAGGTCTTGTCATATGAAATCTAAATAGAAAATATGGAAGTCCTGCCTAATATAGTTGCAAATATTTAAAAAGTGGGTCAAACTCTGTGTTTAAGGTCACAAGGTCAAAAACTTGATATGAAACGAAAGGTCTTGCCATAAGAAATTTAATCAATTTTTTTTTAATTTTAAAACTTCTTATTAGCCAATTAGATTTGTGAATTAAGAGAGGTATAACAAAAATGATTCAGGACATATTGAAAGGTCAAGATTGTTATTAAAAGTAGGTCAAACTTCCAAGTCAAGGTCACAAGATCACACACCATTGACTGTCTTGCCGTAAAAAATGTATATAAAAAATATGAAAGCCCTAATAAAAATAGATCAAGAGATATTTTTAAAGAATTTTTCTATATGTATCAGCGTATAAAAACCCATAATTTTGAGCAAACTTGAATTTACTCTCTGTCAAGACGCTTTCATGTGAATGCCCACTTTTCTGACCCAGTGGTTCTTGAGAAGAAGATAAAATGTTTTTACAATTATTTCCCAAAATATCTTAATGCAAAACTTTTATCCCCTATTGTGGCCGCACGCTAACCCAGAGTACCATGATTTGAACAAATTTGAAATGTACTCTATATTACTAGAAAGTTTTCATGTAAATTTCCATTTTTCTGGTCCAGTGATTCTTGAGAAAAGTTTTAAAGATGTTTCCTATAGATTCGCATGAAAGGTCAATATAACGGACAGTTATCAATTTCAAAACTTCTATATGGAATACAAAATAAAGAGTTGGACACACACGGACCCCTGGAATATACCAGAGGTGGGATCAGGTACTTAGGAGGAGTAAGAATCCCCTGTAAACCGGTCACACCCGCCTTGAGCCCTATGTCTTGCTCAGGTAAAGGGACACATCCGTAGTCAAAATCAGTGTGCTAAGAAAGGCCTAACAATCGGTATGAAATACGCCAGACAGCATTTGACTCAACAATAGGTTGTATTGGCAAACTAGATTATTATAACAACCATAGAATTTGAGAAATGCTGACTTTAAACAAAACCCTTGTAACATCAAATTGTTTGTCAGTAGCCTGTCACGATTTTAAAATATGCAAAACTTTGATCCCCTATTGTCGTCCTACCCTACCCCTTGGAGCCATGATTTTTACAATATATCAGTAAACTTTCATTCGCATACAACATTTTGATCCCCTATCGTGACCCTAGTCTATCCTCCGGGGTTATGACTTTAACAAACTTGAATCTGCACTCATCTTCATAAGTCAAGGGTTATTGATTCGTTGCCACACACTGACCCTTGGCATCAGTCGCTAAATAAAAGTTGGGTCCATTATACCATTACGCAATCCACTATAAATAAAACATCCAATGAAATCACTGCATCTTGTTATTGTGTACATGGATACAAATAACGCGATCTCATACTGCTGTATTAATAAACAGGCGCAATTGTAGTATTTACACCACTAATGACGTTTATTAATAGTAGATAAGTTTGGAAACCTTTTGTGTTGAAGACAAACGATTGAAATAGCCATAACTGTAGGTATCAATACACTTGTTTTATTTGAATCTCTCGCTTCATGTTGTTATAAATAGAACAGCATTCTCATTGGTTTCCACTCTTCATTGTGGAAACAATCAGAACGAGCCCAACTTTTTGATAGTCACTGATGTCACTTGTGAAGGTGTAATTGCTACTGTTTCAATCTTTCTTTCCCGCTGTAACTCTTGGGGTTCAACACTAATCCGCAGGTACGAACTTCCACAAAAATTGTGAAGATAATCTGAACTATGTTAGGAAGCTTTCACATAAAAACCTTTTCTGGCCCAGTGGTCTTGAGAAAATATTTAAATAATTCCACCTTATTTTTGTATTTTCGTAATTATTTCTCTTTTAAAGGGGACCTGGCCATTCATTTGAACAAACTTGAATCACCTTTCCTCGGGCATGTTTTGTGCCAAGTTTGGTTGAAATTATCGTAGTTATTCTGAAGAAGTCGAAAATTTAGGGAAGGTCAGACGTACGCCGGACAAAAAGTGATCAGAAAAGTTCTCGTCAAATTAGCTAAAATGAAATGCACCTTGAATATTCAGTAAGTTTATGATTTTGTAATTTTGTAAATAAATGTTGATTCATGTAACAGTTATGTAATGTTATTTTTAGGAATATGGTGCTTTCAGCAGTTGCACGGAAAACCAAACGGTGCTGGGTAAATTACAAAACACGAATAAAAGTTCTAATGGGCGTTCTTGCTTTATTATGGATACACATGACCTTCAACAAAGAGGTGGACTATATCTTCATCAATGAAAACACTGACAAGAAATGCGAAATACCAAACTTGGATTCACACGAGAAATCCATTGCAAAATTTTTGTATCATCTCAAGCCAATTCAGTGTGAGATATCGTCAGATTTCGTATTTATTGATTCTTTTGGATTCCTGAGAGTGAACGACACCGCTGTATTGAGGTCTGGACATACAAATGTGTCATGTACCTACTCTATAGTAAAACGTTCTGGTGATTACGACATCGAAACGGAAGCGGAAGTGCATTTTTCAAACGCCGTGTATGTTAATGCTGATTTTTTTCTTGTGAAGTGTAGGAATAAGAGGAAAACTGTAGTATATAAAAAATTACACCACACCATTGATTATAAATCCCGAATGCAACAATCACAATTTCTTAATGAATCGAAGGAGCATTTAAATGTGTACGTATTTGGGCTAGATTCTTTGTCTAGATTAGCTGCTGAAAGAACCATTCCGTTAACACTTCGCTACCTGCAACAAGATCTGGGAGGGTATATTATGAAAGGGTATACGAAAGTCGGAGCAAACACATTTCCGAATTTGATTAGTTTTCTAACAGGTAAAGTATCTTATTCGAACGAGTTACCCCCGTATACGGAGATTTTAGACCCGTATCCGTTCATTTGGAAAAATTTTAGCAACAGTGGTTACGCCTCTTTCTTCGCTGAAGATCTACCAGAAATGGGAACATTTACATACTGGAAAGGCTTTAAGGAACAGCCATGTTTACACTACATGAGGCCATTCTATCTGGCAATGGATAAATTAGGTCTGCCGAATACTAACCAAGCCCTTCTAACATTGGAAAACAACAACATACACCTTGGGCAGAGATCCGCTTTGTGTGTTGGAAACACGCCTAAACATAAAATGATGATGAATTATTACAAACAATTTATAGAAATGTACGGTAATAAAAGAAAATTTGCTTTGAGCTGGCTAAATGAACTTACACATCAATTCGACAATCTTGTTCAGTTAGCCGACAGAGATATTATGTTATTTTTCAAATGGCTGAAAGAGTCAGGGAGGTTAGCTAATTCTATATTGATATTAATGAGTGATCACGGAATAATGCAAAAGGCTATCAAAAACACACTAGCAGGACGAACAGAGAATCGTATGCCTTTATTCGCCATTGTGATTCCACCCTCCATGAAATCTAAGTATCCACACATCCACGACAATTTACAAACAAATACTCAACGATTGACATCTGCATTTGATGCACATGAAACTTTGGTCGATGTTTTAGAAAGCAATTTTGTGCGCAGTATGGATTCTGTGAATGAGGGGAAGAAACTTCCACGTGGTATAAGTCTGTTTAGGGAAATTCCAGAGAGACGATCATGTAAAGAGGCAGATATACCCGGCGATTACTGTGTCTGTAATTCATACGAAATACTTAACAAAAATGACAAAATATCAGAGGACTTAGCGCAGTTTTTAGTTTCTTATATCAACCATAATTTATCAAAGCATCGAGGGAAATGTTCTAGACTATATCTGTTAAATATAGTCGATACTTATCTCGTGAAATCAAATTTGCGACGCCGAAAAGATGATGAACAATTTTCCATACGAAATTTGGTTTTCGAGCCAGACCCAGAAGAGGAAACTTACCTCTGTGTGTTTGAAACTGTTCCTGGACATGCAATCTTTGAAGCAACAGCGAGATCAAACAATAAAGGATCGTATGACGTCATTGGTAGAGTAAATCGAATGAACAAATATGGCAACCAATCATTTTGCATCCAGGACAAATTTTCGAAACCTCTCTGTTACTGCGGCGAGACTCATTGATATGCATGCACTTTAAGGACTTTATTTCCAAACATGGTTTAAAAACAAACGTTCCTTCATATTTTAATGCTCCCGGAACAATTTCAGCTAAGAATATAGTCGCTATCGTTTACCTCTATCCATCCGAGGTTAAACCTAAATCTTACATTTCGTAAATGACAAGGTCACTCAGAACATAGAAGCGAAACATTCAACAAAAATCCAACAAAAACTGTTTCAATCAAGAGTCACTGAAACCATGACCTCTGCACGTGCAGAACTATATGGCAAATCTCGCCAAGTCTTTACGAGGAAGAGGTAATTTCGGCTGAAATTAGGCTGAGTTGGATGTTTGGACTCACCGATTCTCGACGCAGTCCTTCATAATTCATGTCTGGACATTTACAATCAGCTTTGACCTGTTCTAGAAATTAATATGCCCCTAGGTGACACTGCCGTTAGTTTGAAATAAATGATTTGATTGCTATACTAACTCTCTATCATTATCAATTGTACAATGCTTACTTTCTAGGTACAGTATGAACATCTAAGAATAAAACCAGTCACTAAATTTTTCGTTTAGATAAGGACTCCCATGAACGAATTGTTTATATCCTGTTATATCTACAAAGTGTTGGACTTGATGTTAGAAGCACGATTCCTGAATATTCCACTTAAAATTATTTGAATTATTCATAACTAAAATGAGGTTGGAATTATTCAGTAAATATCTTATTCATATACTGTCAGAAATTGGAATAATTGTAATGTTCATACAAGGGAAGAAACCACTATACAACGTTCTGTAAAACAATGTTGAAAAACCAATTCTAAAAACTATGTTTTTTAATATAATTCACACAAATTTGAGACTTAACAGTATCTCAAACTGATTTATTTCGTTGTAACATAACCAACGATCCAGATTGTTTATGTGTACTATTAGAAGAAAGTTGACGACATCAATCTCATAACTCCTATAAAATTAAGATATACAGAGTTGGGCAAACACGGACACAGGGTTGGGACCAGGTAGAGTAAGCATCCCCTGTCGACCGGTCACATCCGCCGTTAGCCCTATATCTTGATAAGGTATACGGAGTAATCCGTCGTCAAAATCAGCGTGCCAAGAACGGCCTAACAATCGGTATGAAACGTTACAAGTTTGACAGCATTTGACCCAATGATAGATTGTATTGACAAACTAAATCTTTATAACAACCATAGAATTTAGAAAATGAAAGGTGAAGATAACGAACAGTGGTCAATCTCATAACTCCTTAAAGTAATACAATATAGAATACTGACTATAAACGAAACTGTTTAAACCCCTGTAACATCAACTTGTTTGTCAGTAACCTGAGGAAGATGCTTACCACCTGAGGTCTGTGTGTAAAAAATATGCAACAGCAAGACACTGATTGACGAACAAACTGGTTTTATTCAATGATATATACATTATAAATGGGCAGTAAATGCTTCTCTTTCTGGGGTACAAACTTTTGAAATTTTCAAGGTTATTAAATTTTTTCTGTAAATGTTTGGAAAAGAATAATTATATGTACGTTTTGTGTATAATTTAAAATGTAATCTTCATTTTTTTTTTTATAAAAAAGAAGTGATATTATATTGATACTACCTCTCTACTCCGTTAACACAATTTACATTTATCTATTGTACAACATGTCCTTGTATTACTCATCTTGTATAACAATCTTATAATTATTGCATTGGAAGAGTGCTATTAAAGTGTTTTAACTTGTGGCTAATCCTTTTGATGTTTTATTGTTTTCATGCACATTGCTGTTAGATATTGAAAGGGTGAATATAACAAACAGTGATCAATTTCATAAATCCCATAAGGATTGCAAAATTACGAGTTGGACAAAAACGGACCCCTGGTCTTGTGTATCAAACCATTTTAGAGACATAAACACCATGTGCAGGTGATAATGGACTATTACCAAATAAATATGGGTAGTTGACAATGGAGAAGCTTAAGCCATCCCATTTCTCATTAAGTTGAGCTGTTAGTTTGCCGTTAACAACTACCTTCAATAAAATACTTGAGTATAAAGCATAATAGAAAATACCAAGTTTTAAGGTCATAGAATACCCAAGACTTTGGACTAAATAACGGAAGTAGAATTTGGCTATGTTTACGCGGGATTTTCTATTATTACATTAAAGATCAATGTAAATCGGTGATATATATGCAAGGTGAAAATAACGAACAGTGATCAATCTCATAACTCCTACAAGCAGTACAAAATAGATAGTTGGGCAAACACGGATCCCTGAACACACCAGAGGTGGGATCAGGTGCCTAGGAGGAGTAAGCATCCCCTGTTGAATATATGAAATATACGAATAAAAAATTCTTTTTTAAGATTCGTTTTTGCAATGTTTTCCATTGAATCTTGAATTAAACATTTGTGAATAGTGTAAAAAAAAAATTGAAAGCTGGTTTTATTGGAAAATGTTGTAGTGAATATGGGTTTTTATAAAATGTATTATACTGTTAAATAGTTTTACAACATACAACATTGGTTTGGGCATTCTATGTTCTTAAATTCGTCAATAGGATTTTCTCCATTGGAAGGCTTTATGATCCCACCGGCCACGAATCGGACTGGACCTTAATAAGCAAGGAATTGAACCGAGCTATAGAAATATTCGATGATGCTAAACGGGAAGTTTTTTTGACAAAGCAATAAAACATTGCAGTGACAAACCTAGGGACATATGGACATAATATTAAAGGGATTTTAACCTCCAAATTTACCGACACATCAATATTCTACCTTTAAATGGATTGCAAAGTTGTTTCAGAATCCTGTAAAATCTCAAATGCTTTCAACCATTTTTTTTGTGGCATACGTCTCAAAGAACCAGAGCCACGAATAGGAAAAAATGGCCCTTAGTCAGAACATGATATTATTCTCGGGGACAGAAACCAAGAATATCTATTTTTCAAATATGTTATCCTTTTTCCGATATCTTTTTATTTTTTTTTAGCTATTGACCTTCAAAGTACCCATTGTTTTGGCCAGATTGTTATTGATGTCGCAATTTTGCAACGTAACGTCACAATTTTACAACGTTTCATGTACTTTTACGTGAAAGTTCTCTAGGTATAAAAGTGAAACAAAAACACTATTCAGTGCAATTTAATTATGATATTGTAAATATCTAAATCTGTCTATGTTAATTCTATATCCAAACACACACCTATATAGTATAATCGTACATCTCTTTCTCCTCTCTCTGTTTGTCTCCTTCCCTCTCTTTATATTTTTAAAATTTTTATATATGAAACCATTCAACAGTTTTAAAGTAAAATTAATTCAGTACCTCTTTACTTAGCTTTGTTATTTAAGTATGACATGAAGATAAACCCAATCCCAATATTTTAACTGTATAGCCATTTATTGCACATACCGATATTTTTTTTTTGGGGGGGGGGATCTTAAAATGTACACGAAAACACGGTGGATCCAACCGTTGACTCACGAATAAGATATACTGACCTATGTGTGTGCGTTTCAATATTACATGTAGTTTATGTTGCATATTGATAACTTCTTTTAACAATCTTTTATAAGTTTGCTGATTTTTATTTTTATTATTTGTTTGGCGGTGTTATTATTATCCCGCATGTACATGTAATCACGCCAAAAACAGTAATATCCAGGCTTCGGACAGCAGCGTTATTTCAGACGCACTTTGCTACATGTACAACTTTGGACAGTGAGTAAACATTTTAATCCTATGTTTCACACTTTTATTTTAGTTTTTCTATATAGGGAGTTAAGTTTATGATGTGTGTGTGTGGGGGGGGGGGGGGTGGGGGGGGTGGGGGGGGGGGTGGGGGGGGGGTAGGGAAACTGTTACAAAAGTAGCCATACATGTATAGAATAACACATGAACATTTAGTTTAGCCATATGGGTATAATTTATTTTACATTAGGCTAAGAAAATGTTCACCTGAACTAGTAACTATTAGGTAAAATATGTTCCATTTATGTAATCTCAATAGTTTCCTATCCGGATCATTTATTACAATAATATCTAGACCTGTGTGTATTTCAAAATGCCTTCATTATTATGTCTCCGAACACAAAGTGTCGGAGACATATTGTTTTTGCTCCGTTTCTTATTATTATGTCTCCGAACACAAAGTGTCGGAGACATATTGTTTTTGCTCCGTTTCTTATTATTCTTATTTTCTTCTTCTTCTTATTCTTATTATTCCTCTTCTTTCCGAGAAATTTGTCCGCTCGATTGTATGAAAGTGGTTCGAGAGATCAACTTCAAACTTTGTGAGCTGATAGGGGGTCACTAGGAGGGGTGCATTCAACTTTTCAAATTTTCAAAATGGCCGCCGTTTCAAGATGGCGGCCAAAAAATGTCAAAAACTCAAGGTTGTCGGATTTCAACCAAATTCTATTTCTAGGGTAATTTAGTGTGACCCCAAGTCCATTTCCACCATCAATTTTTTTTGAGCCGCCATTTTCAAAATGGCCGCCATATACCGAAATATTTGAAAGTGTTAAAATCTCAACAACATTTGGGTTCTGGGGTAAATGGAGGGTCCACAATTCATTTCTAGCATCAGTATTTCCTTCCAATCAATTTTCAAATGTTTCAAAATGGCCGCCATTGAAGAAAATGGCGGCCAAAAAATCAAGTCCGTCGGATTTCAACCAAATTTTGTTTCTAGGGTTATTTGAGAATCCTGATCTGGCATCAAAAATCATTTCTGACAAGGGGAGGTGTTCGGAGACATTTGTGTTGGCATCCCAACACAGTTATAGCTCGTTATCATTAACTCCATAACATCTATGAAACGAATTCATTAATTAAAAAGTCTTATTCTGATACTACTACATATAATAGAAACAAACTCCCTCCTCGCATATATTTGGTTAGTGTGCAAACAAAATTAAGCGGATGTTATTTTCACATAAATAGAAACAAGAATTTTATCAATCAAGGGGTTAACACCATAAAATTTGCTTATTTTAACACTTTCACATTTTTTCCTGTCATTAGGTTTAGTGCTTATCTTACATAAAATGCATGAGGGAAACCTTTTTCCGTTATAAGACACTTCCTCCATGCTACAAACACTCAAACTAAATTAAGCAGGACAGTGGTTTAATAATGTGTTCAGTTCTTCCTTCTATAATGCTTAGTAATATTTTACTTAATTATGTAGGATAATAATTTATATTTTAAAAATAAATACATCAACTTTTACTTCAGGAACGAGTGTGATTCATATGTTCACCTCTTTTTTAATCAGTATTAATGATATCTTCTTCTTTTTTCCATTTGTCTTTTTTATTTTGTTATAAGATTTGTGGTTTTGAATATTTGCTTTTGAGACTGAATTTTCAATGATAAATATAATTGAAACAATGAAATATACACTATTTCGTTAACATTCTTGTTACATTATTTTTTTATTTTCGAATTATTCATTATTATTATCCCTTTTTATTAACTGCCTTGTATTTTTGCTAATTAGATGAAATGTAATTCTGTTTGTCAATGAATTTCATTTAAAAGCAAAACAAGATCCATATTGCTAGATATATTTTTCGTATTCATATTTGTATGTAAGGTGAAGATAACGAACAGTGATCAATCTCATAACTCCTACAAGTAATACAAAATAGATAGTTGGGCAAACACGGACCCCTGGACACACCAGAGGTGGGATCAGGTGCCTAGGAGGAGTAAGCATCCCCTGTTGACCGGTCACACCCGCCGTGAGCCCCATATCCGGATCAGGTAAACGGAGTTATCCGCAGCCAAAATCAGTGTGCCAAGAACGGCTTAACAATCGATATGAAACACGTCAGACAGCATTTGACCCAATGCGAGGTTGTATTGACGAACTAGATCGTTATCATAACGACCATAGAATTTGCGAAATGCTGACTTCAATCGAGACTGTTGAAATCCCTGTACCATCAACTTGTTTGTCAGTAGCTTACCTCGATTTAAAAAAAAGACATCGAGTGATTATGATGTTCTTGATATGTACATGTATATATGTTACAGACAGGGCCACAATGTAACCGAGTTTGTTTAGTCATTGTGAGATCCTGTATAGATACAGGATATTATTAAGAATGTCTCTTTATCCAAAAACCTTTAAAGAAGTCTCTATATCAGAATGGAAATCTAATATTTTTATTCTAAGTGAAAAGGTGAAGATAACGAACAGTGATCAATCTCATAACTCCTATAAAGGTGAAGATAACGAACAGTGATCAATCCCGTAACTCCTATAAGAAATACAAAATACAGGGTTTGGCAAACACGGATCGCATCACAGTTAAGGTTCCAATAAGGAGACATGTCCAAATCTATACAGGAATGTGTATTATGACATCACACAAAAACAACAAAGAATCACAATCCTTCAAAATAACCTGAAATAAAAAAATCAATGGTTTTAAATTGCACGGAAATATAGCACTATATACTAAAACCTTACATTAAACGGGTTTTCGTCGTTAATGTAATCTGAAAGCTTGAGATATCAGCAAAAAAAAAAAAATGATTGCGATTTACTTGTCATCATGACGTCATTATGATAGTCTGACTCATTTCATTTGCAGTACGTGGCGGATCAACTTCTTTTTTTAATAAAAAAAAATATTTTGCAATGAATGGAAAAATATTTGCTGATGCCTATAAGACTATTATTTTTAGAACAATGCGTATCTTATGAATTCACTGAAATATGTTCTAATTATCCTGTGGAAAAGCTTTAATGTTTCCTCTGTAGATAAGGATCAGATGGGTGGGACTTATAAATCGATTTATTGCAAGGGCATACCCTAAATGCATCACAACAAGCTTTTTTTAAAATTGAACCAAAGAAATATTAAGCTATTTGAAAATGCTGCGAGTTCATCGAGTAGTCTCTGACGAGAACTGCGTCCACAGACTGTTCCTATAGTGTGGCATGTACAAATTCAACAACTTACCATAACTCCTATACAATTTGTCGAATCGAAAGGGCGGCACAATATGACCAACTACATATGGTGAATAACAATGTTACAAAAGTTGAACAAAACCCGTTGAGCAGTTTCGGAGAAAACGTCCATAAAGGAAAGTGGGAAGGTGGGACTGAAGGATGCACGGACGCACGGACACCGATATTTCTATGTCCACTTCCGCGTTGCAATGGGGAGAATTTTTTTTAGAACAATCTGAAAAACCACAAAGTTTCGATATGATAAATGAATATGCAAGCTTCCTCAATTAGTGAAGATGCTACGCCAGAATTGATGGAAAGCTGATCCTTAAAAAGTCTTTTCAAACGTTACCAGAGGGTTTGATTTGTTGAATTGACATGCGAGCATACTTATACAGTGTAGACTCAGAATTTCTTGCACCATGCCATATAGACCAAGAGAGGAAATACCGTAAAGGTTAAAAGTATTGCGTAGGAATACATAAAACAACCTGAATCTATTCTTTCGAGGTCTCCCTCCTTGAGTACCATCTTTATTAAATAAATATGCAAGTATCCTTTCGCAGTTTACACCTATGTACAAGATGGAGGAACAAGAGAAGAATAATTTGGATTTCATTTTTACAATGTACATGTACAATGAAAACATGCTGAAACTAAGGTGAGCGATATGGCCCATGGGTATCTTTAGTTGATAATGTATAAAAAAAATCATATCCTGCATACCACGAAAGATTACGAGAGCTGTTCTTGTTACAACACATTATCAACAGGAAACAGCTTTATGCATATCGACAATGCACTAATCAAAACGAGCTTTGTGATCGCATGTGCCTTGTGAAGTCTTCTCGTTCGTACGTAAGTTATTTTTATTTGTAAGTTTGCATTGTTATTTTTAAGTTCCATTTTAATTCTTTTTTTCACTTATCTAGAAATGTCCCCAGCTTTAGAAGAAGTGTAACAAATTTTTATCAATGCATAGTGCTCAGTACGGTAGAAATAAATGCCTTTGTGTTTTATCGTGTCAACGCCTATCCAGGTTTCAATCTGATACTCGAGAGACCCCAGTGTACAAAAGCGGTATAGAGTTTCCCCTCTTAGCGGACAAATCGTCCTGGGATAGACCCCATTGTTCCTGGATTGTATCTATTTTAACGCATATAGCGCTCCATGCTATTGATTGATTATGGTTTACGCCATTTTGGCAATATTTCAGCCATTTTACGGCGGTTAACTAATTATAATATGTTTGTGTATGAGTGTTTGAGTTTCCCTGACGCCCCCCCCCCCCCCCCCCCCCCCCACATATAGCGCTCCATGCTATTGATTGATTATGGTTTACGCCATTTTGGCAATAGTTCAGCCATTTTACGGCGGTTAACTAATTATAATATGTTTGTGTATGAGTGTTTGAGTTTCCCTGACACCCCCTCCCTCCCCCCCCCCCCCCCAACATATAGCGCTCCATGCTATTGATTGATTATGGTTTACGCCATTTTGGCAATAGTTCAGCCATTTTACGGCGGTTAACTAATTATAATATGTTTGTGTATGAGTGTTTGAGTTTCCCTGACACCCCCTCCCTCCCCCCCCCCCCCCCCCAACATATAGCGCTCCATGCTATTGATTGATTATGGTTTACGCCATTTTGGCAATAGTTCAGCCATTTTACGGCGGTTAACTAATTATAATATGTTTGTGTATGAGTGTTTGAGTTTCCCTGACGCCCCCCCCCCCCCCCCCCCCAGTGAGCCTACTCTTTTTTGAAAATCAGGTAAACGATGTTTTGTGTGCCAAGGGATGTACATCATTCCATAGGTAATACAACATATAATGTTTGTCATAATAAGTTTCGTTTAAAGAATTGATATCTGGAAAAAAAAACCTTTAATACGGCAATTTATGTTCATTTGCAGCAAATTTATGTCTAATTTATGTGTTATTTATACATGTATATATTGCTCTGAAAGATCCACTACATATGTATACATATGTATTCATTAACAATAATGGGCTACAATAGAGATATCCATGACATATGTATATAGTCATTAACAGTATTGTAATGGGCTACGATAGAAAAATATATGACATATGTACATAGTCATTTTAAAACAATAATGGGCTACAATAGAAAAATCTATGACATATGTATATAGTCATTAACAATAATGGAATACAATAGAAAAACACTCCCCTCCGATAAAAAAAACTGCTTACACTTATTTAGGGACAGATGATACTCAGGAAAGTATAAAATAGGAATCAACAAAACATTTTGTACAGATTTTACCATTGATAAAACATATTTTTATCACAAAAGTTTTGTACACATGCATAATAATCTTTACTTTTGCATTTTTACGAAAATCTAATAATAATAAAACGATAATATCTATTATTCATACAGAATTGCACAATCAATTATACAAAATAGTTTACAATATATATATATATATATATATATATATATATGAGAGAGAGAGAGAGAGAGAGAGAGAGAGAGAGAGAGAGAGAGAGAGAGAGTATGTAACCTAAGTATTATTGAGAGCCAAAGTGAAGTGTGAGATTATGTAAAATGTGTCCAAGGTGTGTATTTTCTGATAATATCTGGTAATATAAAGGCACCTGATCCCAACTCACGTATATTCAGGAGCTTGTGTTTGCCGAACTCCCTAATATGTATTCCTTATACGGGTTATAACATTGATCACTATTCGCTATCATCATGTTCCATGAAATTGCTACTGAAATGATAAAAGATCTTTAAAAATATAGTATTTGTTTTTGCTCTTTTGACTCAAGATAAACATAAGCTCTCTCTCTCTCTCTCTCTCTCTCTCTCTCTCTCTCTCTCTCTCTCTTGTATTTCTTGTATCTACCTCATTCAAATATTCTGGTGTCATACGATGTAAAACTTTAAACACAGGCATAATTTTTCGATATGTAAATTAGTCAAAACCATCAATTTTAAATTTGTTAGCATGCAAGAAGTTGACACTGAATGAGGTTCTTTGATATGTAAAATAGTTATTGCGGCTCTCGTCTGGAATCTAGAAAGCCCATCAATGTCTGTTTTGTTCTTGGCATTATGTCATACGGTACAACTATAAAGGAAATGAGGGGAAATATGGTATTGTAAATTTTCAGTGGGGCTTCCTTTGACATTATAATTCTCATTCTCCCCAAAACGTCTAGTTTCTGACTAACTTATTTACCCAAGGTGTCTGGGTGATAAAACCATGGAAGACATTTATCGATGTAAGCACCTTGAAGGTCAAGTGTAATAAAAATAGATTTGAAAATAAAGTTTATAATTCATTAAAACCCGTTTTGAAAAGTTTATTGATGTGTTTATTTTTTTTAAAATCCAGGTAAATGCGCAAAATACCTATTCCAAAATCGTTGTTTACAGAAACGAATGAAGGGATTGTCACCCTTTCTTATGACATCATCTGAGACAATTGTAGTTGTTTACGCCTGTATATCATCGTTTTAATTTCTGTAAGAAATTGTCAGTTTTAGCAACACCGTGGATAGTGACGATGAAATACCGTAGATACACTTGAGTTTAGGGATTCAACCTTTATAATGTTTGTACCTACACCCGTTTCGAAACCATCAGATAGTAATATTTATATGATATATACATTTATATGTTCGACAAATATCTCATTGGAATCTCATTTAGAAAGTATTTACCGGGCCAGTCCATAGAAAATTGGGAACAATATTGGAAAAAAAATGTTCTATCAAAAGATAACCTTTGTATTTTACACAATCGAGGCTAATCAAAATCAGACTTCATAGATACTCGCCGTATACTCTATTGTAGCGATTGTGAGCGTATTTAACTAGATTGACTCTCACGTTTATATTTTTTTATTATGGGATTTATTTGTATGAGATTGATCAGATTCAAATTATAATGTGTTTAGCTAGATATATACTTAACTGAAAAATACCACTTATTGTGCACAATGTTATTTGTAACCCCCCCCCCCTTTTTAAAAAAAAAATCTTCATGTAGATACAATATCATAAAATGTAAATTAGGCCTATTAGTACATGTAATTTCTTCACAACAAACGTCAAATGCGAAATTGATATATTACGGCACAAATTTAACGAATTGTAGCATTTTAAGGTGTGAAATTTTGCCTTAATGATCCATGATATATATGTAGCACATTAGGAATGTAGCATATTAGGAAAAGGAAAAACTTGTACTTGGTTTCATAATGAACTTGAAAAAATAAGCTTTGGAAATCGGACTGACCTCGCAATAAATAAGGTTTTATCAAAATGGGTTTTTAAAATTAAATTCATTTCCATTTTTGCTATATTTTATTTTTTCAATATATATATATAGTGAAGAAATGAAATGATGACGATGAGTCCCTTATAAATATAGTATGAGTACGACAATATTCGAAAGATATTTCATTTAATAAAAGAAATAAAATCAATTCGAACTAGGTAATGGGTGACATTAATTTTTATGTGCAATCGCAAACCCATTGAATACAATGTCGCATTAAAGCATTCAGTGGTGGATGTAGAGAGGGTTGGATTGCGTGCACCCCCCCCCCCTTTTTTTGGGGTTGAACTTTTTATATAATTAAATTACATCCCTCCACTTGTTTTGTAGGATGCCCAGTTAATCATCACTTTGCACTTTGTTTGGAGTCAAACAGGATGATGCGTCAGGGTTGATGGAAACCTGATCCTCGTTAATATTAAAGTGTCACTCACTGATTCTCGTGGCTTGTCACAAATCTCAGTGTCTCTTTTCAGTTTCAGTATCCAAATTCTTCGAAATTTAGTATCTTTTGGGAAAAGAAATATACTTAATCCCTGTCCAGATTTCACATTGCAGTTCAAAGCAGCGCATTGTACCATAAATACAGGACTTTTCTATGTAAACACTATAACACCCTATCGATGCAGTCGATAGTTGTCTCAGATGACGTCATAAGCTACGAGCGATAACTCACGTCACAACACATTTATCGATCGCTCAGGTAAAAGTTTGATAGCGCCGTGTAATTCACACCAGGTGATTTTTATCAAAATTGCCATGGAAATGAATCCATAGTGTACGACAGACAGTTTTAGGAAAATCACCGTACTTGACCTTTAACGTTTGGCACATTTAACATTTTCTACGAAAATCCCACCAACATTTGTACAACAGCTACTACATTTCGATTTTCTTCTTATTATTTTCAATTATTATCAATTTGTTTTTAGGAATCTATTTTCATAGGATGTAAAGGTCGTTCTTTAACTTTCTTTCTATCACATCTAAAGATTCATCAGAAACATCTTGAGTGGTATCATCTGATTAGATATCGACTGTAGAGTGCTTGAAATATGTTGGGTAGTCCTTTACAAGTAGAATAAAAAACAGAGGACCCAATATAGAACCCTGAAGGACCCCGATGGTAATATATTTTTTGTTTGAGGTTGCCCGTTTCCGTTCGACACATTGTGATCTTACGTGTCAATAAAAATGAAACCATTGAAATATTTTCACAAATACCAAAAGATAAAAGTCGGTGCATCAATATTTCATTTTGAACAGTTTCAAATGCTTTGCATTGATCTATAAAAAGTACACCCGTAAATTTCCCTTTATCAATGTTTTCAATCCATTTGTCAATAACATTATATAAACAAGTTGATGGTACAGGGATTTCAACAGTCTCGATTGAAGTCAGCATTTCGCAAATTCTATGGTCGTTATAACGATCTAGTTCGTCAATACAACCTCGCATTGGGTCAAATGCTGTCTGACGTGTTTCATACCGATTGTTAAGCCGTTCTTGACACACTGATTTGACTGCGGATAACTCCGTTTACCGTATCAGGATATGGGGCTCCTAGGCACCTGATCCCACCTCTGGTGTGTCCAGGGGTCCGTGTTTGCCCAACTATCTATTTTGTATTGCTTGTAGGAGTTATGAGATTGATCACTGTTCGTTATCTTCACCTTGTATAAAACAGTTTCACGAGAATGTTTCATTCTGAAAGCTGATTGATGCTCTGTTTAAAGGTTATATTACATTAAAATACTCGTCAAACGTGTCTTCCATCATTTTGCTTATGATAGGTAAAAGAGATACAAACGTTTAATTGATATGGAAACTATCCCTAGATTTGAAAAGCGGGGTTAATCTAGCTGACTTCCATTCATCTACAACGTCACTCTCCTGTAGAGTTCATGATGGAAAACAAAATATCGGCGACAACATCAGTGCTCATTTGAAGTAATTGTACAGAAATTCCATCCATACCTGCAGTGTTTGAGCTTGACATGCCTTCAATTACTTCCTTAAAAATACCCACATGCTTTTAATGAAAAGGTGAAGATAACGATCAGTGATCATATATATGATCCCATAACTCCTATAACGAATACAAAATTAAGAATTTAGCAAACAGGGACCTTTAGATGTACCAGATGTGGAATGTCCTTACCATTGGTATGAACAGGTTAGACAGCATTTGACCCTATGGCAAGTAGGTCGCTTTAACGACAATAGACTTTGAAAAATGATGGCTTTAAACAAAACTATTCGAAACCCTGTAACATCAACTTGTCTTTTTTTTTTCTCAGTAGCCTGCTTCGATTTAGAAACTGATCATACGAAAAATAAGCTCTAACAAAACCAATCAGTTGAGATACATAAATACCATATATAGGTAGTAATGAAATATTGCTACATAAATATGGGAAATTAATGATGGAAATCCTGTCATATCGTTTATCATAAAGGTGAGTTGTTATTTTGCCGTTAATGTATACTTTCAATAAAATATCTAAGTACAAAGCAGATGTGGACGACTCTGTGGTGTCGTTTCTAGTTCACTGGGACATATGGAATCGACATATGAATGAAAATGAATATTGTTGATAAATAAAGCGTAGATATTGTCAATAAGCAACTTCAGCATCTTTATTTTCACTTCCAAGTATCTGTGCTTAGAATCAGAGTAGTTTTTACAAAGTAATTTTTAATGACTGATCACTGATTAAGTTCTCTTCAAAATAGTCTTTTCAGTAGAAGAAATAAACATTGATTGGGGTAGTCTAGTTTGTCTTCTAAACGAACAGTGGTTAATTGCATTACTCCCACAAGGAATACAAAAATAAACAGTTTGGCAAATACGGAACCTGGATATACCAGAAGTGGGATCAAGTGCCTAGGAGGACTAAGTATCCCCTGTCGACCGGTTACCGCCGCCGTGTGTCCTATTTCTTCATCAGATAAACGGAGTAACCCAAGTCAAAGTCGGTTTGCCAAGAACGGCCTAACAATCGGTATGATAAACGTTGCCTCAATGATAAGTTATATGAGCAAACTAGATCATTATGATGTCCATATACGAGTAATTTGCGAAATGCTGACTTTAAAGAAGTCGGTTGAAACCCCTATAACATAAACTACTTTTTCAGTAGCTTAAAGGAAAACGCAACCCAAAAGATTTTTACATGATAAATTATCAGATTAAATATATGATAAACATTTGACATACGATACTGTTGATATACTGTCTAGATAAGCTTCAGTACCAATTTGAAAACGTTAAAAATTGAAATTCCCGCTATCTATAGAGGCTGCCATGATGTGGAGTTCTTTTGTATTCAAGACCACAAAAATCAATGATTTCAATGTCACACCGTCTGCTCCGGTTTTGATGAGATTCTAAGACCATCAAAGATATACATGTGGTAGATTTTACCAATACATTGCAAATAGGTTGGCGCCTTCCTGTCAAGCAGTTGATTTCACTAATGCGAAGGAAAGAAGTACAAAAAAAAAAACAAAAAAACTTTTCCCCCCGAATTTTCTGACCCAACCAAATCATCTGAAAAGAAAGGACTATGTAAACTGTGGATCCATCATTTGCGTAATGACAAGTTTTGTATGAAGAAACGTGTACCGTCTGCCTGGTCTGCGACTCGATTGAACGGAATCAAATCTATACGGCTCCAACCTTAACTGTTCCTCACCTGTTGATGAAATAAACCTGAACCGACGGTGTAACGTCCTAAATTAAACGACCGCTCTCTTAACGGCGGGTAATTTAAAATACATTACAGATTAATATTAATTTAATTGTTAAGCAAGGATTTTTGTTGTTAAAGACTGTCATTTACGATATCAGTAAGTAATACTTTATTCGTAGAAGTAACAATGTGGTTAGGGTTGCGTTTCCCTTTAATAATATCCTTTAAAATTTGAAAAAGTCAAAATAATATTTCTTGAACTCGTAGACGCTATGCAACATCCATGCTGGATAACTTATGGATGAAAGGTGAAGGTAACGAAAAATGATCAAACTCATAACAATCTAATCTAGCAAGCAAATCGATCATTTAGATCGAAAATTTGTTTTTCAAAAAGTATGCTCATTTTCTACTTTTAATTGAATGCATTAACTGACACCTGTAGAAAATGAATTTCCACAGAAGAGTTCACATTTAGTTGTTTTATACATTCTAGTAATAGGACCGGAAACGGCTTGATAGCTATAAATATAATATACAGGTAACGGTTAGATAGCTGTAAATAGAAGACGAGATGAGGAAGGCGTGCTATCATGTGGGGAAACTTCAAAAATGGGGCGCTTTTACCTAGAGGAAAGATGGGTCCGTGTTAATTCTTCCTATGATGACATTCTATGCTAGGCCCATTTTTCTGGCGTGGGTGGGGTAAGGTCTAACCCGAGCTCATTTTGCTTGTGGGAAATTCCATACAGGAAGATTTTACGTAAGTCATATACAATGTATCTATGATTCTTTAAGATAAACCATAAACTGCAAACACACATCATGTAATGATTGCACAAATAAGCTGTTGTTTTTCCCTCTTTCATAAAAAGATCTCCACAAATTATTTTGTATCAGTCATTTCCTCATGAATGTTACTCAGGTGTGAACAATGCGGGCAAAAACTTAAAACATATAGTACTTCTATTTTAAGGGTTGGATAATCCCACAGAAATGAAAGCAGGTTGTAAATATGAGAAATAATTTCCCCTTTTGAAAATTCCTGAGAGGATGGACTGCTATGCTTTGTGCTGGCATGCTATTTGTAAAACGCTAACAGATGGACTTCAGACAAACACTTGATCACAAAGGATTGCTTGAGCTTGTGAACTAAATGTTTTAGTGTTTATAGATATCACAATAATGATACGACCAGTACTTTTATTATCATCATTAATTTATTCATTTATAAAGAGCAAAATTACATATAGTTTCTATGAGCTTTACAATGTTTGTGCTAATAATCATTGATAATACCCTAATAAAAGACCTGCAAGAGCTATAAAGGAAATGATAAAAGAATAGAAAGAATCTAAATAAAACATGGTAGTAAAATGACAAATTGGTTGACTCTGACTTGACAAATACAATTGGCAAACAGGTATTCGTATGCTGGATCAAAATTCAGTTTGTAAGAGCTTGCACATGGAATTCTTGATATTACACTGAATTTACATTCACAGGGCATATTCACGCTTGAACAAGAGTGTTTTAGGTTCATGCGGAATACCCATGTGCTTCAAGCTCTCGAAGTTCCAGTTGCAATTTATCCCACTATTGTGCACCTAGTGTTTTTGTACCTCCTTTCAGCATTACTATCAACTACTGAATTACTGAAAATAAATCTTGATTTTAGTAAGTTATTTATTTTTTAGGAATATGGCACTTTCGACAATTGTACGGAAAATCAAACGATGTTGGGTAAAGCACAAAAGACGCTTAAAATTCATAATAGTCTTTCTCACTTCATTTTGGATGTTGTTATGGATACACAGGACCTTTAACGAAGAGGTGGACTATATCTTCATCAATGAAAACACAGACAAGAAATGCGAAATACCAAACTTGGATACACACGAGAAATCTATCACACAATTTTTGCATCATCTCAAGCCAATTCAGTGCGAGATATCGTCAGATTTTGTATTTATTGATTCTAATGGATTCCTGAGAGTAAACGACACCGCTGTATTGAGGTCTGGGCATAAAAACGTGTCATGTACCTACTCTATAGTAAAACGTTCTGGTGATTACGACATCGAAACGGAAGCGGAAGTGCATTTTTCAAACTCCGTGTATGTTAATGCTGATTTTTTTCTTGTGAAGTGTGAGAATAAGAGGAAAACTGTAGTATATAAAAAATTACACCACACCATTGATTATAAATCTCGAATGCAACAATCACAATTTCTTAATGAATCGAAGGAGCATTTAAATGTGTACGTATTTGGGCTAGACTCTTTGTCTAGGCTAGCTGCTGAAAGAACCATTCCGTTAACACTTCGCTACCTGGAGCAAAATCTGGGAGGATATATTATGAAAGGGTATACGAAAGTCGGAGCAAACACATTTCCGAATTTGATTAGTTTACTAACAGGTAAAGTGTCTCATTCAAACGAGTTACCCCCGTATACGGAGATTTTAGACCCGTATCCGTTCATTTGGAAAAATTTTACTAACTGTGGTTACGCCTCTTTCTTCGCCGAAGATCTACCAGAAATTGGGACATTTACATACTGGAAAGGCTTTAAGGAACAGCCCTGTTTACACTACATGAGACCTTTCTATCTGGCAATGGATAAATTAGGTCTGCCGAATACTAATCAAGACCTTCTTGCATTAGAAAACTACAATATACACCTTTGGCAGAGATCCGCTTTGTGTGTTGGAAACACACCTAAACATAAAATGTTAATGAATTATTACAAACAATTTATAGAAATGTACGGTAATAAAAGAAAATTTGCTTTGAGCTGGCTAAATGAACTTACACATCAATTCGACAATCTTGTACAGTTAGCCGACAGAGATATTATGTTGTTTTTTAAATGGTTGAAAGAATCGGGGAGGTTAGCTAATTCTATATTGATATTAATGAGTGATCACGGAATAATGCAAAAGGCGATCAAAAACACACTAGCAGGACGAACAGAGAATCGTATGCCTTTATTCGCCATTGTGATTCCTCCCTATATGAAATCTAAATATCCACATATCCACCACAATTTACAAACAAATACTCAACGATTGACATCTGCATTTGATGCGCATGAAACTTTAGTCGATGTTTTAGAGAGCAATTTTGTGCGCAGCATGGATTCGGTCAATGAGCGAAAGAAACTTCCACGTGGCATAAGTCTGTTTAGGGAAATTCCAGAGAGACGATCATGTAAAGAGGCAGAGATACCCGGCGATTACTGTGTCTGTAATTCATACGAACGACTTAACAAACATAACAAAACATCAGAGGATTTAGCGCAGTTTTTAGTTTCCTATATAAATCATGGTTTATCTAAACATGAGGGGAAATGTTCAAGATTACATCTGTTAAAGATCGTGAACACTTATCTTGTGAAATCAAATTTACGACGCCGAAAAGATCAGGAGAAATTTTCCATACGAAAATTGATTTTTGAACCCGACCCGGAAGAGGAAACTTACCTATGCATGTTTGAAACTGTTCCTGGACGTGCAAGCTTTGAAGCAACAGTTAGATCAAACAATAAAGGATCGTACGACGTCATTGGTAGAGTAAATCGAGTGAACAAATATGGCAACCAATCGTTTTGCGTTCAGGACAAATTTGCCAAACCTTTCTGTTACTGTGGAGGAGCTCATTGATGTACATGAACATGTATCTTAACGACTTATTTATGATGGTTCAGAGGCAAACGCCACTTTATTTTTTCCACAGCTGTAAAATGCCTGACATGATGCCAAAACGTCGTAAAACCATTAACAATCAATCATATTGAATGAAAATAGATTATTCTTAAAATATATATATGGTTTGACCGAGCATGAAATGGTAATTGACGTGTCCCAAGTGATAACCACAATTCGATTAAATACGGTGAATTCGAAATAGAAATATCTAATCGCTTGGAAATATGTACCATTTATTAATTATCCCTCGCTCTAAGCGCTTACTAACATCTAAATATTTAAAGGGAAAATATGAAAATAGCTATATGGATGCTGAGTCACCTGATCCCACCTCTGGTATATCTAGGGGTCCGTGTTTGCCCAACTCTCTTTTTTGTATTGCTTATAGGAGTTATGAGATTGATCACTGTTCTTTATCTTCGCCTTTCATGATCCACCTATTAATTTAACACCAGTTGACGTAAACAGTGCATTATGACGTCACATTTAGCTTCGTTGTACTCTCCAACCAAACAACTGTGAACACCAATAATACCTCCGTTTGTAATTCAAAACAAAAGAGAAGAAAGCGAAGTTTACCAACAAATTAAAAAAGTAAGCGTATACATATATAAAAAGATAGAGACAATGAACAGTGATCAATGTCATAATAAGCCTATTAAGGTGATCCGTGTTAGAATAGGTCCTCAGTACTCCTTGCTTGTCGTATAAGGCGACTAAATGGGGCGGTCCTTCGAATGTGACCAAAAAACCGAGGTCTCGTGTCACAGCAGGTGTGCCACGATAAAGATCCCTCCCTGTCAAAAGCCATAAGCGCCGAGGATAGGCCGAAATTGTGCAGCCCTTCATCGGAAGTAGTGACGTCTCCATATGAGTGAAATATTCTCGAGAGGGACGTAAAACAATATTCAATCAATCAATCATAACTCCTATAAAGGTGAAGATAACGAACAGTGATCAATGTCATAAGTCCTACAAGATATACAAGACAGAGAGTTGAGTAAACACGGACCCCTTGTTTTACATTTCTATTTGAGTGTTTGTATTTGCAAATTGCACATCAGTCCTGAATTTTTGGCAGTCAAATTCAAAACTTCAAATAACTGTTGAAGCAAATGGTGGCGCCCATAGGGCTCACAGAAATTGGGTATATTATGTCTATATCATGTCGATTTTGTTTTTTCCCCTTTCAAATGTAAAACTTATACGGTACCAATTTTAATGCACCAGATGCGCATTTCGACAAATAATGTCTCTTCACACATCTTACCTTTAGAGTCTTGTATCGCAGAAGAGCTTGCAATCCGTTCGAGCTTCGCTCGGTACAGTTTAATATGTATAAGAACTGCGAACGATATTATTGTTTCGCCTCCTACCTTCTGATCAATTTTTAAAAGTTATCATTTTTAAATGATTTTTTATGTCTGTATAGATATTTTCATGAAGTTTCATAAAAGTTGATTTATTTTACAATAAAAGAGAAATCATTTTATAGTTTGGGTCAAAATAATGTATTTCACTATTGGAATCAATGGAAAATGAAAACTGTTTTTAAAACATTCCACATGAAACAAATTACTTTTTTTGCAGATATTATGAATTGTCATCTAGCAAATTTTTACCAAAACGTTTGTTATTTCACGGGGGAAGATATGTTTATAGACCAAAACACATCGAAAATGTTCACTCTATGATCAATTACAAATGCGGTTAAAGTGTGAAAAATGAAGATTAACAATTTTTTTACTCATTAAATATATGACGTTTCAAAGCCCGGTTTCAAGGAACATATTTTCTACACCCAATCAAAATCTATTAATTCGTGGGGACCAATGTTCTTGGGTAAGCAAAAGTTTGCTGCTTCGTGGGGACGCGATACGATGTCACTAGGAAAGATAACTCTTCTTGGTTTCAATAAATGTTCGAGGACACGTAAATTCGTGGGTAAGACCAACGAAATTCACGAACATTAATGCCCCACGAACAATGACGATTCCATAGTAGTTGAAATTAAAAGCAAGTAATTAATCAACACTGGTATTAAAGTTTATAATCAATAACTATAGGATTCCACTTTGCATTAAAAAAATATCATTACCAAAATTGTAAAGCTTTTTAAAATATACGAGTTGAACATGTAGGCAGGAATCCAGAGTTAGAGTGCATAGTTCTGTGTGACCATTGGACCGAGCGAAGCATGAAATAGCCATTGGCGTGTTCCGTGTGATAATCATAATTCAGTTAAGTACAGTCAATTAGAAATAGAATTATCCAATCTTATGAAAAATATGCTATTCTTGCACAAAACGCCCATTACCTCTTTACATAAAACACGTTCATCATAAACGGTTATTCAAAAATGTGTGTTTATCAAGCCGCCTACATGTATGACATAACAGTAGCTCTTGCTTTCGCCGCTGAGTGCTTATGTTCACTTTTCTTAAACAGTATGTTGAGTTGATTTGTGAAAATTCGGCCTTTTCAACACATTTCTTCGCAATGTTTTCTATTGTTATAAATTATTTTAGCTTAACACGGGGAGTTGTGATAAAAGCTGATACTTAAACATTTATCGAATCGGGAGTAAAGCAAGTAAAATTTACAACGCTTACAAATTAAAAAAAAATTGCGTCGAATATGGCGTAAAATAATTTCTTCTCAAACAGTTTATTTTCCTTATTTGTTGTTTTTCAATTTCAAATCTCCAAAAACATTATTTAGTTGTATTGTTTAGTATTCATGTACATGTATGTTTGTCTAACAAAGGAACATCACTAATGAATACATACTTATACACTAGTCTTTTTAAAATTCATATCAGTATATTTAAATTTTTAATGTTTTTCCTTCGAAATATCTATATATATTGTTTGTTTTATTCAAAAAATCTCGTAAAATTTCACATCGATTTCACAGAAAAGCGTAATTGATTTAGCTTTTTTACAATTAAGCTTTAACATATTCATTTGCACTGTCATTATTGAAAAAAAAAAAGAATTAATTTCTACAGCATGCCTTGTAAATAAAAATTACCCTATGTATTTGTAGATTTTGACGTATGAATAATTCTCTTTAATGTTCAAAAATGGTAAGCGAAACAAAGCAAAACACTGCTTTCCACACCAATGTAGATTATCCCGCCTTAAGCTTACATTCTTCTTGTTCGCCATTACTATCAGAAATGGGGAGGGACAAAAGTATACTTATGTATCTTTATTTGCATAAGAAATAAACGGAAAATGTTCGTCATCAACCAACTCCCTCCGATTCTACATACCTGCTCTTAGGCAGATCTGCACTCTCCTTAATGATAAGAAATGTGTTGATGTGTAACTGTGTTGATCACGGAGTGTTAGACGCGTTTAAACCATTTTCATGGGTTCTACGACCGAATAATTAGCTCATAACGAGTCAAATATGTCAACAATTTGAAAATATGATTGGTCTGAACAGAAATCAGAACATCTCTTAACGTATCATAGTACTTGTAATTCTACTGTTGGTAACATAAATTCTTAAACTTATATACCGGATATTACCGTAGATTAGCTGCTTTTGTGACAAGAAAATTGACCCCTGTAGATCATACATTCCAAGCATCTGCTGTGTCATTCTCTCTCTCTCTCTCTCTCTCTCTCTCTCTCTCTCTCTCTCTCTCTCTCTTACGTACATAATGTACCCGACCTTTAGAATTAGTTAGAATTAATGATTACTTAAATCTAAACGAAATCCGAGTCTTTAAATATTTGATAAATAAATTATTAAATGGTTACTAAGTAACTTGTAAAAAAGAAAATTCAAATTCTCGATTTATCTCGATTTTATTGTGCATGGGAAAGTGCGAATTTTCGTGGTAATTGTATCTTAACTAAATGGTAAACTTTTTGATGAGACGGGAGTCACCCTCGCACATATATGTCAGAGTTCAACATAATGGCGTCCACCTCCAATCCTGCACTACATTTGCAAAATTAATTTGTTTCTAAATATTGGATATAATTCGCCATATATGTGATTGCAACATAAAACCTGTTGCAATACACATAAACATGACAAGATCCACATGTCTGGAATGAGCGAGTATAATGAGAATTTATGAGATTTAAATTTTTATGTCTTTGATATGAAACATATTCCTCACCTCTGCAGGAATTGCAAATCACTGATTTGGTCAAGATCAACATAACTGGTAGTTTGTCAACATTTCATACATTTTATAAATTTAGACTCAATCATTTAAATAATAGAAATGATCAGCATTGCTGTTGTAGTCATTCGCATGTTCACAAATAAATGGAGGAGAGGGGGATAGGATCAACATTATTGGTCGTTCGTCAACATTTGATAAATTTGTACTCTAACTAAGGAGAAAACCTCAGCATATTAGCATTTTTTTAATGATCTAAGATGAGAAGCAGTTACATTATATTCACAATGTATTTATTCATCCATTATCTAGTAATTATACGTAGTTTTGCTTATTGTCAACATATATCTCGAAGAGGATTCTGGGAAGAAATACTGATCCCGCTCTTCTGTTTGAAAATACAACCGATGTCGCTGACAGTTCAGGAGAACTTTCGTCATTTAACAAGACATTTAGCTTTCTTTTCGATTATTTTATTAGTGAAACGTTTAACAAAAAATAGACACCGGGGCCATTTGAAGTAGATCACGTCCGTGTGGTTTTAATATCAATTCATCTAGGTTCTATCTCCCTCATGCATAGCTCTTATCCTTAGACGAAATTGACTCCAGTTTTTGTCATTCTGTTTTTCCCTAAAATAGCTCTTACAAGTTTATTATATATAGGATTTCAAAAATTTCAGTTGATCATTACTGAAGAGACATTATTTGTCGAATTGCGCATCTGCTGCATCAAAATTGGTACCGTATAAGTTTTATATTATATCAGTTGCATTATATGTTACGTAATGACATTTCAGATGCATTATCTGTTACGTAATGGCATTGTTGTAGGTCATTTCAGTCGCATTATCTCTTACGTAATGACATTGTTCTAGGTTATTTCAGTCGCATTATCTCTTACGTAATGACATTGTTCTAGGATATTTCAGTCGCATTATCTCTTACGTAATGACATTGTTCTAGGTTATTTCAGTCGCATTATCTCTTACGTAATGGCATTGTTGTAGGTTATTTCAGTCGCATTATCTCTTACGTAATGACATTGTTCTAGGTTATTTCTGTCGCATTATCTGTTACGTAATGACATTGTTCTAGGATATTTCAAATGCATTATCTCTTACGTAATGACATTGTTCTAGGTTATTTGAGTTGCATAATCTGTTACGTAATGACATTGTTCTAGGTTAGTTCAGTTGTACTATCTGTTACGTAATGGCATTGACTGTTCAAAGCGATGTTGTGCTAAGCTTGTTATCATTTTTAGAAACACAGCTTTAAAATGAATATAGAAATGAATATAGAAAGGGACACGTGGAAAAAAAGTTTGGATTTCTGGGACGTAGCATTTCAAAGAAGTTTTTGATTTGACATTTGAACGTCCGGTGTTTTTTTTTACAGCAATTTCTGTTCCTGTAGATGTATGTAGGTAGTAGATTAAAACAATTGTTCAGTTTCTGTTCCTGTACATGTATGTAGGTAGTAGATTAAAACAATTGTTCAATTTCTGTTCCTGTACATGTATGTAGGTAGTAGATTAAAACAATTGTTCAATTCCTGTTCCTGTAGATGTATGTAGGTAGTAGATTAAAACAATTGTTCAGTTTCTGTTACTGTAGATGTATGTAGTTAGTAGATTAAAAGAATTGTTCAGTTTCTGTTCCTGTAGATGTATGTAGGTAGTATATTAAAACAATTGTTCCGTTTCTGTTACTGTAGATGTATGTAGGTAGTAGATTAAAACAATTGTTCAGTTTGTGGTGTCTATTGTGGAATTGTACAGTGTTTCAATTTGAGACAAAATAAAAAGTAATGAAAGAGCAGTGAGACATTATTGTGTTAATAAATAAGAATTATCAACGCATGCGCCCAGGATCAACTTTTACAATAATTAATATTTGAGAGGTGCAACAGGTGCTGATTATCAGGGAAAATAGATTAAAGATATGAGTGAATTCAAGAGATGAAACATGAAATCACATCGTTTACAAAAGATGAAAATTTCAAGAGATGAAGCATTGATATGATTTACAAGAGTTGAACAATTCAAGGAATGAAATAGTGATCAAAATGATTTGCAGAATTTGATTCTTCGGGAGCTGACGTGCTTTTTGGTTTGCAGGAGATGAACAAATGCATATCTATGATATGCAATTAAGAAATCGACAATTTAAAAGATGATATTTTGCAAGTTAAAGAGTACTTGGAGGATTTAAAGAGATTACACAAGTGAAAGGCTAAGATAAAGAATAGTGATAACTCACATAACTCCTGCACGCAACACAAAATGGATTTGAGCAATCAAAGACCTCCTGGATATACCAGAGGTGGGATCAGGTGCCTAGGAGGAATAAGCATCCCCTGTTTACCGGTCACACCCACCGTGAACTCTATATCTTGTTCAGGTAAACGGCGTTTGCCGTACTCAAAATCACTGTGCAAAGTTTGCAACATTTTGAGCAGTATTTGTTTTGAAAACATGTAAACTCAGGTGACCAGAGACCGCCGTTATCCGTTGTACATTAACAATTAAGCATTTTAACAGCTTGTTAACTATCATTTCATTTTTTTTTTTCAAATTTAGTATGAAGCATCTTTGGGTCAAGGGAGATATGAATTGGAACCTTCGGGACTCCTCCACTCCTGGGGCCTTAGGGTGTGGAAACCTGCCAAACATTGACCAGTTTTCAAACTTTTTCTACATTCACACACCTGTAAATGTATTGACACAAAGACCCAAGGACCGTTTACACTGAAAACAGATTTTACACAATATGAATGTTTTAAATTAACATTATATGACTATTTTGGATCAAGCCTAGCGTCAGAACCCAATATGTATTCATGTAAATTATTCGTGTTAATATTTTGACCCAATAATACAATGTAAATTATATTGGTAAACTAAATCGTGATAACGACTATAGAATTGCGTAATGCATAATTTTAACAAGACTGTTGAAACCCCCTGTAACATCAACATGTTTGTCAGTAGCCTGCCTCGATCTAAAAACTGATTGTGTTTATATTTCTCAACTGATTCGATACACAATAATTTGTTCTGCATATGGTCGGGTATTAAATCGAGCCAGGCTACTCACTGGTGCAGGGGTGTCAACAGTCTCGTTCAAAGTCGGTGTTTCGCAAATTCTACGGTCGTTATAACGATCTAGTTTGCCAATACAACCTATCATTGGGTCAAATGCTGTCTGACGTGTTTCATACCGATTGTTAGGCCGTTCTTAACACACTGAATTTGACTACGGATTACTCCGTTTACTCTATCAAGACATGGGGCTAACGGCGGGTGTGACCGGTCGATAGAAGATGCTTACTCCTCCTAGGCACTTGATTACACCCCTGGTACATCCAGGGGTCCGTGTTTGTCCAACTCTATTTTGTATTGCTTAAAGAAGTTATGAGATTGATCACTGTTCGCTATTTTCGCCTTTCATCAACAACAATTTTTATTTTAGTAATTTCTATCAAATATGATCGGGATCGGTACTTTTTTCTACTTTTTAATAGAAATCTAAAGAAAATAGCAATATTTCTGAAATTTGGTCACTTCATTTCAATTTATTTTTAAGGTAATTGTGTTTAATGTGTCTTGTTTCCAATTGACATACAAAATAAAGAGTTGGGCAAACACCACTGTATATACCAAAGGTGGGATCAGGTGCCTAGGAGGACTAAGCATCCATGTCGACCGGTCACAGCCGTCGTGATACCTATTATCTTGATCAGGTAAAAAGAGTAATAGGTAGTCAAGATCAGAGTGCCAAGTGAAACGCGTCAGACAGCATTTGACCCAATAATAGGTTGTATTGACATACTAATTCATTATAACGACCTTAGAGTTTCAAAAATGCTGACTTTAAAGGACACTGTTGAAACTTCTATGACATCAACTTGTTTGTCAATAGCCTGCCTCGATTAAAGACAAAAATCTTTATTCGCCATTGTGATTCTACCCTATATGAAATGTAAGTATCCACATATCTACGACAATTTACAAACAAATACTCAACGATTGACATCTGCATTTAATGCGCATGATATTGTTGTCGATGTTTTAGAAAGCAATTTTGTGCGTAGCATGGATTCTGTTAATGAGGGGAAGAAACTTCCACGCTGTATAAGTCTGTTTAGGGAAATTCCAGAGAGATGATCATGTAAAGCGGCGGAGATACCCGGCGATTACTGTGTCTATAATTCATACGAGCGATTTAACAAAAATGACCAAATATCAGATCCGGATATAGGGATCACGGCAGGTGTGACCAGTCGACAGGGGATGCTTACTCCTCCTAGGCACATGATCCCACCTCTGCTGTGTCCAGGGTCCGTGTTTGCCCAACTATCTATTTTGTAATGCTTGTAGGAGTTATGCGATTGAGCACTGTTCGTTATCTTCACCTTTCATCAGAGGACTTAGCGCAGTTTTTAGTTTCTTACATCAACCATAATTTATCAAAGCATGGGGGGAAATGCTCCAGACTCTATCTGTTAAATATAGTCGATACTTATCTCGTGAAATCAAATTTGCGGCGCCGAAAAGCCGATGAGAAATGTTCCATAAGAAATTTGGTTTTCGAACCAGATCCGGAAGAGGAAACTTACCTCTGTTTGTTTGAAACTGTTCCTGGACATGCAATCTTGGAAAGCAACACCGAGATCAAACAATAAAGGATCGTATGACGTCATTCGTAGAGTAAATCGAATGAACAAATATGGCAACCAATCGTTTTGCATCGAGGACAAATTTCCCAAACCTCTCTGTTACTGCGGTGGGGCTCATTGATGTGCATGTACCTTAACGACTTTATTTCCAAACATGGTCTAAAGACAAACGTTTCTTCATATCTTTATATCCATGAACAATTTCAGCTAAAAATATAGTCGCTATCGTTTACCTCCATCCATCCGAGGTCAAAACTAAACCTTTAATCAGAAATTGATATTAACCGTTGCACGAAATGAAAAATATTTCCATGTCTTACAGTCGAAACATTTTACATCAAGGTACAATGGGCAGATGCTAACTCACCGCAAATTGAAAATATCTATTGTCGCATGGGCAGTAGCAATTTTTGAGCGCGAACTCGTTTTAAAACAAGATTGAAATTATAGTTTGTGTTTGTTTCATTTTTTGCCACCTTATTTTCGGCGGTCTTAATTGATCACAAATGTTTATTGAAGTAAGGGCATTTGGATCAAAGTCTCTCAAGATCATTTTCGAATGGTTAAAGTCATTCAAAACATATATCTTAATGTAAGAAAACGGTTGTTTATTTCAACATTTTTTGAACAAATATAGATTTTTTATGGCACAAAGAGCCAAATGGCATTCAGACAAGAGTCTCACAAGGTAATTTCGTAAATGACAAGGTCACTCGGAACATAGAAGTCAAACATTCAACACAAAACCAACAAAAACTGTTCCAATCAATAAGTCAAAGAGAGCTTGACCTCTGCACGTGCAGAACTATATGGCAAAACTCGCCAGCTCTTTAAGAGGAAGAGGTCATCTCGGCTGCAATTGGGGTGGGTTGGACGTTAGGACTCACCGATTCTCGAAGCAGTCCTTCATAATTCATGTCTGGACATTTACATTCAGCTTTGACCTGTTCTAGAAATTAATGTGCCACTAGGTGACACTGCCGTTTGTTTGAAATAAATGATTTGAATGCTATACTAACTCTCTATCATTATTAATTAAACAGTGCTTACTTTCTAGGTATAGTATGAACATCTAAGAATAAAACCAGTCACTAAATTTTCCGTTTAGATGAGTACTTCCATGAACGAATCGTTTATCTCATGTTATTTCTACAAAATGTTGCACTTGATGTTAGAAACACAATTCCTGAATATTTTACTTCATAGTATTTGAATTATTCATAACCAAGATGAGGTTGGAATTATTCGGCAAATATCTTATCCCGATCCTGTCAGAATTTGGAATAATCGCAGTGTTGATATAAGGGAAGAAGCCACTATAAAAGGTTCTGTTAAACAATGATGAAAAACCAATTTTCAAAATTGTGGGTTTTTTAATGTAATTCACACAAATTTGAGACATAGCAGTATTTCATACTGATTTATTTTGTTGTAACCTAACCAACAATCCAAATTGTTTATGTGTACTATTAGAAGAAAGGCGAAGACAATGAAGAATTATCAATCTCATAACTCCTATGAAAAAAGAAAAAAGATAGTTGGACAAACACGGACTCCTGGACACACCAGAGGTGGGATCAGGAGCCTAGGAGGAGTAAGTACCCCCCCCCCCCCCCCATAGACCATTCACATCCGCTGTTAGCCCTATATATTGATCAGGTATAAGGAGTAATCCGTAGTCAAAATCAGCGTGCCAAGAACGACCTAACAATCGGTATGAAACAAGTCAGACAGCATTTGACCCAATGATAGGTTGTATCGGCAAACTAGATCTTTATAACAACCATATAATTTGGAAAATGCTGACTTTAAACGAAACTGTTCAAACCCCTTTAACATCTACTTGTTTGTCAGTAACCTGAAGAAGATGCTTACCACTTGATGTCTGTGTGTAAAAATATGCAACAGCAAGACACTGATTGATGAAGAAACTGGTATCATTTAATGATATATACATTATACATGGGCAGTAAATGCTCCGAGGGAATAATTCTCTTTCTGGGGTACAAACTTTAGAAATTTTCAAGGTTATTATTTTTTTTCTAAATGTTTGGTAAAAAATGATTATATGTACTTTTTGTGTATAATTTAAAATGTAATCTTCATTTTTAAAAAAAAAGAAATTATATAATGATACTACTTCTCTACTCTGTTAACACAAATTACATTTATCTATTGTACAATATGCCTTTGTATTACTCATCTTGTATAACAATCTTATAGATTATTGCATTGGAAGAGTGCTATTAAAGTGTTTTAACTTGTGACTAATCCTTTTAATGTTTTATTGTTTTCATGTACATTGCTGTTTGATATTGAAAAGGTGAATATAAAAAACAGTGATCAATTTCATAAATCCTATAAGGATTGCAAAATTACGAGTTGGACAAAAACGGACCCCTGGGTATACCATTAGAGGGAGCAAGTGCCTAAGAGGAATAAGCATCCCTGGTCAACCGGTCACACCCACCGTGAACCATATATCTTGATCGGGTAAAGGGAGTAATCCACAGTCAAAATCAGTGTGTAAAGAACGGACTAATGATTGGTATGAAACACGTTAGGCAGCATTTGACCCCAAAACAGTTAGTATTTGCAAACTAAATCGTTATAAAGAAAATAGAATTTACGAAATGAAGACTTTAAACGAAACTGTTGAAACCCCTGTCACATCAACTTGTTTGTCAGTAATCTGCCTTGATTTAACAACTGGTCATACGCTGAACAAGCTTTTGCGTATCAAACCATTTGAGAGACATAAACACCATGTGCAGGTGATAATGGACTATTGCCAAATAAATATGGGTAGTTGACAATGGAGAAGATTAAGCCATCCCATTTGCCATTAAGTTGAGCTGTTAGTTTGCCGTTAACAACTACCTTCAATAAAATACTTAAGTACAAAGTATAATAGAAAATACCAAGTTTTAAGGTCATAGAATACCCAAGATTTTGGACTTATTAACGGAAGTAGAATTTGGCTATGTTTACGTGGGGTTTTCTATTATTACATTAAAGATCCATGTAAATCGGTGATATATATATGAAATATACGAATAAAAAAAATCTTTTTTAAGATTCGTTTTTGCAATGTTTTTCATCGAATCTTGAATTAAACATTTGTGAATAATGTAAAAAAATAAATAATTGAAAAGTGGTTTTATTGGAAAATGTTGTAGTGAATATGGGTTTTTATAAAATGTATTATGCTGTTAAATAGTTTTGCAAAATACAACATTGGTTTGGGCATTCTATGTTCTTAAATTCGTCAATGGGATTTTCTCTATTGGAAGGCTTTATGATTCCGCCGCCCACAAATCGGACTGAAAATTAATCAGCAAGGAATTGAACCGAGCTTTAGAAATAATCAGTGATGTTAAACGAGAAGTTTTTTGACAAGGCAATAAAACATTGCAGTGACAAACCTAGGGACATATGGACATAATATTAAAGGAATTTTACCCTTCAAATTTACCGATACATCAACATCCTATCTTTAAATGGATTTCAAAGTTGTTTCAAAATCCTGTAAAATCTCAAATGCTTTCAACCATTTTTTGTAGCATACGTCTCAAATTTTAGAAAACATTTGATGATTCACACCCTAAAATTGAACAACAAATGCCAAAGGCGCATTCAAAATTCCAATGTATCTAGAGAAGTTTTGAAGGAAGTAGTTGAAGGCACGTCAAGTTCAAAAACTGGAGGCGTGGATGAAATTTCTGTAAAATTACTGAAATTGAGTATTGAGGTTGTAGCCGACATTTTGTATTAATTTCGTCGTGAACTTTTCTACACAGAAGGTTGAAGTTGTAAATGAAAGAAAAGGCAAGAGTTAACCTGCTTTTCAAATCTGAGGAAAATTTCCATGTTACTAATTATAGATCTGTATCTGGAAAGACATGTTTTCAATACTTTTTACGAGTATTTAAATGCAAATAAACTTTTAACAGAGCATTAGTCAGGTTTCAGAATAAAGCAGTCTTGCGAAACTGCTTTACATATTATCATTGACAAATGGCTTGAAAACATTGATAAAAGGAAAATTGCAGGTGCACTTTTTATTGATGTATGCAAAATGTTTGACATATTAATCATGATGTATTGATTCACAACGTGTTGTTTTATTTGTTGGTATTTGTGAAAAAACTTTCAAATAGTTTCATTCTTATCTGCACGAACGATTACAATGTTTCAATTGGAAGGCGACCATCATACGTATGTTACCATCGGAGTCCCTTAGAGCTCTATATTTGGTCTAATGTTTTTCTTTTTATTCTTTTGTAAATGACTACTCCACATGTCTGAAACACTCTACAATTAGATGTGATGGAAATAAAGGATGGTCTATTAAATATTATGGAAAGGATGCATAAAAAGAAATTGACAATACAGTTCAAGGAAACAGAATGTATTTTAATAGGAACGTCACAGAAATTATTGAAATATACACGATTTTGTTGAAATTTTCATAGACAATTTTAAATTCGACAAACGTCTTGGTGTCTACGTCAAAAAATCTTAGTCAGAAAGAGATTAGATATTTTCATGTCGAAGGAAGTACTAGAAATTTACAATGCCATAGTTTTTCCTCATTTTAATTATCATAATATATTATGGGGTGATGCCAAGAACAAGAGAAATATTGATACGCTTTTTAGATTACATTAGAGAGCAGCAAGGATCCTATTGCATACCAAAGTATCTCATCCGGTGTCAACTTTGTATCTTATAAAATTTGAGACGGCTGTCTTTGACTATTTCATGTATCGAAAAATATATTCTTGTGTTCAAAGTTTTACATCGCATGACACCAGAGTATTTGAATGTTTAATGTTAGTATAAGAAAAATAAGACAAAGTTTCAATGGTTTTATTTATATTGCAAGAGCCAAAACAAAATATTTCATATGATCTTTTATAATTTCAGCTGCAATATTATAAAACTCATTTCGATATTAGAAAATGCACAATTTCAACATATTTTAAATCAGCCTATGTCAAACATTAGTTTGACTCTCAACAATACGCAGGTGTTTGTGATCTCTTTTAGGGAGTTTTGATCTGTATGTAAAATAACTGTGATATTTCCAAGTTTTATGATATGTTCTTCGATCCATAAGCACTTAACGTTTTAAATATATATGATAAAAAATTCTTCCCATCAACAAAATATTCGCAAGGTGTATCACGCCGCCATCTTGGTTATTTTTCACCGCTTACATCAGCGCTGCATCGCTTTCAATTTTCTTCGATGAGTTGGATATAATTTGATAATTATACCCCCCTACTGTTTAGAAGCAACTGTGTCAATGTCTCACCTCGCGCATCGTCACGGTGAAGTAAAAATGAAGTCATTTATCGGCTGTAATCAACCGTTGAACATCGTATACTGCATATCAAAAGAACAAAATCGGTAAAATCGGGTAAGATAGTGGCATGATATGTCTTATGAATAGTTTGTCAAGTGATTGTAGTGATCTTGATATGTGCATATACATGTATATGTGTTAAAGACGGGACCACAATGTAACCGAGTTTGTTTAGTTATTGTGTGATCCTGTATAGATACAGGATATCATTAAGAATGTCTCTTTATCCAAAAACCTTTAATGAAGTACATGTATCTATATCAGAATGGAAATCTAATTCTAAGTGAACAGTGATCAATCTCATAACTCCTATAAGGGTGAAGATAACGAATAGTGATCAATCTCATAACTCCTATAAAGGTGAAGATAACGAATAGTGATCAATCTCGTCAATCCTATAAGGGTGAAGATAACGAACAGTGATCAATCTCATAACTCCCGTAAAGGTGAAGATAACGAACAGTGATCAATCTCATAACTCCTATAAAGGTGAAGATAACGAACAGTGATCAATCTCATAACTCCTATAAGGGTGAAGATAACGAACGGTGATCAATCTCATAACTCCTCTAAAGGTGAAGATAACGAACAGTGATCAATCTCATAACTCCTATAAAGGTGAAGATAACGAACGGTGATCAATCTCATAAATTATATAAAGGTGAAGATAACGAACGGTGATTAATCTCATAACTCCTATAAAGGTGAAGATAACGAACAGTGATCAATCTCATAACTCCTATAAAGGTGAAGATAACGAACAGTGATCAATCTCATAACTCCTATAAGGGTGAAGATAACGAACGGTGATCAATCTCATAACTCCTATCAAGGTGAAAATAACGAACAGTGATCAATCTCATAACTCTTATAAAGGTGAAGATAACGAACAGTGAGCAGTCTTATAACTCCTATAAAGGTGAAGATAACGAACAGTGAGCAATCTCATAACTCTGATAGAAACACAAAATAGAGCTAGAGCTTGGCAGACACGGATCGCATCACAGTTAAGGTTCCAATAAGGAGACATGTCCAAATCTATACAGGAATGTGTATTATGACATCACACAAAAACAACAAAGAATCACAATCCTTCAAAATAACCTGAAATAAAAAAATCAATGGTTCTAAAATGCACGGCAATATAGCACTATACACTAAAACCTTACATTAAACGGGTTTTCGTCGTTAATGTAATCTGAAAGCTTGAAATATCAGCAAAAAAAAAAATGATTGTGATTCACTTGTCGTCATGACGTCATTATGATAGTCTGACTCATTTCATTTGCAGTACGTGGCGGATCAACTTCTTTTTATAATAAAAAAATATATTTTACAATGAATGGAAAACTATTTGCAGATGCCTATAAGACTATTATTTTTAGAACAATGCGTATCTTATGAATTCACTGAAATATGTTCTAATTATCCCGTGGAAAATCATAAATGCTTCATCTGTAGATAAGGATCAGATGGGTGGGACTTATAAATCGATTTATTGCAAGGACATACCCTAAATGCATCACGACAGGCTTTTTTTTAAAACTGAACCAAAGAAATATTAAGGTATTTGAAAATGCTGCGATCCTGATGAAATTTTAGAAATAAATTATTTACATGTATTTCAAATCAAAATGCAGTTAATTGATGGGCAAAAAAATTCCACACGTAATAAAATATTGTTTCAACAATATAAATCGAATTGTGTAGAATTCTGCAGCGTGTTTATAACTACAGATGTTGTTTAAAACATTCATGAATTAAAGTTTGAATTTCAACCTCATTATGCCATTGCAATATCGAAATTTATTGATGACCTCAATATCACAGGTATATTTGATGAAACCACGTGAGGCCGAATAACGTGATCAATCTAAATATAAAGTATAATCGTCCTGAATTATATTTCAGTACATCATATTTTGATCCTATATCGGTAAAGTTCCAAAATGTTCCATCCGTCCTAATTAATGACGTATTTCAATGTAAAACTTGTAAGGTACCAATTGTGATGCACCAGATGCGTATTTCGACAAATGTCTCTTCAGTGATGTTCAACCGAAATGTTTGAAATCTGAAATAACAATGAAGTTTTAAAGCTATTTTAGGGGAAAACAGAGTGCCAAAAAAGTGGAGTCAAATTCGTCTAAGGATAAGAGTTATGCGTGAGGGAGATAATCCTTAATGGCATATCTTCGGTAAAAAATTCCATTGGACACCTTAACTGTGTTGCGACCCCTGGATATACCATAGGTGGGATAATGTGCCTAGGAAGAATAAGCATCCCCTGTCGACCGGTTACAGCCGCCGTGAGCCCTATATCTTGATAAGGTAAACGTAGTAATCTGTAGTCAAAATCGGTGTACAAAGAACGGCTTACGAATTGGTTTGAAACACGTCAGACAGCATTCGACAGACAGGTTGTATTGGGAAACTAGATCATTAAAACGACTATAGAATATAAGAATTGCTGAAGTCAAACGAGACTTTTGAAACCCCTGCAACATCAACATGTTTGAACAAAAGCAGAATAAGCTCTTGCATATTGAATCAGTTGAGAGATATATATTTAAAAAGTGACATTCCTTTTCTGTGGTATTCCTTCCACTAGCAACCTCACAATTGTACTTTACATAATATATACTTTGTGTCCATTCATTACCTGTTTGTTTGGTATGTTTACATTTCCTCTATGCCTCATGTCTCTATCGCCTAGTTGACGAGGAGCTTAAACGCAACCCTCCCCCAGACATGATGCTAATCCACTTGGGATCAAATGACCTTACTGTGGAAGGATGTACTGCCTTTAAATTCATTAAAGAAATACAGTTTAGCCTTTCGAGATACAATGCATTGTTGCCTACAACCAAATTAATCTGGTCATCGATCGTGCCCAGATTATTCTGGCATGGTGCTCCTGTAAATTGTGTGGGAAATTGATAAAAAGAGGAGAAAAATAAATAGAAGTATTAGGAAATGTGTTGTTGAATTAAAGGGAGCTTACATTAACCACTATTTGAATATTACTGCAAGTCAAATCAACCTTTTCAGACATGATGCGACTTATCTGTCAAAAGTATGCGACCTGGTTTTTCTGAATAATATTCAGGGGGCGTTTGAATTTTTTTTACCCTAAGTAAGGACAATCTCCACTTCCTTGAATGCTATTCTCTTCTGCTGGCCTAAGAACATTAGATGAACTAGAAACTCGGGATATATCAACAAAATGTGTTTCCTAATTCAATTTTTGCGTGTAATTCCCCTGTCATCTTGCACTTCTGTTAACTCTTCACCTAGCCTTAATTTTGTGGGGGGCATTATATCAATATCTGTGGCGGGCACTGGGGAGACCTTTGTGGTATGTAGGGACGTCCACCCAACCTGTTGTCACCTCCCATCTGTTGACAAAGCACGAGGGCAGTAACAGTGTACAAAACCCGCCATATAAAAGTTAATTGGCAGAGCTTACACTAGAATTATTTACAAAAATATATTATAATGGATGTTTTTAAATCCAATGTGGGGTTCACGGTATAACATGCAGTATTTAAACCCCCTCCAAAAGGAGGGTAGGCTACAGGTCGGTCATAACAAATATAACAAACCAGATAGCAAGTAGGAAACAGGGTGTGAGGGTCGGGGTCTCTGATATCCTGTCCATCAGTTGGTAAACTGAGGACCTGTCACTGGCACAAAAAGTTAGGACACTGGTTTGCCCAATATGTTCTTTCTGGCATACAAGATGTTTCCCCAGTCCTCTACAAAATTTGCGGCCAATTTTATCCACTATTGTAAGAAGTTTGTTCGTTCATTAAAAAAAATGCTGAAACTACAGTACCTATTGTCTATCTGTGCTCCTATGACAGAAGAGGAAGGAACTAACAAGTTCAAGGAGGATAATTGTTTTAACGAGATTCTTTGATTGCGTTTGTTTATTTGTCACTATCTAGTATCTTCGATTAATGTACTTGGCATAAAAAACACCTACAAGTATTGTACTTTTTCTCAGCTCTTACAAAACACACTGTATTGTAATACCAGTCAGAAACGACGGAAAAGACAATAAGCATTATCAGAGTACATAAGCTTACAATAAGGGTCAAATTCCTATTACATGTAAGTGGAAATTGCATAACAATATTCAACGAATTGACAGTACAGCTGCCTAGTAGAATGTAAATATGAGACAAATGCGGGGGTGTATATGTAAACTAGAGACAGATATGGGGGTAGATATATGTAAATTAGAGATAACTGTAGGGGTGTTTAAGTAAATCAGAGACAAATCCGGTGGTATATATGCAAATTAGAGACAAATATAGGGGTGTATATATAAACTGGAGACAAACGCATGGATGTATATGTAAAGTAGAGACAAATGTAGGGGTGTATATGTAACTTAGAGTCAAATGCGGGAGTATATATGTGCTATTATAGAATTAGTCGGATAACAATCAATTTGAACTTTTTGCACTTAAAGTGAAACGGAACTTATATGCTTGTTATCGTCAACTTGATTAAATCTGCACAATACATGTATAAGGAAATAGTTTAAAATGACTCATACTTTCCCTTTTACTTTACTTAGTTTACTGTATGTTAAAGGGAAAGGCAACCCAAAAGATATTTGCATGATAAATGATAGGATTAATTATATGATAAAGATTTGTCATACTATTCTGTTGATATACGTCCGAGATCAGCTTCAGTACTAATTTGAAAACGTTAAACATTGACATTCCCGCTATTTATAGAGGCTGCCATGATGTGGAACTCTTTTGTATTCAAGACCACAAAAATCAATAATTTTGACGTCACATCGTCTGTTCCGGTTTTGATGATATTCTAAGATCATCAAAGATGTGCATGAGGTAGATTTTACGAATAAATGGGTTGATGTCTTCCTGTGAAGCAATTAATTACACTAATGCAAAGGGGAGATGTGATTTTTTTTCTCTCGAAATTCCTGACCCAACCAATTCATTTGAAAAGAAAAGACTACGTAAACTGGATCCATCATTTGCGTAATAACGAGTTGAGGTTCGAGACATTTGTATTAAGAAACGTTACCATCTACCTGGTCTACAACTCGACTGAACGTTTTCTTTTCTTAATTTCTTCTTGCGAAAGAACGGGCTTAAATCTACACGGCTCCAAACTTAACTGTTCGTGACTTGTCATGTTTACAGTGCTACTGATGAAATAAACCGGAACAGACGGTGTGACGTCATAAATTAAACATCAATGGCCGCTCTCTTAGCGACGGGTAATTTAAAATGCATAATAGATTAATATTGATTTAATTGTTAAGCAAGAATTGCTGTTGTTAAAGACTGTCAATTACGATATCAGTAAGTAATACTTTATTCATAAAAGCAACAATGTGATTAGGGATGCCTTTCCCTTTAAGTAAGAGGATTTAGGTAACTGCATTGTTCGAGTTGAGCAATCACCCTGTGTAAGAAGAAAGACATTGTTATCATGCAAGGTGAAGATAACGAACAGTGATCAATCTCATAACTCCTACAAGCAATACAAAATAGATAGTTGGGCAAACACGGACCCCTGGACACACCAGAGGTGGGATCAGGTGCCTAGGAGGAGTAAGCATCCCCTGTTGACCGGTCACACCCGCCGTGAGCCCCATATCCTGATCAGGTAAACGGATTTATCCGCAGTCAAAATCAGTGTGCCAAGAACGGCTTAACAATCGGTATAAAACACGTCAGACAGCATTTGACCCAAAGCGAGGTTGTATTGACGAACTAGATCGTTATAACGACCATAGAATTTGCGAAATGCTGACTTCAATCGAGACTGTTGAAATCCCTGTACCATCAACTTGTTTGTCAGTAGCTTACCTCGATTTAAAAACTGACTATACCCAGAACAAGCTCTTGCATATCGAATCAGTTGAGATATATGAACACCATATGCAGGTGATAATGGAATATTGCTACATAAATGTGGGAAGTTGACGATGGAGAAGCTGAAATCATCCCGTTTGTCATACAGTTGAGTTGTTAGTTTGCCGTTAATGTCTACTTTCAATAAAATATCTAAGTATGAAGCAGAAGTGGACGACTCTGTGGTGTCCTTTATTTCGAGCTCACAGGGATATATCAAATCGACATATGAATGAAAGCTATCATTGTTAATAGACAAAACGTCATCGATATATCTAAAAGTCGAATTGAAGGTCACAGCGAGAGATTTTTTCTTCTCACGTAGAAGTTTTTGAATAAATTCTGCTTCATATGAATATAAAAACAGGTCAGCTAACAAAGGAGCACAATTCGTGCCCCTGGGAATTCCAACAGACTGTTGGAAGACCTGATCACCAAAGACCACGAAGATATTGTCAATGAGGAACTCTAGCATATTTTTTATTTCAACTTCAGAGTACTTGTGCGTGGAATCAGAGTGGTGTTTAACAAAGTAAGTTTTTGAATGACTGATCACTAGATATGAATATTTCTGTTTTCCGTTTTTGTTGAAGAAGCAACTGTCTATGATGTCAAAAAGTCTAGTCTTTAATTTATCGTGAGGAATGGTCGTGTATAGTGTTGAAAAGTCATAGGTTTTAATGCTATTGATTTGGGAAAACTTCTGTGATTTCAAGTTTACTAAAAGTTCTTTAGAAGTTTTTAGAATCCACATTTGATTAACACCACTTCTGGCATATGTAGTCGCACAGTAAGTTTGAAGTTTCTCCTTCACAGCTGTTAACATTTTCGTGAGGAGCAAAGATAGGGGCTTGGTAGAGCACTTACTGGATCCAGCAATGTATCTTTGTTTGTAAGGGTTTTTATGTAGTTTAGGAATCCAGTATAGGTACGGTAACTCATATTCATTCGACCCATAGACTGGAATATTAAATGTGTCTAAAACTGAAGCATGGTTTTGAAGAATTTCGTCTTTTGAAAGGGCAGTTGGAGTATAAGTATGATTACCAAAAGTGGAATTAATGCCAAGTTCGTTTAAAATACAGTTGTAATAATGAGCCTTACAAAGACAATGTTGTTACTAGCTTTGTCAGCTGGAACCAAAACATATTCCTCATGTAACCTATCTAATTCTTTTATCACTTCTGGTTTACTAAACACGTGTAGGTTATAAGATGATTAAGACCATCATTTCTAAACATTATCTAAATCTTCAAACTGAATACAGATATACTATCTTTTTAGATAAACGATGAATCTTAATTTAAGTCAATTCCAAAGCTCACTATTTGCACGTAACTCGTTTTAAACTGGGATAATGCATTCTCTCCATTAAACTTGCGGTTAGTGTGAGGTCGTAATGTTTAGGATTTTCTGGACCAATAACACATCATTTCAATAATTAACAAAGAATTATTAAACATTTACGGTATATATGTAAATAAGAGCTAATATTGTGTAATGCAATTAAAAGTTTGAAATGAAAGGTTGGAAGTAAATGAATAAAATGTACATAAGTTCCAAATCCGGATATTTACATGTATGAAAGATGACGATAACGAGCAGTGATCAATCTCATAACTCCTATAAGCAATACAAAATAGATAGTTGGGCAAACACGGACCCCTGGACACACCAGAGGTTGAATCAGGTGCCTAGGAGGAATAAGCATCCCTTGTCGATCGGTCACACCCGCCGTGAGACCTATATCCTGATCAGGTAAACGGAGTATATCAACTAATGCAAGGTTGTGGTCAATTTGATGGCTAAGCATTCTCAAGCAATAACCCCTGAACTCAAGGTTGTACAAAAGTACAATGGTACAATTCATCAAGTAGTGAACAAAATGCATCATTGAGTCAAGTCTGTTATCAGCAGGACTCCCATATAGAGGTGAGCTAGCATAGGAATATATAGAACAAGATTCCTACGCGTAGCGATATATCCCCCAACGCTGCCAAATAAGTTGAAACACCAAAGTCCCACAACTCCAGTAAAATTTGTGAAATCGAAATTACGGTGGGGTATGATTAACTACATATTGCTACTAATCCTGTAAAATTAGAACAAAATCCGATCTATGCGGAGCTGTGTCCACAAACTGTTCCTGAATTTATTATTTGAAGTCTCCCTCCTCGAGTTCTATCTTTATCAAATAGATATGCAAGTTTCCTCGCGCAGTTTACACCTATGTACAAAATGGAGGAACAAGAGATGAATAATTTAGATTTCATTTTTACAATGCACAATGAAAATATGCTGAAGTTAAGGTGTGCGATATGGCCCATGGGTATCTTGAGTTCATAATGTATAAAAAATATCCTGCATACCACGAAAGATTACGAGAGCTGTACTTGTTACAGAACATTATCAACAGGAAACAAATCTCTGCATATCCACAATTTCCCCTGCACTAATCAAAACGTGCTTAGTGATCGCATGTGTCTTGTGAAGTCTTCTTGTTCCTACGTAAGTTATTTTTCTTTTGTAAGTTAGCATTGATTTTTTCTAAAGTTCCATTTTATTTTTTTTTCACTTATCTAGAAATGTCCCGAGCTTTAGAAGAAGTGCAACAAATTTTGATCAATGCATAGTGCTCAGTACGGTAGAAATAAATGCCTTTGTGTTTTATCGTGCCAACGCCTATCCAGGTTTTAATGTGATATTCGAGAGACCCCAGTGTACAAAGGCGGTATAGAGTTTCCCCTCTTAGCGGATAAAACGTCCTTGGATAGACCCCATTGTTCCTGGATTGTACCTATTTTAACGCTTATAGCGCATCATTCTATTGATTGATTGATTATGGTTTTACGCCGTTTTGGCAATATTTCAGCCATTTTACGGCGGTTAACTAATCAAAATATGTTTATGAGTGTTTGAGTTTCCCTGACGGCCCCCAACGAGCCTAGTCTTTTTCGAAAATCAGGGAAACGGTCTTTTGTGTGCCAAGGGGTGCACATCATTCTATAGTTACTAAAACATCTAATGTTTGTTATAATAAGTTTCGTTTAAAGAATTGATATCTCAAGTAAAACAAAAACTTTAATACGGCAATTTATGTTCATTTGCAGGAAATGTGTGTCAAATTTATGTGTTATTTATAAACGTTTCTCTTAAATCTTCAAGACATCTGTATATAAATGTACTCATTAACAGCAATGGGCTACAATAGAAAGGTCAATGACATATGTATATAGTCATTAACTATAATGGTCTACAATAGAAAAACACTCCCCTCCGATAAAAACGTCTTACACTTAATTAGGGACAGATGATACTAAGAAAAGTATAAAAATAAATCAACAAAGCATTTTGTACAGATTTTACCATTGATAAAACATATTCATATCAAAAAAGATGTGTACACATGTATAATAATCCTTACTTTTGCATTTTCACGAAAATCTAATAATAATAAAAAGATGATATCTATTATTCAGACAGAATTGCACAATCAATTATACAAAGTAGTTTACAATATATACAGTGAAACTTCTCCAAACCGGCCCCTCAGAAAACCGATTCTCCCTGAATATCGGCCGATTTTCAAAGTCCCGGCAGAAACCTTAACATTTCCTTACAAAGAAAGTCTCACAAAACCGGCCACCCCTGAAAACCGGACATCGGCCACTTTTTAAAGTACAATTGTTAACAAACATGCGTAATTTACCCTTATAATACCGGCCACTATTTGAAGACTAGAAAATTTCGACCAGAGGGGTGATTAAGACTGGCCAGATGTGAAAAATGACTGACCTACCAGCCAGGTGGGAAATTATCGACTGGAGTTGTGAAAAACACGAGTGGCCTCTATAAGTTCTATAGTTTACCTGTGCTGTCCAGGGTGCTAATTGGTGCTTGGCTAATCAAAGTGGCCCATTTAAATTTATGTACAAAATTTTATAAACAGATATGCACATATTGAATGACTACAATCAATACGCCGTATTGTTGCACCATGAATATAAGCGGTAGTTAATAAATATTAAACCCATGACTGTTAATGATAATTTACAATAGATAAATAATTTTGGGGGGTTTCCATAGATTTAAAATTCCTGAAAAACATCACAATTAAAATTATATATTTACTACTCTACTTTTCCAAAACGTCAAAACAAATTTGTTAACGATATAAGCAATGGACGTAAACAGAGTTTTTATAGGTAAGGGGAATTCCAATAATAGGCCTCTGTGTTTTCTTTATGTATCCTGTTATAAATTTTAAGTTAAAATTAGATGATTGCAGCAAGACTATTTCTGGTAATAATTACCTGTAGGTACTTGCGGTCTAAATTGATCTCCACCGATAATTGATCATAGATCCCCATATCAATGTGAGCAGTAACTACTCTGTGTATTAATTGCAGCAATCAAATGGCTATGTGTTTGTTTTGTTTATTAAAACATAAGCCGAAATTCTACATAAATGCTGCTAGTCTACAGATTTCTCTACATATATCAAATGCCGTTTTATTTAAACGGACCATTTTCCATTATTTATGCATGTCAATGTAAAAATGTTTATTCATGTTTAATTAGTTTTAGTGCTATCAATTGAAAATAAACATTTTATTTCCAATAGTGAAATAATAGTCCTTGAACACCATATTATATGGTTTGTGGTATGTCAATGAAATATCTTATAAAAATTGAGCTGAAATCTCTCTAAATGCTAAATTCTCGGTATACAATCAATTATACAAAATAGTTTAATATATATATATATATATATATATATATATATATATATATAGAGAGAGAGAGAGAGAGAGAGAGAGAGAGAGAGTTCTTATTTCTATGTAACCTAAGTATTATTGAGTGCCAAAGGGAAGTGTGGGATTATGTAAAATATGTCCAAGGTGTGTATTTTCTGATAATATCTGGTAATATCTAGGCATCTGATCCCAACTCACGTATAATCAGGAGCCCGTGTTTGCCGAACTTTCGAATTTGTATTCCTTATACAAGTTGTGACATTAATCAGGGTTTGCTATCTTCACCTTCTATAAAATTGCCCCGGAAATGATAAAGATCTTAAAAACTATTGTATTTTTTTTTGCTCTTGTAACGCAAGATAAGTATAAGATCTCTATCTCTCTCTCTCTCTCTCTCTCTCTCTCTCTCTCTCTCTCTCTCTCTCTCTCTCTCTCTCGTATTTCTTGTATCTACCTCATTTTTTAATCTAAAACATTCAAATATTCTAGTGTCATATGATGTAAAACTGAAGCATAATTTTTCGATATGTAGAATAATCAGTCAAAAGCATCCATCTCAGATTTGTTAGTATATGTAGGAGTTTGACACTGAATGAGGTACTTTGATATGTAAAATAGTCATCGTTGCTCTCTTCTGGAATCTAGAAAGCCCATTAATATGTCTTGTTCTTGGCATTATGCCATACGGTACAACTATAATGGAAATTAGGAGAAAATATGGTATTGTAAATTTTCAGTAGGGCTTCCTTTGACCTGAAACTTCCCATTCTCCCCAAAACGTCTAGTTTCTTACTAACTTGTTTACCTAAGGCGTCTGTTTGATAGGACTGTCTAAAAATTATACGGTACCAATTTTGATGCATCAGATACGCATTTCGACAAATAATGTCTCTTCAGTGATGCTGAAGCCGAAATTTTGGAAATTCGAAATAACAATAAACTTGTAAGAGCTAAAAGGAAAACCAGAGTGCCAAAAACTGGAGCCAAATTCGTCCATGATCAGAGCTATGCATGAGCTATGCATGAGGGAGATAATCCTTATCGATGTAAACACCTGAAAGTTTGGCACATTTAACATTTTCTACGAAAATTTCACCAATATTTGTACAAAAGGTTCGACATTTCGATAATTTTTATTATTTATTATTATCAATTAACCTATTTCGTAGGTTGTAGGGGTCGTCCTTTAACTTTCTTTCTAGCACATCTAAAGATTCATCAGAAACATCTTGCGTGGTATCATCTGTATACGGTAGATGTTGACTTTAGAGTGCTTGAGACATATTGGGTAGTCATTTGCACAATTTAAAAAAAAAAAAAAACGAGGACCCAATATAGAACCCTTAAGGACTCCGGTGGTAATATATTTTTGCTTTGATATGGTCTCTTTCTATTTGACACATTGCGATAATAATGAAACTATTGAAATCTTTTCCCAAATACCCAAAGATAAAAGTCGGTGCATCAATATTTCATTTTGAACAGTGACAAATGCGTTGCTTAGATCAATAAAAGGTACACCTGTAAATTTCCCTTTATCAATGTTTTCAATCCATTTGTCAATGACATTATATAAAACAGTTTTGCGAGAATGTTTCATTCTGAAAGCTTATTGATGCTCTGTTTAAAAGTTATTTGTATTGAAATACTCGTAAAACGTGTCTTCCATCATTTTGCTTATGATAGGTAGAATAGATACAAATGTATGATTCTTGATATAGAAACTATCCCCAGGGGTTTTTTGGGGGGTTTTTTGTCGTTTTTTTTGTTTCTTTGTTTTTTGTTTTGTTTTTTTTGCTGTTTTCCGCCACATTCAACAATTTTTCAATTAAAAGGTGGTACCCAGTTTTTATTGGTGGAAGAGAAAACCCAGATACAGTGTACCTGGGAAGAGACCACCGACCTTCGAAAGTAAACTGGGAAACTTTCTCATATACCGGCGCGAGCGGGATTCGAACCCGCGCTGACCAGAGGTTAGAGATCGTGTGATTTTGAGCACGATACTCTAGCCACTCGGAGGTTGATCTAGTTGATTTCCATTCATTTACAACTTCACACTCCTGTATAGTTGATGATGGAAAACAAAATATCGGCGACAGCATCAGTACTCATTTGAAGTAATTGTAGAGAAATTCCATCCATACCTGCAGTGTTTGAACTTGACATGCCTTCAATTACTTTCTTAAAGAGATCTTCACAGGCTTTTAATGAAAAGGTGACGATAACGAACAGTGATCATATATATGATCCTATAACTGCTATAACGAATATAAAATTAAGAAGTGGGCAAACACAGACCTCTGGATGTACCAGATGTGAAATGTCCTAGCCATTGGTATGAACAGGTCAGACAGCATTTGACCCCATGGCAAATAGATCGTTATAATGACAATAGACTTTGAAAAATGCTGACTTTAAACGAAACTGTTCGAATCCCTGTAGCCTGCTTCGATTTAGAAACTGATCATACGAAAAACAAGCTCTATCAAAACGAATCAGCTGCGAGATATAAATACCATACGTAGGTAATAATGAAATATTCCTACATAGATATGGGAAGTTAATGATTAAAAACGCTCTCGGGATGTCTATCATAAAGGTGAGTTGTTAGTTTGCTGTTAACATCTATGTTCAATGAAATATGTAAGTACGAAGCAGATGTGGACGACTCTGTGGTGTCTTTTCTAGTTCACTGGGACATATGGAATCGACATATGAATGAAAATGATTATTGTTGATAAACAAAAGGTAGACATTGTCAAGAAGCAACTTCAGCATCTTTATTTTTACTTTAGAGTATCTGTGTTTAGAATCGTAGCAGTTTTAACAAAGTAATTTTTTAATGACTGATCACTAGTTAAGTTCTTTTTGAAAAATTCTTTTTAGTAAAAGAAAATAATTACGCTTCTAAGCACTGATTGGGTTACCAAAGGCACAGAAAACGAAGATAACGAACAGTGGTCAATTTCATCACTCCCACAAGGAATACAAAATAAAGAGTTGGGAAAACACGGATCCAGAGGTGGGATCAGCTGCTTAGGAGGACTAAGCATCCCCTGTCGACCGGTTGAACCCGCCGTGTGCTCTATGACTTGATCAGATAAACGGAATAACCCAAGTCAAAATCGGTGTGCCAAGAACGGCCTAACAATCGGTATGAACAACGTTGACTCAATGATGTAATGAGGTTATGTGAGCAAACTAGATCATTAAAATGTCCATCGTAATTTGCAAAATGCTGACTTTAAACGAGTCGGTTGAAACCTTTGTAACATCAACTAGTTTGCCAGTAGCTTAAAGGGAAAGGCAACCCAAAAACAGTTTACATGATAAATGATAAGATTAATTACATAATTAAGATTTGCCATACCATTCTGTTGATATACGGTCTAGATAAACTTCAGTATAATTTGAAAACGTTAAAAATTGAAATTCCCGCTATCTATAGAGGCTGCCATGATGTGGAACCTTTTCTTATTAAAGACCACAAAAATCAATAATTTTCACGTCACACCATCTGTTCCAGTTTTGAAGAGATTCGAAGATCTTCAAAGACATGTATGTGGTAGAATTTACGAATACATTGTAAATAAGTTGATGCCTTCATGTCAAGCTATCAATTACACAAATGCGAATGGGAGATGTGAAAAAGTTTGGGTTTTTTCTTTGAAATTCCTGATCCAACCAAATCATCTGAAAAGAAAGGACTATGTAAGCTGTTGGGGTTCAAGCCATTTGTATGAAGAAACGTATGCCGTCTGCCTGGTCTACGACTCGATTGAACGTCTTCTCTTAATTACTCTATAGTGGGGCGCTTTTTCCTAGGGCAAGAATGGGTCATTGTTTATCCTTCCTATGATGAAATTCTATGCTAGGCCCATTTTTCTGCCGTGGGTGGGATGAAGTCTAACCCTATCCCGTTTTGCTTGTGAGAAATCCTATACAAGGAGATTTTGCGTAAGTCATATATCTATGATTTTTTAAGATAAATCATAAACTGCAAAACACATCATGTAATGATTGCAAAAAAAAAGCTGTTGTTTTTCCCTCTTTCATAAAAGGATCTCCACAAATTATTTTGTATCAGTCCTTTCCTCATGAATGTTACTCAGGTGTGAACAATGCGGGCAAAAACTTAAAACATATAGTACTTCTATTTTAAGGGTTGGAGAATCCCACAGAAATGAAAGCAGGTTGTAAATATAAGAAATAATTTCCACTTTTGAAAATTCCTGAGAGGATGGACTGCGATGCTTTGTGCTGGCATGCTATTTGTAAAACGCTGGACGTCAGACAAACACTGACCAGAAAGGATTGCTTGAGCTTATGAACTAAATGTTTTAGTGTTTATATACATCACAATAATGATACGATCAGTACTTCCTTTCAGCAATATCATCAACTATTTAATTATATGAAAATATATCTTGTTTTTACTAAGTTATTTATTTATTTTTTTTTAGGAATATGGCACTTTCGACAATTGTACGGAAAACCAAACGATGTTGGGTAAAGCACAAAAGACGCTTAAAATTCATAATAGTCTTTCTCACTTCATTTTGGATGTTGTTATGGATACACAGGACCTTTAACAACGAGGTGGACTATATCTTCATCAATGAAAACACAGACAAGAAATGCGAAATACCAAACTTGGATACACACGACAAATCCATTGCAAAATTTTTGTATCATCTCAAGCCAATTCAGTGTGAGAAATCGTCAGATTTTGTATTTATTGATTCTATTGGATTCCTGAGAGTAAACGACACCGCTGTATTTAAGTCTGGACATAAAAACATGTCATGTACCTACTCCATAGTAAAACGTTCTGGTGATTACGACATCGAAACGGAAGCGGAAGTGCATTTTTCAAACTCCGTGTATGTTAATGCTGATTTTTTTCTTGTGAAGTGTAAGAATAAGAGGAAAACTGTAGTATATAAAAAATTACACCACACCATTGATTATAAATCTCGAATGCAACAATCAGAATTTCTTAATGAATCGAAGGAGCATTTAAATGTGTACGTATTTGGGCTAGATTCTTTGTCTAGGCTAGCTGCTGAAAGAACCATTCCGTTAACACTTCGCTACCTGGAGCAAAATCTGGGAAGATATATTATGAAAGGGTATACGAAAGTCGGAGCAAACACATTTCCGAATTTGATTAGTTTTCTAACAGGTAAAGTGTCTCATTCAAACGAGTTACCCCCGTATACGGAGATTTTAGACCCGTATCCGTTCATTTGGAAAAATTTTACTAACTGTGGTTACGCCTCTTTCTTCGCCGAAGATCTACCAGAAATTGGGACATTTACATACTGGAAAGGCTTTAAGGAACAGCCCTGTTTACACTACATGAGACCTTTCTATCTGGCAATGGATAAATTAGGTCTGCCGAATACTAACCAAGACCTTCTTACATTAGAAAACTACAATATACACCTTTAGCAAAGATCCGCTTTGTGTGTTGGAAACACACCTAAACATAAAATGTTAATGAATTATTACAAACAATTTATAGAAATGTACGGTAATAAAAGAAAATTTGCTTTGAGCTGGCTAAATGAACTTACACATCAATTCGACAATCTTGTACAGTTAGCCGACAGAGATATTATGTTGTTTTTTAAATGGTTGAAAGAATCGGGGAGGTTAGCTAATTCTATATTGATATTAATGAGTGATCACGGAATAATGCAAAAGGCGATCAAAAACACACTAGCAGGACGAACAGAGAATCGTATGCCTTTATTCGCCATTGTGATTCCTCCCTATATGAAATCTAAATATCCACATATCCACCACAATTTACAAACAAATACTCAACGATTGACATCTGCATTTGATGCGCATGAAACTTTAGTCGATGTTTTAGAAAGCAATTTTGTGCGCAGCATGGATTCTGTCAATGAGCGAAAGAAACTTCCACGTGGCATAAGTCTGTTTAGGGAAATTCCAGAGAGACGATCATGTAAAGAGGCAGAGATACCCGGCGATTACTGTGTCTGTAATTCATACGAACGACTTAACAAACATAGCAAAACATCAGAGGACTTAGCGCAGTTTTTAGTTTCCTATATAAATCATGGTTTATCTAAACATGGGAGGAAATGTTCAAGATTACATCTGTTAAAGATAGTGAACACTTATCTTGTGAAATCAAATTTACGACGCCGAAAAGATCAGGAGAAATTTTCCATACGAAAATTGATTTTTGAACCCGACCCGGAAGAGGAAACTTACCTATGCATGTTTGAAACTGTTCCTTGACGTGCAAGCTTTGAAGCAACAGTTAGATTAAACAATAAAGGATCGTACGACGTCATTGGTAGAGTAAATCGAGTGAACAAATATGGCAACCAATCGTTTTGCATTCAGGACAAATTTGCCAAACCTTTCTGTTACTGTGGAGGATCTCATTGATGTACATGAACATGTATCTTAACGACTTATTTATGATGGTTCAGAGGCAAACGCCACTTTATTTTTTCCACAGCTGTAAAATGCCTGACATGATGGCAAAACGCCGTAAAACCATTAACAATCAATCATATTGAATGAAAATAGATTATTCTTAAAATATATATATGGTTTGACCGAGCATGAAATGGTAATTGGCGTGTCCCAAGTGATAACCACAATTCGATTAAATACGGTGAATTCGAAATAGAAATATCTAATCGCTTGGAAATATGTACCATTTATTAATTATCCCTCGCTCTAAGCGCTTACTAACGTCTAAATATTTAAAGGGGAAATATGAAAATAGCTATATGGATGCTGAGTCACCTGATCCCACCTCTGGTATATCTAGGGGTCCGTGTTTGCCCAACTCTCTTTTTTGTATTGCTTATAGGAGTTATGAGATTGATCACTGTTCTTTATCTTCGCCTTTCATGATCCACCTATTAATTTAACACCAGTTGACGTAAACAGTGCATCATGACGTCACATTTAGCTTCGTTGTACTCTCCAACCAAACAACTGTGAACACCAATAATACCTCCGTTTGTAATTCAAAACAAAAGAGAAGAAAGCGAAGTTTACCAACAAATTAAAAAAGTAAGCGTATACATATATAAAAAGATAGAGACAATGAACAGTGATCAATGTCATAATAAGCCTATTAAGGTGATCCGTGTTAGAATAGGTCCTCAGTACTCCTTGCTTGTCGTATAAGGCGACTAAATGGGGCGGTCCTTCGAATGAGACCAAAAAACCGAGGTCTCGTGTCACAGCAGGTGTGCCACGATAAAGATCCCTCCCTGTCAAAAGCCATAAGCGCCGAGGATAGGCCGAAATTGTGCAGCCCTTCACCGGAAGTAGTGACGTCTCCATATGAGTGAAATATTCTCGAGAGGGACGTAAAACAATATTCAATCAATCAATCATAACTCCTATAAAGGTGAAGATAACGAACAGTGATCAATGTCATAACTCCTACAAGATATACAAGACAGAGAGTTGAGTAAACACGGACCCCTTGTTTTACATTTCTATTTGAGTGTTTGTATTGCAAATTGCACATCAGTCCTGAATTTTTGGCTGTCAAATTCAAAACTTCAAATAACTGTTGAAGCAAATGGTGGCGCCCATAGGGCTCACAGAAATTGGGTATATTATGTCTATATCATGTCGATTTTGTTTTTTCCCCTTTCAAATGTAAAACTTATACGGTACCAATTTTAATGCACCAGATGCGCATTTCGACAAATAATGTCTCTTCACACATCTTACCTTTAGAGTCTTGTATCGCAGAAGAGCTTGCAATCCGTTCGAGCTTCGCTCGGTACAGTTTAATATGTATAAGAACTGCGAACGATATTATTGTTTCGCCTCCTACCTTCTGATCAATTTTTAAAAGTTATCATTTTTAAATGATTTTTTATGTCTGTATAGATATGTTCATGAATTTTCATAAAGGTTGATTTATTTTACAATAAAAGAGAAATCATTTTATAGTTTGGGTCAAAATAATGTATTTCACTATTGGAATCAATGGAAAATGAAAACTGTTTTTAAAACATTCCACATGAAACAAATTACTTTTTTTGCAGATATTATGAATTGTCATCTAGCAAATTTTTACCAAAACGTTTGTTATTTCACGGGGGAAGATATGTTTATAGACCAAAACACATCGAAAATGTTCACTCTATGTTCAATTACAAATGCGGTTAAAGTGTGAAAAATGAAGATTAACAATTTTTTTACTCATTAAATATATGACGTTTCAAAGCCCGGTTTCAAGGAACATATTTTCTACACCCAATCAAAATCTATTAATTCGTGGGGGCCAATGTTCTTGGGTAAGCAAAAGTTTGCTGCTTCGTGGGGACGCGATACGATGTCACTAGGAAAGATAACTCTTCTTGGTTTCAATAAATGTTCGAGGACACGTAAATTCGTGGGTAAGACCAACGAAATTCACGAACATTAATGCCCCACGAACAATGACGATTCCACAGTAGTTGAAATTAAAAGCAAGTAATTAATCAACACTGGTATTAAAGTTTATAATCAATAACTGTAGGATTCCACTTTGCATTAAAAAAATATCATTACCAAAATTGTAAAGCTTTTTAAAATATACGAGTTGAACATGTAGGCAGGAATCCAGAGTTAGAGTGCATAGTTCTGTGTGACCATTGGACCGAGCGAAGCATGAAATAGCCATTGGCGTGTTCCGTGTGATAATCATAATTCAGTTAAGTACAGTCAATTAGAAATAGAATTATCCAATCTTATGAAAAATATGCTATTCTTGCACAAAACGCCCATTACCTCTTTACATAAAACACGTTCATCATAAACGGTTATTCAAAAATGTGTGTTTATCAAGCCGCCTACATGTATGACATAACAGTAGCTCTTGCTTTCGCCGCTGAGTGCTTATGTTCACTTTTCTTAAACAGTATGTTGAGTTGATTTGTGAAAATTCGGCCTTTTCAACACATTTCTTCGCAATGTTTTCTATTGTTATAAATTATTTTAGCTTAACACGGGGAGTTGTGATAAAAGCTGATACTTAAACATTTATCGAATCGGGAGTAAAGCAAGTAAAATTTACAACGCTTACAAATTAAAAAAAAATGCGTCGAATATGGCGTAAAATAATTTCTTCTCAAACAGTTTATTTTCCTTATTTGTTGTTTTTCAATTTCAATTTCAAATCTCCAAAAACATTATTTAGTTGTATTGTTTAGTATTCATGTACATGTATGTTTGTCTAACAAAGGAACATCGCTAATGAATACATACTTAAACATTAGTCTTTTTAAAATTCATATCAGTATATTTAAATTTTTAATGTTTTTCCTTCGAAATATCTATATATATTGTTTGTTTTATTCAAAAAATCTCGTAAAATTTCACATCGATTTCACAGAAAAGCGTAATTGATTTAGCTTTTTTACAATTAAGCTTTAACATATTCATTTGCACTGTCATTATTGAAAAAAAAAAGAATTAATTTCTACAGCATGCCTTGTAAATAAAAATTACCCTATGTATTTGTAGATTTTGACGTATGAATAATTCTCTTTAATGTTCAAAAATGGTAAGCGAAACAAAGCAAAACACTGCTTTCCACACCAATGTAGATTACCCCGCCTTAAGCTTACATTCTTCTTGTTCGCCATTACTATCAGAAATGGGGAGGGACAAAAGTATACTTATGTATCTTTATTTGCATAAGAAATAAACGGAAAATGTTCGTCATCAACCAACTCCCTCCGATTCTACATACCTGCTCTTAGGCAGATCTGCACTCTCCTTAATGATAAGAAATGTGTTGATGTGTAACTGTGTTGATCACGGAGTGTTAGACGCGTTTAAACCATTTTCATGGGTTCTACGACCGAATAATTAGCTCATAACGAGTCAAATATGTCAACAATTTGAAAATATGATTGGTCTGAACAGAAATCAGAACATCTCTTAACGTATCATAGTACTTGTAATTCTACTGTTGGTAACATAAATTCTTAAACTTATATACCGGATATTACCGTAGATTAGCTGCTTTTGTGACAAGAAAATTGACCCCTGTAGATCATACATTCCAAGCATCTGCTGTGTCATTCTCTCTCTCTCTCTCTCTCTCTCTCTCTCTCTCTCTCTCTCTCTCTTACGTACATAATGTACCCGACCTTTAGAATTAGTTAGAATTAATGATTACTTAAATCTAAACGAAATCCGAGTCTTTAAATATTTGATAAATAAATTATTAAATGGTTACTAAGTAACTTGTAAAAAAGAAAATTCAAATTCTCGATTTATCTCGATTTTATTGTGCATGGGAAAGTGCGAATTTTCGTGGTAATTGTATCTTAACTAAATGGTAAAATTTTTGATGAGACGGGAGTCACCCTCGCACATATATGTCAGCGTTCAACATAATGGCGTCCACCTCCAATCCTGCACTACATTTGCAAAATTAATTTGTTTCTAAATATTGGATATAATTCGCCATATATGTGATTGCAACATAAAACCTGTTGCAATACACATAAACATGACAAGATCCACATGTCTGGAATGAGCGAGTATAATCAGAATCTATGAGATTTAAATTTTGATGTCTTTGATATGAAACATATTCCTCACCTCTGCAGGAATTGCAAATCACCGATTTGGTCAAGATCAACATAACTGGTCGTTTGTCAACATTTCATACATTTTATAAATTTAGACTCAATCATTTAAATAACAGAAATGATCAGCATTGCTGTTGTAGTCATTCGCATGTTCACAAATAAATGGAGGAGAGGGGGATAGGATCAACATTATTGGTCGTTCGTCAACATTTGATAAATTTGTACTCTAACTAAGGAGAAAACCTCAGCTTATTAGCATTTTTTATGATCTAAGATGAGAAGCAGTTACATTATATTCACAATGTATTTATTCATCCATTATCTAGTAATTATACGTAGTTTTGCTTATTGTCAACATATATCTCGAAGAGGATTCTGGGAAGAAATACTGATCCCGCTCTTCTGTTTGAAAATACAACCGATGTCGCTGACAGTTCAGGAGAACTTTCGTCATTTAACAAGACATTTAGCTTTCTTTTCGATTATTTTATTAGTGAAACGTTTAACAAAAAATAGACACCGGGGCCATTTGAAGTAGATCACGTCCGTGTGGTTTTAATATCAATTCATCTAGGTTCTATCTCCCTCATGCATAGCTCTTATCCTTAGACGAAATTGACTCCAGTTTTTGTCATTCTGTTTTTCCCTAAAATAGCTCTTACAAGTTTATTATATATAGGATTTCAAAAATTTCAGTTGATCATTACTGAAGAGACATTATTTGTCGAATTGCGCATCTGCTGCATCAAAATTGGTACCGTATAAGTTTTATATTATATCAGTTGCATTATATGTTACGTAATGACATTTCAGATGCATTATCTGTTACGTAATGGCATTGTTGTAGGTCATTTCAGTCGCATTATCTCTTACGTAATGACATTGTTCTAGGTTATTTCAGTCGCATTATCTCTTACGTAATGACATTGTTCTAGGTTATTTGAGTTGCATAATCTGTTACGTAATGACATTGTTCTAGGTTAGTTCAGTTGTACTATCTGTTACGTAATGGCATTGACTGTTCAAAGCGATGTTGTGCTAAGCTTGTTATCATTTTTAGAAACACAGCTTTAAAATGAATATAGAAATGAATATAGAAAGGGACACGTGGAAAAAAAGTTTGGATTTCTGGGACGTAGCATTTCAAAGAAGTTTTTGATTTGACATTTGAACGTCCGGTGTATTTTTTTTTACAGCAATTTCTGTTCCTGTAGATGTATGTAGGTAGTAGATTAAAACAATTGTTCAGTTTCTGTTCCTGTACATGTATGTAGGTAGTAGATTAAAACAATTGTTCAATTTCTGTTCCTGTACATGTATGTAGGTAGTAGATTAAAACAATTGTTCAATTCCTGTTCCTGTAGATGTATGTAGGTAGTAGATTAAAACAATTGTTCAGTTTCTGTTCCTGTAGATGTATGTAGTTAGTAGATTAAAACAATTGTTCCGTTTCTGTTCCTGTAGATGTATGTAGGTAGTATATTAAAACAATTGTTCCGTTTCTGTTACTGTAGATGTATGTAGGTAGTAGATTAAAACAATTGTTCAGTTTGTGGTGTCTATTGTGGAATTGTACAGTGTTTCAATTTGAGACAAAATAAAAAGTAATGAAAGAGCAGTGAGACATTATTGTGTTAATAAATAAGAATTATCAACGCATGCGCCCAGGATCAACTTTTACAATAATTAATATTTGAGAGGTGCAACAGGTGCTGATTATCAGGGAAAATAGATTAAAGATATGAGTGAATTCAAGAGATGAAACATGAAATCACATCGTTTACAAAAGATGTAAATTTCAAGACATGAAGCATTGATATGATTTACAAGAGTTGAACAATTCAAGGAATGAAATAGTGATCAAAATGATTTGCAGAATTTGATTCTTCGGGAGCTGACGTGCTTTTTGGTTTGCAGGAGATGAACAAATGCATATCTATGATATGCAATTAAGAAATCGACAATTTAAAAGATGATATTTTGCAAGTTAAAGAGTACTTGGAGGATTTAAAGAGATTACACAAGTGAAAGGCTAAGATAAAGAATAGTGATAACTCACATAACTCCTGCACGCAACACAAAATGGATTTGAGCAATCAAAGACCTCCTGGATATACCAGAGATGGGATCAGGTGCCTAGGAGGAATAAGCATCCCCTGTTTACCGGTCACACCCACCGTGAACTCTATATCTTGTTCAGGTAAACGGCGTTTGCCGTACTCAAAATCACTGTGCAAAGTTTGTAACATTTTGAGCAGTATTTGTTTTGAAAACATGTAAACTCAGGTGACCAGAGACCGCCGTTATCCGTTGTGCATTAACAATTAAGCATTTTAACAGCTTGTTAACTATCATTTCATTTTTTTTTTCAAATTTAGTATGAAGCATCTTTGGGTCAAGGGAGATATGAATTGGAACCTTCGGGACTCCTCCACTCCTGGGGCCTTAGGGTGTGGAAACCTGCCAAACATTGACCAGTTTTCAAACTTTTTCTACATTCACACACCTGTAAATGTATTGACACAAAGACCCAAGGACCGTTTACACTGAAAACAGATTTTACACAATATGAATGTTTTAAATTAACATTATATGACTATTTTGGATCAAGCCTAGCGTCAGAACCCAATATGTATTCATGTAAATTATTCGTGTTAATATTTTGACCCAATAATACAATGTAAATTATATTGGTAAACTAAATCGTGATAACGACTATAGAATTGCGTAATGCATAATTTTAACAAGACTGTTGAAACCCCCTGTAACATCAACATGTTTGTCAGTAGCCTGCCTCGATCTAAAAACTGATTGTGTTTATATTTCTCAACTGATTCGATACACAATAATTTGTTCTGCATATGGTCGGGTATTAAATCGAGCCAGGCTACTCACTGGTGCAGGGGTGTCAACAGTCTCGTTCAAAGTCGGTGTTTCGCAAATTCTACGGTCGTTATAACGATCTAGTTTGCCAATACAACCTATCATTGAGTCAAATGCTGTCTGACGTGTTTCATACCGATTGTTAGGCCGTTCTTAACACACTGAATTTGACTACGGATTACTCCGTTTACTCTATCAAGACATGGGGCTAACGGCGGGTGTGACCGGTCGATAGAAGATGCTTACTCCTCCTAGGCACTTGATTACACCCCTGGTACATCCAGGGGTCCGTGTTTGTCCAACTCTATTTTGTATTGCTTAAAGAAGTTATGAGATTGATCACTGTTCGCTATTTTCGCCTTTCATCAACAACAATTTTTATTTTAGTAATTTCTATCAAATATGATCGGGATCGGTACTTTTTTCTACTTTTTAATAGAAATCTAAAGAAAATAGCAATATTTCTGAAATTTGGTCACTTCGTTTCAATTTATTTTTAAGGTAGATGTGTTTAATGTGTCTTGTTTATAATTGACATACAAAATAAAGAGTTGGGCAAACACCACTGTATATACCAAAGGTGGGATCAGGTGCCTAGGAGGACTAAGCATCCATGTCGACCGGTCACAGCCGTCGTGATACCTATTATCTTGATCAGGTAAAAAGAGTAATAGGTAGTCAAGATCAGAGTGTCAAGTGAAACGCGTCAGACAGCATTTGACCCAATAATAGGTTGTATTGACATACTAATTCATTATAACGACCTTAGAGTTTCAAAAATGCTGACTTTAAAGGACACTGTTGAAACTTCTATGACATCAACTTGTTTGTCAATAGCCTGCCTCGATTAAAGACAAAAATCTTTATTCGCCATTGTGATTCTACCCTATATGAAATGTAAGTATCCACATATCTACGACAATTTACAAACAAATACTCAACGATTGGCATCTGCATTTAATGCGCATGATATTGTTGTCGATGTTTTAGAAAGCAATTTTGTGCGTAGCATGGATTCTGTGAATGAGGGGAAGAAACTTCCACGCTGTATAAGTCTGTTTAGGGAAATTCCAGAGAGATGATCATGTAAAGCGGCGGAGATACCCGGCGATTACTGTGTCTATAATTCATACGAGCGATTTAACAAAAATGACCAAATATCAGATCCGGATATAGGGATCACGGCAGGTGTGACCAGTCGACAGGGGATGCTTACTCCTCCTAGGCACATGATCCCACCTCTGCTGTGTCCAGGGTCCGTGTTTGCCCAACTATCTATTTAGTAATGCTTGTAGGAGTTATGCGATTGAGCACTGTTCGTTATCTTCACCTTTCATCAGAGGACTTAGCGCAGTTTTTAGTTTCTTACATCAACCATAATTTATCAAAGCATGGGGGGAAATGCTCCAGACTCTATCTGTTAAATATAGTCGATACTTATCTCGTGAAATCAAATTTGCGGCGCCGAAAAGCCGATGAGAAATGTTCCATAAGAAATTTGGTTTTCGAACCAGATCCGGAAGAGGAAACTTACCTCTGTTTGTTTGAAACTGTTCCTGGACATGCAATCTTGGAAAGCAACACCGAGATCAAACAATAAAGGATCGTATGACGTCATTCGTAGAGTAAATCGAATGAACAAATATGGCAACCAATCGTTTTGCATCGAGGACAAATTTCCCAAACCTCTCTGTTACTGCGGTGGGGCTCATTGATGTGCATGTACCTTAACGACTTTATTTCCAAACATGGTCTAAAGACAAACGTTTCTTCATATCTTTATATCCATGAACAATTTCAGCTAAAAATATAGTCGCTATCGTTTACCTCCATCCATCCGAGGTCAAAACTAAACCTTTAATCAGAAATTGATATTAACCGTTGCACGAAATGAAAAATATTTCCATGTCTTACAGTCGAAACATTTTACATCAAGGTACAATGGGCAGATGCTAACTCACCGCAAATTGAATATATCTATTGTCGCATGGGCAGTAGCAATTTTTGAGCGCGAACTCGTTTTAAAACAAGATTGAAATTATAGTTTGTGTTTGTTTCATTTTTTGCCACCTTATGTTCGGCGGTCTTAATTGATCACAAATGTTTATTGAAGTAAGGACATTTGGATCAAAGTCTCTCAAGATCATTTTCGAATGGTTAAAGCCATTCAAAACATATATCTTAATGTAAGAAAACGGTTGCTTATTTCAACATTTTTTGAACAAATATAGATTTTTTATGGCACAAAGAGCCAAATGGCATTCAGACAAGAGTCTCACAAGGTAATTTCGTAAATGACAAGGTCACTCGGAACATAGAAGTCAAACATTCAACACAAAACCAACAAAAACTGTTCCAATCAATAAGTCAAAGAGAGCTTGACCTCTGCACGTGCAGAACTATATGGCAAAACTCGCCAGCTCTTTAAGAGGAAGAGGTCATCTCGGCTGCAATTGGGGTGGGTTGGACGTTAGGACTCACCGATTCTCGAAGCAGTCCTTCATAATTCATGTCTGGACATTTACATTCAGCTTTGACCTGTTCTAGAAATTAATGTGCCACTAGGTGACACTGCCGTTTGTTTGAAATAAATGATTTGAATGCTATACTAACTCTCTATCATTATTAATTAAACAGTGCTTACTTTCTAGGTATAGTATGAACATCTAAGAATAAAACCAGTCACTAAATTTTCCGTTTAGATGAGTACTTCCATGAACGAATCGTTTATCTCATGTTATTTCTACAAAATGTTGCACTTGATGTTAGAAACACAATTCCTGAATATTTTACTTCATAGTATTTGAATTATTCATAACCAAGATGAGGTTGGAATTATTCGGCAAATATCTTATCCCGATCCTGTCAGAATTTGGAATAATCGCAGTGTTGATATAAGGGAAGAAGCCACTATAAAAGGTTCTGTTAAACAATGATGAAAAACCAATTTTCAAAATTGTGGGTTTTTTAATGTAATTCACACAAATTTGAGACATAGCAGTATTTCATACTGATTTATTTTGTTGTAACCTAACCAACAATCCAAATTGTTTATGTGTACTATTAGAAGAAAGGCGAAGACAATGAAGAATTATCAATCTCATAACTCCTATGAAAAAAGAAAAAAGATAGTTGGACAAACACGGACTCCTGGACACACCAGAGGTGGGATCAGGAGCCTAGGAGGAGTAAGTACCCCCCCCCCCCCCCCATAGACCATTCACATCCGCTGTTAGCCCTATATATTGATCAGGTATAAGGAGTAATCCGTAGTCAAAATCAGCGTGCCAAGAACGACCTAACAATCGGTATGAAACAAGTCAGACAGCATTTGACCCAATGATAGGTTGTATCGGCAAACTAGATCTTTATAACAACCATATAATTTGGAAAATGCTGACTTTAAACGAAACTGTTCAAACCCCTTTAACATCTACTTGTTTGTCAGTAACCTGAAGAAGATGCTTACCACTTGATGTCTGTGTGTAAAAATATGCAACAGCAAGACACTGATTGATGAAGAAACTGGTATCATTTAATGATATATACATTATACATGGGCAGTAAATGCTCCGAGGGAATAATTCTCTTTCTGGGGTACAAACTTTAGAAATTTTCAAGGTTATTATTTTTTTTCTAAATGTTTGGTAAAAAATGATTATATGTACTTTTTGTGTATAATTTAAAATGTATTCTTCATTTTTAAAAAATAGAAATGATATAATGATACGACCTCTCTACTCTGTTAACACAAATTACATTTATCTATTGTACAGTATGCCTTCGTATTACTCATCTTGTATAGCAATGTTATAAATTATTGCATTGGAAGAGTGCTATGAAAGTGTTTTAACTTGTGGCTAATCCTTTTAATGTTTTATTGTTTTCATGTACATGCTGTTTGATATTGAAAAGGTGAATATAACAAACAGTGATCAATTTCATAAATCCTATAAGGATTGCAAAATTACGAGTTGGACAAAAACGGACCCCTGGGTATACCATTGGAGGGAGCAAGTGCCTAAGAAGAATAAGCATCCCTGGTCAACCGGTCACACCCACCGTGAACCATATATCTTGATCGGGTAAAGGGAGTAATCCACAGTCAAAATCAGTGTGTAAAGAACGGACTAATGATTGGTATCAAAAATGTTAGGCAGCATTTGACACAAAAACAGTTAGTAATTGCAAACTAAATCGTTATAAAGACAATAGAATTTACGAAATGCTGACTTTAAACAAAACTGTTGAAACCCCTGTCACATCAACCTGTTTGTCAGTAACCTGCCTTGATTTAACAACTGATCATACGCAGAACAAGATCTTGCGTATCAAACCATTTTAGAGACATAAACGCCATGTGCAGGTGATAATGGAATATTGCCAAATGAATATGGGTAGTTGACAATGGAGAAGCTTATGCCATCCCATTTCTCATTAAGTTGAGCTGTTAGTTTGCCATTAACAACGACCTTCAATAAAAAACTTAAGTACAAAGCATAATAGAAAAAGTTTTAAGGTCATAGAATACCCAAGACTTTGGACTTATTAACGGAAGTAGAATTTGGCTATGTTTACGCGGGTTTTTCTATTATTACATTAAAGATCCATGTAAATCGGTGATATATATATATGAAATATACGAATAAAAAATTCTTTTTTAAGATTCGTTTCTGCAATCTTTTCCATCGAATCTTGAATTAAACATTTGTGAATAATGTAAAAAAAATATTGAAAAATTGGTTTTATTGGAAACTTTTGTAGTGAATATGGTTTTTTTTATAAAATGTATTATACTGTTCAATAGTTTTACAACATACAACATTGGTTTGGGCATTCTATGTTCTTAAATTCGTCAATGGGATTTTCTGCATTGGAAGGCTTTATGATCCCGCCGGCCATGAATCGGACTGGACCTTAATAAGCAAGGAATTGAACCGAGCTATAGAAATAATCGATGATGCTAAACGGGAAGTTTTCTGACAAGGCAATAAAACATTGCAATGACAAACCTAGGGACATATGGACATAATATTAAAGGGATTTTAACCTCCAAATTTACCGACACATCAACACATCCTACTTTTAAATGGATTGCACAGTTGTTTCAGAATCCTGTAAAATCTCAAATATTTTCAACCATTTTTTGAGGGGCATACGTCTCAAATTTTAGAAAACTTTTGATGATTAACACCCGAAAATTGAACAACAAATTTAATGCCAAAAGGAGCATTCAAAATTCCAATGTATCTAGAGAAGTTTTGAAGGAAGTAGTTGAAGGCAAGTCAAGTTCAAAAACTGGAGGCGTGGATGAAATTTCTGTAAAATTACTTAAATTGAGTATTGAGGTTGTAGCCGACATTTTGTATTAATTTCATTGTGAACTTTTCTACACAGAAGGTTGAATTTGTAAATGAAAGAAAAGGCAAGAGTTAAACCGCTTTTCAAATCTGAGGAAAATTTCCTTGTTACTAATCATAAACCTGTATCTGCTATGGAAAGACAAGTTTTTAATATTTTTTACGAGTATTTAAATGCAAATAAGCTTTTAACAGAGCATTAGTCAGGTTTCAGAATAAAGCAGTCTTGCGAAACTGCTTTACATATTATCAGTGACGAATGGCTTGAAAACATTGATAAAAGGAAAATTGCAGGTGTACTTTTTATTGATGTATGCAAAATGTTTGACATATTAATCATGATGTATTGATGCACAACGTGTTGTTTTATTTGTTCGTATTTGTGAAAAAACTTTCAAATAGTTTCATTCTTATTTGCACGAACGTTTACAATTTGTCAATTGGAAGGCGACCACCATACGTATGCTACCATCGGAGTCCCTTAGAGCTCTATATTTGGTCTTATGTTTTTCTTTTTATTCTCTTGTATATGACTACCCAACATGTCTGAAACACTCTACAGTTAGATGTGATGGAAATAAAGGATGGTCTATTAAATATTATGGAATGGATGCATAAAAAGAAATTGACAATACAATTCAAGGACACACAATGTATTTTAATAGGAACGTCACAGAAATTATTGAAATGTACATAATCGTAGAGAATTTTTCATAAACAATGTTAAATATGCCAAACCTCTAGGTGTCTACGTCAAACAAATCTTAGTCACAAATAAGATGTGTTCAAAAGATTAGATATTTTCTTCATGTCCAAGGAAGCAGTACTCAAAATTTACAATACGATAGTTTTTCCTCATTTTGATTATCATAATACATTATGGGGTGATGCCAAGAACAAGACATATATTGATATGCTTTTTAGATTACATAAGAGAGCAGCAAGGATCTTATTGCACATCAAAGTATCTCATCCGGTGTCAACTTTGTATCCTATTTAAATTTGAGACGGGTGTCTTTGTCTGACTACTTCATGTATCGATAAAAATATTCTTGTGTTCAAAGTTTTACATCGTATGACACCAGAGTATTTGAATGTTTAATGTTAGCATAAGAAAAATAAGACAAAGTTTCAATGGTTTTAGTTATATTGCAAGAGCCAAAACAAAATATTTCATATGATCTTTTATCATTTCAGCAGCAATATTGTAGAACTCATTTCGATATTAGAAAATGCACAATTTCAACATATTTTAAATCAGCCTATCTCAAACATTAGTTTGCCTCTCAACAATACGCAGGTGTTTGTGATCTCTTTTAGGGAGTTTTTATCTGTATGTAAAATAACTGTGATATTTCCAAGTTTTATGATATGTTCTTCGATCCATAAGCACTTAACGTTTTAAATATATATGATAAAAAATTCTTCCCATAAACAAAATATTCGCAAGGTGTATCACGCCGCCATCTTGGTTATTTTTCACCGCTTATATCAGCGTTGCATCGCTTGCAATTTTCTTCGATGAGTTGGATATAATTTGATAATTATACCCCCTACTGTTTAGAAGCAACTCTGTCAATGTCTCACCTCGCGCATCGTCACGGTGAAGTAAAAATGAAGTCATTTATCGGCTGTAATCAACCGTTGAACATCGTATACTGCATATCAAAAGAACAAAATCGGTAAAATCGGGTAAGATAGTGGCATGATATGTCTTATGAATAGTTTGTCGAGTGATTGTAGTGATCTTGATATGTGCATATACATGTATATCTGTTAAAGACGGGACCACAATGTAACCGAGTTTGTTTAGTTATTGTGTGATCCTGTATAGATACAGGATATTATTAAGAATGTCTCTTTATCCAAAAACCTTTAATGAAGTACATGTATCTATATCAGAATGGAAATCTAATTCTAAGTGAACAGTGATCAATCTCATAACTCCTATAAAGGTGAAGATAACGAACAGTGATGAATCTCATAACTCCTATAAAGGTGAAGATAACGAATAGTGATCAATCTCATCAATCCTATAAAGGTGAAGATAACGAACAGTGATCAATCTCATAACTCCCGTAAAGGTGAAGATAACGAACAGTGATCAATCTCATAACTCCTATAAAGGTGAAGATAACGAACAGTGATGAATCTTATAACTCCCGTAAAGGTGAAGATAACGAACAGTAATCAATCTCATAACTCCTATAAAGGTGAAGATAACGAACAGTGATCAATCTCATAACTCCTATAAAGGTGAAGATAACGAACAGTGATCAATCTCATAACTCCTATAAGGGTGAAGATAACGAACGGTGATCAATCTCATAACTCCTATAAAGGTGAAGATAACGAACAGTGAGCAATCTCATAACTCTGCTAGAAACACAAAATAGAGCTAGAGCTTGGCAGACACGGATCGCATCACAGTTAAGGTTCCAATAAGGAGACATGTCCAAATATATACAGGAATGTGTATTATGACATCACACAAAAACAACAAAGAATCACAATCCTTCAAAATAACCTGAAATAAAAAAATCAATGGTTCTAAAATGCACGGCAATATAGCACTATACGCTAAAACCTTACATTAAACGGGTTTTCGTCGTTAATGTAATCTGAAAGCTTGAAATATCAGCAAAAAAATGATTGTGATTCACTTGTCATGACGTCATTATGATAGTCTGACTCATTTCATTTGCAGTACGTGGCGGATCAACTTCTTTTTATAATAAAAAATATATTTTACAATGAATGGAAAACTATTTGCAGATGCCTATAAGACTATTATTTTTAGAACAATGCGTATCTTATGAATTCACTGAAATATGTTCTAATTATCCCGTGGAAAATCATTAATGCTTCATCTGTAGATAAGGATCAGATGGGTGGGACTTATAAATCGATTTATTGCAAGGGCATACCCTAAATACATCACGACAGGCTTTTTTAAAAACTGAACCAAAGAAATATTAAGCTATTTGAAAATGCTGCGATCCTGATGAAATTTTAGAAATAAATTATTTACATGTATGTCAAATCAAAATGCAGTTAATTGATGGGCAAAAAAATTCCACACGTAATAAAATATTGTTTCAACAATATAAATCGAATTGTGTAGAATTCTGCAGCGTGTTTATAACTACAGATGTTGTTTAAAACATTCATGAATTAAAGTTTGAATTTCACCCTCATTATGCCCTTGCAATATCGAAATTTATTGATGACCTCAATATCACAGGTATATTTGATGAAACCACGTGAGGCCGAATAACGTGATCAATCTAAATATAAAGTATAATCGTCCTGAATTCTATTTCAGTACATCATATTTTGATCCTATATCGGTAAAGTTCCAAAATGTTCCATCCGTCCTACTTAATGACGTATTTCAATGTAAAACTTGTAAGGTACCAATTGTGATGCACCAGATGCGTATTTCGACAAATTCTCTTCAGTGATGTTCAATCGAAATGTTTGAAATCTGAAATAACAATGAAGTTTTAAAGCTATTTTAGGGGAAAACAGAGTGCCAAAAAAGTGGAGTCAAATTCGTCTAAGGATAAGAGTTATGCGTGAGGGAGATAATCCTTAATGGCATATCTTCGGTAAAAAATTCCATTGGACACCTTAACTGTGTTGCGACCCCTGGATATACCATAGGTGGGATAATGTGCCTAGGAAGAATAAGCATCCCCTGTCGACCGGTTACAGCCGCCGTGAGCCCTATATCTTGATAAGGTAAACGTAGTAATCTGTAGTCAAAATCGGTGTACAAAGAACGGCTTACGAATTGGTTTGAAACACGTCAGACAGCATTCGACAGACAGGTTGTATTGGGAAACTAGATCATTAAAACGACTATAGAATATAAGAATTGCTGAAGTCAAACGAGACTTTTGAAACCCCTGCAACATCAACATGTTTGAACAAAAGCAGAATAAGCTCTTGCATATTGAATCAGTTGAGAGATATATATTCAAAAAGTGACATTCCTTTTCTGTGGTATTCCTTCCACTAGCAACCTCACAATTGTACTTTACATAATATATACTTTGTGTCCATTCATTACCTGTTTGTTTGGTATGTTTACATTTCCTCTATGCCTCATGTCTCTATCGCCTAGTTGACGAGGAGCTTAAACGCAACCCTCCCCCAGACATGATGCTAATCCACTTGGGATCAAATGACCTTACTGTGGAAGGATGTACTGCCTTTAAATTCATTAAAGAAATACAGTTTAGCCTTTCGAGATACAATGCATTGTTGCCTACAACCAAATTAATCTGGTCATCGATCGTGCCCAGATTATTCTGGCATGGTGCTCCTGTAAATTGTGTGGGAAATTGATAAAAAGAGGAGAAAAATAAATAGAAGTATTAGGAAATGTGTTGTTGAATTAAAGGGAGCTTACATTAACCACTATTTGAATATTACTGCAAGTCAAATCAACCTTTTCAGACATGATGCGACTTATCTGTCAAAAGTATGCGACCTGGTTTTTCTGAATAATATTCAGGGGGCGTTTGAATTTTTTTTACCCTAAGTAAGGACAATCTCCACTTCCTTGAATGCTATTCTCTTCTGCTGGCCTAAGAACATTAGATGAACTAGAAGCTCGGGATATATCAACAAAATGTGTATCCTAATTCAATTTTTGCGTGTAATTCCCCTGTCATCTTGCACTTCTGTTAACTCTTCACCTAGCCTTAATTTTGTGGGGGGCATTATATCAATGTCTGTGGCGGGCACTGGGGAGACCTTTGTGGTATGTAGGGACGTCCACCCAACCTGTTGTCACCTCCCATCTGTTGACAAAGCACGAGGGCAGTAACAGTGTACAAAACCCGCCAATAAAAAGTTAATTGGCAGAGCTTACACTAGAATTATTTACAAAAATATATTATAATGGATGTTTTTAAATCCAATGTGGGGTTCACGGTATAACATGCAGTATTTAAACCCCCTCCAAAAGGAGGGTAGGCTACAGGTCGGTCATAACAAATATAACAAACCAGATAGCAAGTAGGAAACAGGGTGTGAGGGTCGGGGTCTCTGATATCCTGTCCATCAGTTGGTAAACTGAGGACCTGTCACTGGCACAAAAAGTTAGGACACTGGTTTGCCCAATATGTTCTTTCTGGCATACCAGATGTTTCCCCAGTCCTCTACAAAATTTGCGGCCAATTTTTTCCACTATTGTAAGAAGTTTGTTCGTTCATTAAAAAAAATGCTGAAACTACAGTACCTGTTGTCTATCTGTGCTGCTATGACAGAAGAGGAAGGAACTAACAAGTTCAAGGAGGATAATTGTTTTAACGAGATTCTTTGATTGCGTTTGTTTATTTGTCACTATCTAGTATCTTCGATTAATGTACTTGGCATAAAAAACACCTACATGTATTGTACTTTTTCTCAGCTCTTACAAAACACACTGTATTGTAATACCATTCAGAAACGACGGAAAAGACAATAAGCATTATCAGAGTACACAAGCTTACAATAAGGGTCAAATTCCTATTACATGTAAGTGGAAACTGCATAACAATATTCAACGAATTGACAGTACATCTGCCTAGTAGAATGTAAATATGAGACAAATGCGGGGGTGTATATGTAAACTAGAGACAGATATGGGGGTAGATATATGTAAATTAGAGATAACTGTAGGGGTATTTAAGTAAATCAGAGACAAATCCGGTGGTGTATATGCAAATTAGAGACAAATATAGGGGTGTATATATAAACTAGAGACAAACGCATGGATGTATATGTAAAGTAGAGACAAATGTAGGGGTGTATAAATGCGGGAGTATATATGTGCTATTATAGAATTAGTCGGATAACAATCAATTTGAACTTTTTGCACTTAAAGTTAAACGGAACTGATATGCTTGTTATCGTCAACTTGATTAAATCTGCACAATACATGTATAAGGAAATAGTTTAAAATGACTCATACTTTCCCTTTTACTTTACTTAGTTTACTGTATCTTAAAGGGAAAGGCAACCCAAAAGATATTTGCATGATAAATGATAGGATTAATTATATGATAAAGATTTGTCATACTATTCTGTTGATATACGTCCGAGATCAGCTTCAGTACTAATTTGAAAACGTTAAACATTGAAATTCCCGTTATTTATAGAGGCTGCCATGATGTGGAACTCTTTTGTATTCAAGACCACAAAAATCAATAATTTTGACGTCACATCGTCTGTTCCGGTTTTGATGATATTCTAAGATCATCAAAGATGTGCATGAGGTAGATTTTACGAATAAATGGGTTGATGTCTTCCTGTGAAGCAATTAATTACACTAATGCAAAGGGGAGATGTGATTTTTTTTCTCTCGAAATTCCTGACCCAACCAATTCATTTGAAAAGAAAAGACTACGTAAACTGGATCCATCATTTGCGTAATAACGAGTTGAGGTTCGAGACATTTGTATGAAGAAACGTTACCATCTACCTGGTCTACAACTCGATTGAACGTTTTCTTTTCTTAATTTCTTCTTGCGAAAGAACGGGCTTAAATCTACACGGCTCCAAACTTAACTGTTCGTGACTTGTCATGTTTACAGTGCTACTGATGAAATAAACCGGAACAGACGGTGTGACGTCATAAATTAAACATCAATGGCCGCTCTCTTAGCGACGGGTAATTTAAAATGCATGATAGATTAATATTGATTTAATTGTTAAGCAAGAATTGCTGTTGTTAAAGACTGTCAATTACGATACCAGTAAGTAATACTTTATTCATAAAAGCAACAATGTGATTAGGGATGCCTTTCCCTTTAAGTAAGAGGATTTAGGTAACTGCATTGTTCGAGTTGAGCAATCACCCTGTGTAAGAAGAAAGACATTGTTATCATGCAAGGTGAAGATAACGAACAGTGATCAATCTTATAACTCCTACAAGCAATACAAAATAGATAGTTGGGCAAACACGGACCCCTGGACACACCAGAGGTGGGATCAGGTGCCTAGGAGGAGTAAGCATCCCCTGTTGACCGGTCACACCCGCCGTGAGCCCCATATCCTGATCAGGTAAACGGATTTATCCGCAGTCAAAATCAGTGGGCCAAGAACGGCTTAACAATCGGTATGAAACACGTCATACAGCATTTGACCTAATGCGAGGTTGTATTGACGAACTAGATCGTTATAACGACCATAGAATTTGCAAAATGCTGACTTCAATCGAGACTGTTGAAATCCCTGTACCATCAACTTGTTTGTCAGTAGCTTACCTCGATTTAAAAACTGACTATACCCAGAACAAGCTCTTGCATATCGAATCAGTTGAGATACATGAACACCATATGCAGGTGATAATGGAATATTGCTACATAAATGTGGGAAGTTGACGATGGAGTAGCTGAAATCATCCCGTTTGTCATACAGTTGAGTTGTTAGTTTGCCGTTAATGTCTACTTTCAATAAAATATCTAAGTATGAAGCAGAAGTGGACGACTCTGTGGTGTCCTTTATTTCGAGCTCACAGGGATATATCAAATCGACATATGAATGAAAGCTATCATTGTTAATAGACAAAACGTCATCGATATATCTAAAAGTCGAATTGAAGGTCACAGCGAGAGATTTTTTCTTCTCACGTAGAAGTTTTTGAATAAATTCTGCTTCATATGAATATAAAAACAGGTCAGCTAACAAAGGAGCACAATTCGTGCCCCTGGGAATTCCAACAGACTGTTGGAAGACCTGATCACCAAAGACCACGAAGATATTGTCAATGAGGAACTCTAGCATATTTTTTATTTCAACTTCAGAGTACTTGTGCGTGAAATCAGAGTGGTGTTTAACAAAGTAAGTTTTTGAATGACTGATCACTAGATATGAATATTTCTGTTTTCCGTTTTTGTTGAAGAAGCAACTGTCTATGATGTCAAAAAGTCTAGTCTTTAATTTATCGTGAGGAATGGTCGTGTATAGTGTTGAAAAGTCATAGGTTTTAATGCTATTGATTTGGGAAAAATTCTGTGATTTCAAGTTTACTAAAAGTTCTTTAGAATTTTTTAGAATCCACATTTGATTAACACCACTTCTGGCATATGTAGTCGCACAGTAAGTTTGAAGTTTCTCCTTCACAGCTGTTAACATTTTCGTGAGGAGTAAAGATAGGGGCTTGGTAGAGCACTTACTGGATCCAGCAATGTATCTTTGTTTGTAAGGGTTTTTATGTAGTTTAGGAATCCAGTATAGGTACGGTAACTCATATTCATTCGACCCATAGACTGGAATATTAAATGTGTCTAAAACTGAAGCATGGCTTTGAAGAATTTCGTCTTTTGAAAGGGCAGTTGGAGTATAAGTATGATTACCAAAAGTGGAATTAATGCCAAGTTCGTTTAAAATACAGTTGTAATAATGAGCCTTACAAACAAAGACAATGTTGTTACTAGCTTTGTCAGCTGGAACCAAAACATATTACTCATGTAACCTATCTAATTCTTTTATCACTTCTGGTTTACTAAACACATGTAGGTTATAAGATGATTAAGACCATCATTTCTAAACATTATCTAAATCTTCAAACTGAATACAGATATACTATCTTTTTAGATAAACGATGAATCTTAAATTAAGTCAATTCCAAAGCTCACTATTTGCACGTAACTCGCTTTAAACTGGGATAATGCATTCTCTCCATTAAACTTGCGGTTAGTGTTAGGTCGTAATGTCTAGGATTTTCTGGACCAATAACACATCATTTCAATAATTAACAAAGAATTATTAAACATTTACGGTATATATGTAAATAAGAGCTAATATTGTGTAATGCAATTAAAAGTTTGAAATGAAAGGTTGGAAGTAAATGAATAAAATGTACATAAGTTCCAAATCCGGATATTTACATGTATGAAAGGTGACGATAACGAGCAGTGATCAATCTCATAACTCCTGTAAGCAATACAAAATAGATAGTTGGGCAAACACGGACCCCTGGACACACCAGAGGTTGAATCAGGTGCCTAGGAGGAATAAGCATCCCTTGTCGACCGGTCACACCCGCCGTGAGACCTATATCCTGATCAGGTAAACGGAGTATGTCAACTAATGCAAGGTTGTGGTCAATTTGATGGCCAAGCATTCTCAAGCAATAACCCCTGAACTCAAGGTTGTACAAAAGTACAATGGTACAATTCATCAAGTAGTGAACAAAATGCATCATTGAGTCAAGTCTGTTATCAGCAGGACTCCCATATAGAGGTGAGCTAGCATAGGAATATATAGAACAAGATTCCTACGCGTAGCGATATATCCCCCAACGCTGCCAAATAAGTTGAAACACCAAAGTCCCACAACTCCAGTAAAATTTGTGAAATCGAAATTACGGTGGGGTATGATTAACTACATATTGCTACTAATCCTGTAAAATTAGAACAAAATCCGGTCTATGCGGAGCTGTGTCCACAAACTGTTCCTGAATTTATTATTTGAAGTCTCCCTCCTCGAGTTCTATCTTTATCAAATAAATATGCAAGTTTCCTCGCGCAGTTTACACCTATGTACAAAATGGAGGAACAAGAGATGAATAATTTAGATTTCATTTTTACAATGCACAATGAAAATATGCTGAAGTTAAGGTGCGCGATATGGCCAATGGGTATCTTGAGTTCATAATGTATAAAAAATATCCTGCATACCACGAAAGATTACGAGAGCTGTTCTTGTTACAGAACATTATCAACAGGAAACAAGTCTCTGCATATCCACAATTTCCCCTGCACTAATCAAAACGTGCTTAGTGATCGCATGTGTTTTGTGAAGTCTTCTTGTTCCTACGTAAGTTATTTTTCTTTTGTAAGTTAGCATTGATTTTTTCTAAAGTTCCATTTTTTTTTCCACTTATCTAGAAATGTCCCCAGGTTTAGAAGAAGTGCAACAAATTTTGATCAATGCATAGTGCTCAGAACGGTAGAAATAAATGCCTTTGTGTTTTATCGTGCCAACGTCTATCCAGGTTTTAATGTGATATTCGAGAGACCCCAGTGTACAAAGGCGGTATAGAGTTCCCCTCTTAGCGGATAAAACGTCCTAGGATAGACCCCCTTGTTCCTGGATTGTACCTATTTTAACGCTTATAGCGCATCATTCTATTGATTGATTGATTATGGTTTTACGCCGTTTTGGCAATATTTCAGTCATTTTACGGCGGTTAAATAATCAAAATATGTTTATGAGTGTTTGAGTTTCCCTGACGGCCCCCAGCGAGCCTAGTCTTTTTCGAAAATCAGGGAAACGGTATTTTGTGTGCCAAGGGGTGCACATCATTCTATAGTTACTAAAACATCTAATGTTTGTCATAATAAGTTTCGTTTAAAGAATTGATATCTCAAGTAAAACAAAAACTTTAATACGGCAATTTATGTTCATTTGCAGGAAATGTGTGTCAAATGTATGTGTTATTCATAAACGTTTCTCTTAAATCTCCAAGACATCTGTATATAAATGTACTCATTAACAGCAATGGGCTACAATAGAAAGGTCAATGCCATATGTATATAGTCATTAACTATAATGGGCTACAATAGAAAAACACTCCCCTCCGATAAAAACGTCTTACACTTAATTAGGGACAGATGATACTAAGAAAAGTATAAAAATAAATCAACAAAACATTTTGTACAGATTTTACCATTGATAAAACATATTCATATCAAAAAAGATGTGTACACATGTATAATAATCCTTACTTTTGCATTTTCACGAAAATCTAATAATAATAAAAAGATGATATCTATTATTCAGACAGAATTGCACAATCAATTATACAAAGTAGTTTACAATATATACAGTGAAACTTCTCCAAACCGGCCCCTCAGAAAACCGGTTCTCCCTGAATATCGGCCGATTTTCAAAGTCCCGGCAGAAACCTTAACATTTCCTTACAAAGAAAGTCTCACAAAACCGGCCACCCCTGAAAACCGGACATCGGCCACTTTTTAAAGTACAATTGTTAACAAACATGCGTAATTTACCCTTATAATACCGGCCACTATTTGAAGACTAGAAAATTTCGGCCAGAGGGGTGATTAAGACTGGCCAGATGTGAAAAATGACTGACCTACCAGCCAGGTGGGAAATTATCGACTGGAGTTGTGAAAAACACGAGTGGCCACTATAAGTTCTATAGTTTACCTGTGCTGTCCAGGGTGCTAATTGGTGCTTGGCTAATCAAAGTGGCCCATTTAAATTTATGTACAAAATTTTATAAACAGATATGCACATATTGAATGACTACAATCAATACGCCGTATTGTTGCACCATGAATATAAGCGGTAGTTAATAAATATTAAACCCATGACTGTTAATGATAATTTACAATAGATAAATAATTTTGGGGGGTTTCCATAGATTTAAAATTCCTAAAAAACATCACAATTAAAATTATATATTTACTACTCTACTTTTCCAAAACGTCAAAACAAATTTGTTAACGATATAAGCAATGGACGTAAACAGAGTTTTTATAGGTAAGGGGAATTCCAATAATAGGCCTCTGTGTTTTCTTTATGTATCCTGTTATAAATTTTAAGTTAAAATTAGATGATTGCAGCAAGACTATTTCTGGTAATAATTACCTGTAGGTACTTGCGGTCTAAATTGATCTCCACCGATAATTGATCATAGATCCCCATATCAATGTGAGCAGTACCTACTCTGTGTATTAATTGCAGCAATCAAATGGCTATGTGTTTGTTTTGTTTATTAAAACATAAGCCGAAATTCTACATAAATGCTGCTAGTCTACAGATTTCTATACATATATCAAATGCCGTTTTATTTAAACGGACCATTTTCCATTATTTATGCATGTCAATGTAAAAATGTTTATTCATGTTTAATTAGTTTTAGTGCTATCAATTGAAAATAAACATTTTATTTCCAATAGTGAAATAATAGTCCTTGAACACCATATTATATGGTTTGTGGTATGTCAATGAAATATCTTATAAAAATTGAGCTGAAATCTCTCTAAATGCTAAATTCTCGGTATACAATCAATTATACAAAATAGTTTAATATATATATATATATATATATATATATATATATATATATACAGAGAGAGAGAGAGAGAGAGAGAGAGAGAGAGAGAGAGAGAGTTCTTATTTCTATGTAACCTAAGTATTATTGAGTGCCAAAGGGAAGTGTGGGATTATGTAAAATATGTCCAAGGTGTGTATTTTCTGATAATATCTGGTAATATCTAGGCATCTGATCCCAACTCACGTATAATCAGGAGCCCGTGTTTGCCGAACTCTCGAATTTGTATTCCTTATACAAGTTATGACATTAATCAGGGTTCGCTATCTTCACCTTCTATAAAATTGCTCCGGAAATGATAAAGATCTTAAAAACTATTGTATTTTTTTTTTGCTCTTGTAACGCAAGATAAGTATAAGATAGATCTCTCTCTCTCTCTCTCTCTCTCTCTCTCTCTCTCTCTTGTATTTCTTGTATCTACCTCATTTATTAATCTAAAACATTCAAATATTCTAGTGTCATATGATGTAAAACTCAAGCATAATTTTTCGATATGTAGAATAATCAGTCAAAAGCATCCATCTCAGATTTGTTAGTATATGTAGGAGTTTGACACTGAATGAGGTACTTTGATATGTAAAATAGTCATCGTTGCTCTCTTCTGGAATCTAGAAAGCCCATCAATATGTCTTGTTCTTGGCATTATGCCATACGGTACAACTATAATGGAAATTAGGAGAAAATATGGTATTGTAAATTTTCAGTAGGGCTTCCTTTGACCTGAAAATTCCCATTCTCCCCAAAACGTCTAGTTTCTTACTAACTTGTTTACCTAAGGCGTCTGTTTGATAGGACTGTCTAAAAATTATACGGTACCAATTTTGATGCATCAGATACGCATTTCGACAAATAATGTCTCTTCAGTGATTCTGAAGCCGAAATTTTGGAAATTCGAAATAACAATAAACTTGTAAGAGCTAAAAGGAAAACCAGAGTGCCAAAAACTGGAGCCAAATTCGTCCATGATCAGAGCTATGCATGAGGGAGATAATCCTTATCGATGTAAACACCTAAAAGTTTGGCACATTTAACATTTTCTACGAAAATTCCACCAATATTTGTACAAAAGGTTCGACATTTCGATAATTTTTATTATTTATTATTATCAATTAATTTATTTCGTAGGTTGTAGGGGTCGTCCTTTAACTTTCTTTCTAGCACATCTAAAGATTCATCAGAAACATCTTGCGTGGTATCATCTGTATACGGTAGATGTTGACTGTAGAGTGCTTGAGACATATTGGGTAGTCATTTGCACAATTTAAAAAAAAAAAAAACGAGGACCCAATATAGAACCCTTAAGGACTCCGGTGGTAATATATTTTTGCTTTGATGTGGTCTCTTTCTATTTGACACATTGCGATAATAATGAAACTATTGAAATCTTTTCCCAAATACCCAAAGATAAAAGTCGGTGCATCAATATTTCATTTTGAACAGTGACAAATGCGTTGCTTAGATCAATAAAAGGTACACCTGTAAATTTCCCTTTATCAATGTTTTCAATCCATTTGTCAATGACATTATATAAAACAGTTTTGCGAGAATGTTTCATTCTGAAAGCTTATTGATGCTCTGTTTAAAAGTTATTTGCATTGAAATACTCGTCAAACGTGTCTTCCATTATTTTGCTTATGATAGGTAAAATAGATACAAATGTATGATTCTTGATATAGAAACTATCCCCAGATTTTTTTTTTTTTTTTTTTTTTTTACTGTTTTCCGCCACATTCAACAATTTTTCAGTTAAAAGGTGGTACCCAGTTTTTATTGGTGGAAGAGAAAATCCAGATACAATGTACCTGGGAAGAGACCACCGACCTTCGAAAGTAAACTGGGAAACTTTCTCATATACCGGCGCGAGCGGGATTCGAACCCGCGCTGACCAGAGGTGAGAGGTCGTGTGATTTTGAGCACGATGCTCTAACCACTCGGAGGTTGATCTAGTTGATTTCCATTTATTTACAACTTCACACTCCTGTATAGTTCATGATGGAAAACAAAATATCGGCGACAGCATCAGTACTCATTTGAAGTAATTGTAGAGAAATTCCATCCATACCTGCAGTGTTTGAACTTGGCATGCCTTCAATTACTTCCTTAAAGAAATATTCACAGGCTTTTAATGAAAAGGTGAAGATAACGAACACAATGATCATATATATGATCCTATAACTGCTATAACGAATATAAAATTAAGAAGTGGGCAAACACAGACTTCTGGATGTACCAGATGTGGAATGTCCTAGCCATTGACCCCATGGCAAATAGATCGTTATAATGACAATAGACTTTGAAAAATGCTGACTTTAAACAAACTGTTCGAATCCCTGTAGCCTGCTTCGATTTAGAAACTGATCATACGAAAAACAAGCTCTATCAAAACGAATCAGCTGCGAGATATAAATACCATACGTAGGTAATAATGAAATATTCCTACATAGATATGGGAAGTTAATGATTAAAAACGCTGACGGGATGTCTATCATAAAGGTGAGTTGTTAGTTTGCTGTTAACATCTATGTTCAATGAAATATGTAAGTACGAAGCAGATGTTGACGACTCTGTGGTGTCTTTTCTAGTTCACTGGGACATATGGAATCGACATATGAATGAAAATGATTATTGTTGATAAACAAAAGGTAGACATTGTCAAGAAGCAACTTCAGCATCTTTATTTTTACTTTAGAGTATCTGTGTTTAGAATCGTAGCAGTTTTAACAAAGTAATTTTTAATGACTGATCACTAGTTAAGTTCTTTTTGAAAAATTCTTTTTAGTAAAAGAAAATAATTACGCTTCTAAGCACTGATTGGGTTACCAAAGGCACAGATAACGAAGATAACGAACAGTGGTCAATTTCATCACTCCCACAAGGAATACAAAATAAAGAGTTGGGAAAACACGGATCCAGAGGTGGGATCAGCTGCTTAGGAGGACTAAGCATCCCCTGTCGACCGGTTGAACCCGCCGTGTGCTCTATGACTTGATCAGATAAACGGAATAACCCAAGTCAAAATCGGTGTGCCAAGAACGGCCTAACAATCGGTATGAACAACGTTGACTCAATGATGTAATGAGGTTATGTGAGCAAACTAGATCATTAAAATGTCCATCGTAATTTGCAAAATGCTGACTTTAAACGAGTCGGTTGAAACCCCTTTAACATCAACTTGTTTGTCAGTAGCTTAAAGGGAAAGGCAACCCAAAAACAGTTTACATGATAAATGATAAGATTAATTATATAATTAAGATTTGCCATACCATTTTGTTGATATACGGTCTAGATAAACTTCAGTACTAATTTGAAAACGTTAAAAATTGAAATTCCCGCTATCTATAGAGGCTGCCATGATGTGGAACCTTTTGTATTAAAGACCACAAAAATCAATAATTTTCACGTCACACCGTCTGTTCCGGTTTTGATGAGATTCGAAGATCTTCAAAGACATGCATGTGGTAGATTTTACGAATACATTGTAAATACGTTTATACCTTCCTGTCAAGCTATTAATTACACAAATGCGAATGGGAGATGTGAAAAAGTTTGGGTTTTTTCTTCAAAATTCCTGACCCAACCAAATCATCTGAAAAGAAAGGACTATGTAAGCTGTTGAGGTTCGAGACATTTGTATGAAAAAAACGTATACCGTCTGTCTGGTCTGCGACTCGATTGAACGTCTTCTCCTCTTAATTACTCTATAGTGGGGCGCTTTTTCCTAAGGGAAGAATGGGTCCTTGTTAATCCTTCCTATGATGAAATTCTATGCTAGGCCCATTTTTCTCCCATGGGTGGGGTGAGGTCTAACCCGATCCCGTTTTACTTGTGAGAAATCCCATACAAGGAGATTTTGCGTAAGTCATATATCTATGATTTTTTAAGATAAAACATAAACTGCAAACACACATCATGTAATGATTGCACAAATAAGCTGTTGTTTTCCCTCTTTCATAAAAAGATCTCCACAAATTATTTTATATTAGTCATTTCCTCATGAATGTTAATCAGGTGTGAACAATGCGGGCAAAACTTTAAAAATATAGTACTTCTATTTTAAGGGTTGGAGAATCCCACAGAAATGAAAGCAGGTTGTAAATGTAAGAAATAATTTCAACTTTGGAAAATTCCTGAGAGGATGGACTGCGATGCTTTGTGCTGGCATGCTATTTGTAAAACGCTAACAGATGGACGCCAGACAAACACTGATCACAAAGGATTGCTTGAGCTTATGAACTAAATGTTTTAGTGTTTATAGATATCACAATAATGATACGATCAGTACTTCCTTTCAGCAATATCATCAACTATTTAATTATATGAAAATATATCTTGTTTTTAGTAAGTTATTTATTTATTTTTTTAGGAATATGGCACTTTCGACAATTGTACGGAAAATCAAACGATGTTGGGTAAAGCACAAAAGACGCTTAAAATTCATAATAGTCTTTCTCACTTCATTATGGATGTTGTCATGGATACACAGGACCTTTAACGAAGAGGTGGACTATATCTTCATTAATGAAAACACAGACAAGAAATGCGAAATACCAAACTTGAATACACACGAGAAATCCATTGCAAAATTTTTATATCATCTCAAGCCAATTCAGTGTGAGAAATCGTCAGATTTTGTATTTATTGATTCTATTGGATTCCTGAGAGTAAACGACACCGCTGTATTTAAGTCTGGACATAAAAACGTGTCATGTACCTACTCCATAGTAAAACGTTCTGGTGATTACGACATCGAAATGGAAGCGGAAGTGCATTTTTCAAACTCCGTGTATGTTAATGCTGATTTTTTTCTTGTGAAGTGTAAGAATAAGAGGAAAACTGTAGTATATAAAAAATTACACCATACCATTGATTACAAATCCCGAATGCAACAATCACAATTTCTTAATGAATCGAAGGAGCATTTAAATGTGTACGTATTTGGGCTAGATTCTTTGTCTAGATTAGCTGCTGAAAGAACCATTCCGTTAACACTTCGCTACCTGGAGCAAAATCTGGGAGGATATATCATGAAAGGGTATACGAAAGTCGGAGTAAACACATTTCCGAATTTGATTAGTTTTCTAACAGGTAAAGTATCTTATTCAAACGAGTTACCCCCGTATACAGAGATTTTAGACCCGTATCCGTTCATTTGGAAAAATTTTAGTAACTGTGGTTACGCCTCTCTCTTTGCTGAAGATCTACCAGGAATGGGGACATTTACATACTGGAAAGGCTTTAAGGAACAACCCTGTTTACACTACATGAGACCTTTCTATCTGGCAATGGATAAATTAGGTCTGCCGAATACTAACCAAGACCTTCTTACATTAGAAAACTACAATATACACCTTTGGTACAGATCCGCTTTGTGTGTTGGAAACACACCTAAACATAAAATGTTAATGAATTATTACAAACAATTTATAGAAATGTACGGTAATAAAAGAAAGTTTGCTTTGAGCTGGCTAAATGAACTTACTCATGAATTCGACAATCTTGTACAGTTAGCCGACAGAGATATCATGTTGTTTTTCGAATGGTTGAAAGAAACGGGGAGGTTAACTAATTCTATATTGATATTGATGAGTGATCACGGAATAATGCAAAAGGCTATCAAAAACACACTAGCAGGACGAACAGAGAATCGTATGCCTTTATTCGCCATTGTGATTCCACCCTCTATGAAATCTAAGTATCCACACATCCACGACAATTTACAAACAAATACTCAACGATTGACATCTGCATTTGATGCGCATGAAACTTTAGTCGATGTTTTAGAAAGCAATTTTGTGCGCAGCATGGATTCGGTCAATGAGCGAAAGAAACTTCCACGTGGTATAAGTTTGTTTAGAAAAATTCCAGAGAGACGATCATGTAAAGAGGCGGAGATACCCGGCGATTACTGTGTCTGTAATTCATACGAACGACTTAACAAACATAACAAAACATCAGAGGATTTAGCGCAGTTTTTAGTTTCCTATATAAATCATGGTTTATCTAAACATGGGAGTAAATGTTCAAGATTACATCTGTTAAAGATAGTGAACACTTATCTTGTGAAATCAAATTTACGACGCCGAAAAGATCAGGAGAAATTTTCCATACGAAAATTGATTTTTGAACCCGACCCGGAAGAGGAAACTTACCTATGCATGTTTGAAACTGTTCCTGGACGTGCAAGCTTTGAAGCAACAGTTAGATCAAACAATAAAGGATCGTATGACGTCATTGGTAGAGTGAATCGAGTGAACAAATATGGCAACCAATCGTTTTGCATTCAGGACAAATTTGCCAAACCTTTCTGTTACTGTGGAGGAGCTCATTGATGTACATGAACATGTTTGTAATGGTTCAAAGGCAAACGCCACTTCATTATTTTCCACAGTCGTAAAATGGCTGACATGATGCCAAAACGCCGTAAAACCATAAATCATCAATCCTATTTTAAACAAATAGATTATTCTTAATATATATATATATATATATATATATATATATATATATATAGTTGGACCGTTGGACCGAGCATGGAATGGTAATTGGCGTTTCCCAGGTGATAACCATAATTCAATTAAATACGGTAAATTCGAAATAGAAATATCTAATCACTTGGAAATATGTGTTATTTATTAATTTCCCCTTGCTCTAAGTGCTTACTAACATCCAAATGTTTAAATCGGAAAATACGTAATGACATTGTTCTGGGTTATTTCAGTTGTATTACCTGTTACGCAATGACATTGTTGTAGGTTATTTGAGTTGCATTATCTGCTACGTACTGGCATTGACTGTTCAAAGCGATGTTGTGCTGAACTTGTTATCATGTTTAGTAACACAGCTTTAAAATGAAGTTAAAAAAAGACACGTGGAAAAAACGTTTGGCCCTCTGGGAAGTAGCATTTCAAAGAAGTTTTTGATTTGACATTTGAACGTCCTGTGTAATTTGTTTATAGCAATTTAGTAGATTAAAACAATTGTTCAGTTTGTGGTGTCTGCTATGATAATGTACAGTGTTTCAATTTGAGACAAAATAAAAAGTGAGAGAGTAGTGAGACATTATTGTGTTTCTAATTAATGAATAAGAAGGATTAACGCATGTGCCCAGGATAAACTTTTACAATAATTAATATTCTAGAGGTGAAACAGGTGCTGATTATCAGGGAAAATAGATTAAAGATGTTTACAAAATATGAAAATTTCAAGAGATGAAGCATTAATAAGATTTGTAAGAGTTGAACAATTCAAGGAATGAAATATCGATCAAAATGATTTGCAGGATTTGATTAATTCAGGAACTGACGTGATTTTCGATTTGTGGGAGATGGACAAATACATATCCAATCGAAACTACTCGGCTATTTCCGTAACCGCAAATGAACCTCGTATGTGGATCGATGCCACCAGTCTGTTGCCATGTGTACACAGATGCAACTATGACGTCACTGTCGTACGTTACAATATGAAACGCGAGTTTGCAAATGCATCTAAGATATCATACATATCTTAGGTATTCTAACACTATAATTTTCCACTTACATGTTTATGTATTAGAGTGAATAAAACGTTAATGATACCAAAATTAAATCTGTGGCGAAAATATAAATAACACATTATACAGGGATTCAGTTCTGGCCTTTTAACTACTCATCCACAGGAGCGCTTCCGGCGAAGAAATGCATCGATTTGATGCAATTATTGCGCCGATCCACGTCCGAGACTTCTTACCGGTTACGGAAAAAGACGAGCACGTGATCCGATTGATACATATCATGATATGCAATCAAAAGATTAACAATTCAAGAGATGACATTTTGCAAGTTAAGGAGTAATTAAAGGCTTTAAAGAGATTACACAAGTGAAAGGCGAAGATAACAAATAGTGATAACTCCTATACGCAACACAAAATAGAGTTGGGCAAACACGGACCCCTGGATATACCAGAAGCGGGAACATGTGCCTAGGAGGAGTAAACATCCCCAGTTGACCGGTCACCCCCGCCGTGAACTCTATATCGGGACCAGGTAAACGGGGTTTTCCGTAGTCAAAATCACTGTGCAAATCTTGAAACATTTTGAGCAGTATTTGTTTTGATACCATGTAAACTCAGGTGTCCTTTGACCAGTGACCACCGTTATCCGTCGTGAATTAACAATTAAGCATTTTAACGTCTTCTTGTTAATATGATTCCAATTTTTTTCTTCAAATTTTGTATGAAGCATCTTTGGGACAAGGAAAATATAAATTGGAACTTTCGGGACTCCTGGGGGCCTTAGAGTATGGCAAAACCTGCCAAACGTTGACCAGTTTTCAAACCTTCTCTACAACCACACACCTGTAAATGTATTGGCACAAAGACCCCAAGAGTGTTTACACTGAAGAGAGACTTTACACAATATGAGCATTTTAAATTAACATTATATGACTATTTTGGATCAAGCCTAGCGTCAAGACCCTATATATATTCATTTAAATTATTCGTGTTTATCCATTCCACCCAATGATACAATGAAGGTTATATTGGTAAATTAAATCATTATAACGACTATAGAATGTGCGTTATGCCTATTTTAAACGAGGCAGTTGAAACCCCCTGTATCATCAACGTGTTTGTCAGTAGCCTGCCTCGATCTGAAAACTAGTTGTGTTTATGTTTCTCAACTGATTTGCAGTCTGATTAAAACCACCCCCTGGGTATGACCAGGTTTTAAATCGAGTCAGGCTACTCACTGGTGCAGGGGTGTCAACAATCTCGTTTAAAGTAAGCGTTTCGCAAATTCTATGGTCGTTATAACGATCTAGTTTGCCAATACAACATATGGTTGGGTCAAATGCTGTCTGACGTGTTTCATACCGATTGTTAGGCCGTTCTTATCACATTGATTTTGACTGCGGATTACTCTGTTTACCGTATCAAGACATGGGGCTCATGGCGGGTGTTACCTGTCAACAGGGAATGCTTACTCCTCCTAAGCACTTGATTCCACCTTGGTACATCCAGGGGTCCGTGTTTGCCCAACTCTATTTTGTATTGCTTAAAGGAGTTATGAGATTGATCACTGTTCGCTATTTTCACCTTTAATTAACAACATAATTATTTTCGTAATTTCTATCAATTATGATCGGGATCGGTATTTTTTTCTACTGTTTGATAGAAATTTAAAAAAGATAGTAATATTTCTGAAATTTGGTGACTTCATTTCAATTTCTTTTTAAAATATATATGTTTAGTGTATCTTGTTTTCAATTGACATGTTTCTTGATGAATGAAGCCGTGCATGTCAAAAAAATATTCTAAAAAACACTGCTTGATGATTTCTTATTTTTTAAACAAAATGGAGCATTTACATGAGTCTTTTCCGCAGGTTTTATAGATATTTATATATTGCATCATGCATCAAATCAAAGCAATATTTGCAATCTGAAATCACTTTTTTGCGAACTAAACGCCTTTTTTTATTCCCAGAAAAAATCTTAAAAGGAATTCATGAAGAATAATTGAAAGATTGTATCACCCCCTCCTTTCGGTGGGGAAATTATGCTTCATATGAGGTGCTTAAATGAGCCATTAAATAACATTTAAGTGTACGAACGACCTTAACAACACTCACTTTCACTTTCCTGCACTTTGTCCACTGAAGTTTAAAAGGATTCATGTAACCGTATTGTATGAGTTGAGTAATCACCCTGTGTGAGAAGAGATACTTTGTTATCGTGTAGGTTATAGGATAGCCATTATTTCTAAATATAATCTAAATCTTAAAAACTGAATACAAATGTTCTATCTTTGTAGGTGACCGATAAATCTTAACTGAAATCCATTCTAACGGTGACTAGACAGGTGTTTGCAGCTAACAGCACCTTAAACTTGGATAATACATTTCTCCATTACAACTTGCGGTACCTGCCAGATCGTAGTACCTAGGATTTTTTGCAAAACGTAAATTAGAGTAGGGGTTCAAATCTTCATTTATATAGATGGGGAAATTCTATAATAATCTTCTTTTAAAGAATTACAACGTTACAATCTAACGAATAATGCATCAAATACATCATAGTCAAGTCTGCTATCAGCAGGACTCCCAGGCTAAGGTCACAAGAGGGAACTAGAGGTTAGCTAACATAGGAATTCATAGAAAAATTCTTTAAGAAGGTTTCAATGAAAGGTGAAGATAACGAACAGCGATCGATCTCATAACCCCTATGATGAATACAAAATAAAGAGTTGGGCAGATCAGGTGCCTAGGAGGACTCAGCATCCATATCGACCGGTCACAGCCGTCGTGAGACTTATTATCTCCATTTGGTAAACGGAGTAATAGGTAGTCAAGATCAGAGTCCCAAGAGCATGACAATCGGTTTGAAACATATCAGACAGAATTTGACCCAATGATAGGTTGTACTGTCATACTTGATTATTATAACGACCATAAAATTTGTACATGCTGACTTTAAACGAGACTGTTGAAACCTCTATGGCATCAACTTATTTGTCAGTAGCCGGCCTCGATTAAACACAAAAGTCTTTATTCGCCATTGTGATTCCACCCTATAAGAAATCTAAGTATCCACATATCTACGGCAATTTACAAACAAATACTCAACGATTGACATCTGCATTTGATGCACATGAAACTGTAGTCGATGTTTTAGAAAGCAATTTTGTGCACAGCATGGATTTTGTGAATGAGCGGAAAAAACTTCCACGTGGTATAAGTTTGTTCAGAGAAATCCCAGAGAGACGATCATGTAAAGAGGCGGTGATACCCGGCGATTAATGTGTCTGTAATTCATATGAACGACTTAACAAACATAACAAAATATCACTTCTGCTTCATACTTAGATATTTTATTTCGCAAATTCTATGGTCGTTATAACGATCTAGTTCGTCAATACAACCTCGCATTGGATCAAATGCTGTCTGACGTGTTTCATACCGATTGTTAAGCCGTTCTTGGCACACTGATTTTGACTGCGGATAACTCCGTTTACCTGATCAGGATATAGGGCTCACGGCGGGTGTGACCGGTCAACAGGGGATGCTTACTCCTCCTAGGCACCTGATCCCACCTCTGGTGTGTCTAGGGGTCCGTGTTTGCCCAACTACCTATTTTGTATTGCTTATAAGAGTTATGAGATCGATCATTGTTCGTTATCTTGACCTTGCATTGAAAGTAGACATTAACGGCAAACTGACAACTCAACTGTATGACAAACTTCACGTCACTTCAGCTTCTCCATCGTCAACTTCCTATATGTATGTAGCAATATTCCATTATCACCTACATATAGTGTTTATATATCTCAACTGATTCGATATGCAAGAGCTTGTTCTGCGTATAGTAAGTTTTTAAATCGAGGTAAGCTACTGACAAACAAGTTGATGGTACAGGAGTTACAACAGTTTCGATTGAAGTCAGCATTTCGCAAATTCTATGAGCGTTATAACGATCTAGTTCGTCAATACAACCTATCATTGGGTCAAATGCTGTATAACGTGTTTCATACCGATTGTTAGGCCATTGTTGGCACACTGATTTTGACTACGGATAACTCCGTTTACCTGATCAGGATATAGGGCTCACGGCGGGTGTGACCGGTCGACAGGGGATGCTTACTCCTCCTAGGCAGCTGATCCCACCTCTGGGTGTCCAGGGGTCCGTGTTTGCCCAGCTATATATTTTGTATTGCTTGTAAGAGTTTTATGAGATTGATCACTGTTCGTTATCTACACCTTTCATTAGAGGACTTAGCGCAGTTTTTAGTTTCTTATATCAACTATTATTTATCAATTTTTCAACGATCAATACAACTTATCATTGGGTCAAATGCTGTCTGACGAGTTTCATACCGATTGTTGGGCCGTTCTTTGCACATTGATTTTGACTACGGATAAATCCGTTTACCTGATCAGGATATAGGGCTCACAGCGGGTGTGACCGGTCGACAGGGGATGCTTACTCCTTCTAGGCACCTGATCCCACCTCTGGTTTGTCCAGGGGTCCGTGTTTGCCTATTTTGTATTGCTTATAGGAATTATGAGATTGATCACTGTTGGTTATAGATCTTCACCTTTCATCAAAACAAGGGGGGGGGGGGGGGGTGTTCCAGAGTATATCTGTTAAATATAGTCGATACCTATCTTGTGAAATTTGCGACGCCAAAAAAGAGGAAATATTTTCCATACGAAATTTGTTTTTGAACCTGTTGAAACTTACCTCTTAATGTTTGAAACTGTTCCTGGACGTGCAATCGAAGCAACAGTCCTGTTTCAACGGTTTTGGAACTGGTATTGATGATATATCACAGTAATATGCAGATGGATTTCAGACAAAATTCACTCAAGATCAACTTAGCATAAACCTCATACATGAAAAACCCTTCATTTGAATAATATTTCAACAGTCATTGATTATTGTATGAGTCATTCGTCATGTGAAGTAGAAAGGTGAAGATAACGAACAGTGATCAATCTCATAACTCCTTTTAAGATATCAATATAGAGAGTTGCGCAAACACGGACCCCTGGATATACCAGAGGTGGGATAAGGTACCTAGAAGTAGTAATCATTCCCTGTCGACCGGTCACACCCGCCGTGAGCCGTATAAGGAGACCGTTGAAACCCCTGTAACAGCAACTTGTTTGTCAGTAGCCTGCCTCGATTTAAAAACTGATCATACGTAGAACAAGCTCTTGTGTATCGAATTAGTTGAGAGATATAAACACCATATGCAGGTGATAATGGAATATTGCTACATAAATAAGGGAAGTTGGCGATGAAGAAGCTGAAATCATCACGTTTCACAGCGGGGTTAGGGTGCCCCGAGTATTTAAAATAACAAGTAATAACAGCATATTCAAATTAAAGTAAAAATGTTCAAAGCGTCGCGCATATTTTTAGTAAAAATCGTTCGTCAATTGATACATAAACAACCATCGTATCACGTGGGAAATCCTTCGCTTAACTATTACGTCGTCATACAAGTGACGTAGAGTTATTTTTATCCCCTAGACTTTTAGTTGTTTATCACCTCGGCACGGGTCAGTGAAAGTTGCACTCAAAACATTTGCAGTTTGGGCTTGATATGTCGACATTGATATGGTAAATTTAAAAAGCGATACGGATCTGTACAATATCCTCTCAAATATAGCAATTTCCATAATCTCAACTCAAATGTAGGGCATTTCCCACATTCACAGCCAAATCTTATCTAAACGAGAAGTTTAAAATCCGCATTGATGGTACCCGTAGTTACAATAGATACAGTACCGTACTAAAACGCTGTCCAAAATATTTAGAATTAAAAACAGATGCATGGAGTACCTAAGTTACCAAATTACACTGCATATACATGTATGCTCGAAACATCCAACAGTACGTGCTCCGCATTTCCATTGACAAATTAACTGATGTGAATGAGAAACCTCACGTTTTGTGGTGTAAATCAAATGTAGAATAGCGTTTTCTGTATGGTACAGTATTAATGCTTTGATTTGGATTCAGTTCCCCCCCCCCCCCCAACAAATATTTTTGAACAGCATTTACAACCTACTGGTACTAATATACCGAATATAATAAAAGCATCAGTTCTCGTCTCTTTTTGGTACAACTCTGATTTTTACAGTTATGTACAGAATGCACATTTGCTGTTAGATTTCCCAGACAATACAAATTTTATTGTCGTTTTAATGCAGGACCACAATGGAAACTACCTATATGCTAATTAAAATAAAGGCTTTATTATTATTATTAAACAGACACTTGATTTGCTTTTGTTTTTGTACTGAACTGTAGTTCATTGTGCCATTTAGACAGTCTGCACTGGTTGCATATTTGGCTAGCCTTTTGTCATGATCTCTTCAAGTAACTTCTTAAGCATTTTTGAAATTGCTCTCTTTAACTTTCCTTTAAGTTGTCGTTTACATAAACAACACCCATACTTCACAGGAGGCCCCATACTTGGTTACATTTATTCACTAGCTGCATGTTGGAATCAATTATTTGTGATCGTCTTTAAGACTGCATGATATGAGTAAAACTTAGCGTAAAATGCCAGAGACAAATCATAAGGGGAAATCTGATAATTTATAAGGAAAAAAATAAGAAGGAAAAATTGGTATTCGAACCAGATATCCAATCTGGGCTTGTCCAAAACTTCAGTGAGACTGCCGCTATACCACCTCGGCTATCTATCCCATAAAGAATTTTCGAATTTCAAGCGATCAAAAGTCACCTGTCGAGGACATACAAATTTTCTTAATAATACGAGAGAAGTTATACACAAGCAATGCCTATATAAGCCTTCTTTAAGGTACAAGGTAAAGTCTACATAATGATTTTCATGAGAAATTACAATATAATTATATGATCATTTATGATACAAAGGAACATTTCATTTGGAGCTCCAAGTGACTTCCTAATAATCAAATTTTATTTACTGCCTATGATAATAATAAATATAACATAACTGATGCAATCAATTATTCAAAAAAAAATTCTGAAATCAATTTGATTGATTGATTAAATAGTTTAAAGTCCCTCTTGAGAATTTTTCACTCATATGGAGACGTCACCACTGTCGGTGAAGGGCTGCAAAATTTAGGCATATCCTCGACGCTTGCGGCCTTTGAACAGGGAGTGATCTTTATCTTGCCACACCTGTTGCGACACACTGCCTCGGTTTTTGCAGTCTCATCCGAAAGACCGCCCCATTTAGTCACCTCTTACGACAAGCAAAGGGTACTGAGGACCTATTCCAACCAAGACCCCAACGGGATTAAATTCATTTGAATTAAAGATACGTTCATTCAATTCATGTGTGCAACAATTCAAACATGCATTAGAAATGTCCATCCTCTATGCAATAACTACAGTAATCAAACTGGGGCCTTGATTTCTTTTCCAGATTACTTTCCACTAAAACTGCATTATTTTGACTTGATCATGTAAATGTACTTTTCATCCATATCAAATTTCTCTGGTGGTTTTTCCTCCTAAACGTGGGAAAGTGCAAACACATCTACATGTATACAAATCTTACAAAAAGAGAGATTCACAAAAATAACTCTTAATAAATGAAGTCTGTGAGGTCTTTTACACATCATAATCAAATTTCTTTATTTCCATAAAACTAATGAGGTAAAATGTCACATTTGAACACCAGAATCAAAATCATAACGACACAATTGTATGACAAATACCACTGAAAATGGACAGTTCTGCGTTCGTGTTGTAAGGAGTTTTATGTACAATTACTACACAATCAATACGCCAGTTTTGAAATACAAACTCTTCTGTGTAGGAGGTGCATTTAGTGGGATTTGAATGCCAAAGTGGGACAGAGTGGACCTACAGTCAGATAGGAAGACAATGAAATGTATCAAAAGTGGACTTCTCTTTAAATATGTAAATATGAGGAATACAAAATGCTATCGAAAGAAATGTTTTACTAAAGTGGAAACATAAAAACAATGTCATATTTGCAAATGTCTTAGATATGGTACTTAAGACCAACGGAATCAGTGGTATGATAAGAATTCCATGTATTTAATTACTTCCTAAACACATTTTACTTACTTAGTTTGTTTATCAGTTGAATTCAGGTGACCAAACAGCGTATGAGAAATTTACTGAGTACGTTCACGGAGTGATGAATATTTGTCCCACTCCCGCATGTAAACAAATTGTTTCGCGCCTTACCATGCACTAGAGTTCTCCAAAGGGAAGTACCTTGGACGCATCTCGAAACCGGCGTATATATGTATTATGAACATTTTCATTTTGAAATTAATTCTGTGAAGAATTGATATACATATATAATAAGCAGAGTTCAAAGTTCAAGTCTGGAGAGTTCGGTTCGGGTTCTTATAGTTTTCATATCAGTATGACAAAAGTCACTTCACAAAAAATAAAATAAAATGGAAAGATGATGTTGAATAATGAGATTTCCCCTTTGAATGTTCTATAAAATCATGGTATGATTAGCAGCCATTAAATCTCGCTCCATTGTCTGTTAACGGTACTGATGCAGTGGCTCTGTCTTCTCATGAATATGGTTACGCATAAAAAATGGCTATGTCAGTCCAAATCTCTCAGCCCTCTTTTGTTTCTTGGCCTAGGAAAAATATTAAAACATCAATGAAAATGATATAATAGAAATGCACTATATATACAAGCTGGGATCTGTGTGAGCGGTCACCTCTTATAAAACATACAGGTTAGGATCTGTGTGAGCGGTCACCTCTTATAAAACATACAGGTTAGGATCTGTGTGAGCATTCAGCTCTTATAAAACATACAGGTTAGGATCTGTGTGAGCGGTCAGTTCATATAAAACATATACAGGATGGGATCTGTGTGAGCGGTCAGCTCTTATAAAACATACAGGTTAGGATCTGTGTGAGCGGTCAGCTCATATAAAACATATACAGGCTGGGATCTGTGTGAGCGGTCAGTTCTTATAAAACATATACAGGCTAAGATCTGTGTGAGTGGTCGGCTCAAATAAAATATATACAGGATGGGATCTGTGTGAGCGGTCAGCTCTTATAAAATATATATAGGCTGGGATCTGAGTGAGCAGTCAGCTCTTATAAAACATATACAGGCTGGGATCTGTGTGAGCGGTTAGCTCTTATAAAACATAAACAGGCTGGGATCTGTGTGAGCGATCAGTTCTTATAAACATGCAGGCTGGGATCTGTGTGAGCGGTCACCTCTTATAAAACATACAGGTTAGGATCTGTGTGAGCGGTCAGCTCATAAAACATATACAGGCTAAGATCTGTGTGAGTGGTCAGCTCAAATAAAATATATACAGGATGGGATCTGTGTGAGCGGTCAGCTCTTATAAAATATATATTGGCTGGGATCTGAGTGAGCAGTCAGCTCTTATAAAACATATACAGGCTGGGATCTGTGTGAGCGATCAGTTCTTATAAAACATATACAGGCTGGGATCTGTGTGAGCGGTTAGCTCTTATAAAACATATACAGGCTGGGATTTGTGTGAGCGATCAGTTCTTATAAAACATATACAGGCTGGAATCTGTGTGAGCGGTCAGCTCTTATAAAACATATACAGGCTAGGATCTGTGTGAGTGGTCAGCTCAGAGATCCAGGAATTTCACTTAGAATGCCAGGTCTCTCACTTAGAATGCTGGGACTTTCACTTAAAATGTCGGGACTTTCACTTTGAATGACAGGAATTTCACTTATATTGCTGGGACTTTCACTTAGAATGCCAGAACTTTCACTTAGAATGCTGGGAATTTCATTTAGAATGACGGGATTTTCACTTTGAATGCCGAGACTTTCACTTAGAATGCCGGGAATTTCACTTAGAAATTCCCTTCAGAATAAACTCACATTGTCCACTCACCTCAGGTTTTGTAGTAGACCCCTCCCCCTTCAGAATAATATCACATTGTCCACTCACCTCAGGTACTGTAGTACATGTAGCCCCCCCCCCCCCACCCCACCCCCCCTCCCCCCCTTGTTCAGAATAAACTCACATTGTCCACTCACTTTACGTTTTGTAGTAGCCCCCCCCCCCCCCCCCCCCCCCCCTTCAGAATAAACTCTACAGCTTAACATTGTCCACTCACCTCCAGGTTACCATCTGATGAAACTGTCCCCACACTGACCCCAAATCGTTCTTTCCTCTTTAGAAGACGTTCCTGTTCGACGGACTGAAAAATAAATCACAAATTAATGGCAAAAATTGATAATAACATCCCTATTCTCTAAGTTCAAATTCAGAGTAGTATGCTCTAATCATTTGGGGAAAAAATTCTATCCAAAGATGAGATGTTCATGCTGGCTTTGTAGCTGCAAATGGAGGAAAAGGTAATGTCTACAATGCATCACTGAACTCAAATCAACTCTTCGTTACCCGCCTCAGCCTTCAATTTACTATGCTATCAAAATAAAGATTAAAAAATACTGGTTGTTACATTAGAAATAAGAACAGTAGCCAAGTGTCAGTGTATGTAATGTGTAGACCATGATTGATTGATAGGACTTGTTTAACGTCCCTCTCGAGAATTTTTCACTCGTATGGAAACGTCACCAATACAGGTGAAGGGCATCAAATTTAGGCCTATGCTCAGTGCCTTAGGCCATTGAGCAGTGAGGGTTCTTTTGCGTGCCACACCTACTGTGACACGGGACATCCGTTTTAAAGGTAACCTCTAAGGACCTGTGACATTCACACCTGATGCCAAGCATTTAATGATGGAATTGTCACTACCTGTTGTAACGACTTAGGTATGTTGAGGCTGGTATTCAAACCCTGACATTCTGCATACGGGGCGAATGTTCTACCTCTAGACCACCACGACAGTGTACACCATGAGAGTCCTAAACAACAGAACTTAATAAGAGTTCTAGACAACAAACCTTAATCAGAGTCCTAGATGACAGACCACAACAAGAGTCCTAGACAACAGACATTAATGAAAGTCCTAGACAACAGACATTAATAAAAGTTCTAGACAACAGACCTTAATAAAAGTTCTAGACAACAGACATTAATAAGAGTCCTAGACAACAGACCTTAATAAAAGTCCTAGACAACAAACATTAATAAGAGTCCTACACAACAGACTTTAATAAGAGTCCTAGACAAAAGATCTTAATAAGAGTCCTAGACAACAGACCTTAATAAGAGTCCTAGACAACATACCTTAATAAGAGTTCTAGAAGACGGACTTTAATAAGAGTTCTAGACAACAGACCACCATCAGTCTTCGACGTTAACCAGTGGCCCGATGGCCGAGGCCAGTAAAATCGGGATCGGGCTTCTTAAAATATTGAACCCAGGAGTCCGGCGGGCCTATAAATGTTTTTTTATATGTTCTGTATATATTACAAATAAAGCGCGAGATTGACTCAGACTTTGTCATGACTTAGTAGTCAAATTTCGCATAGAAAAACAATCAACCATGCTGCCTTTTCTGAAGTATAGGGAGGGGGCTCATCCGGGAAATTCAAAATCACCCTATTGTATTTCACAATAACAACCATCAGATCGTACGAGGAGAAAAGAACGAATATTCATGCCCCATTGGACCGAGGGTAGGTCTTGGCTAAGATTTGATTCTGGAGAAAACAAAATGTTTGTACGTGGTGTATACAAAACAAATTAGAACATGAGCTGCTGATGTCATCTGCGAGATTAATATGTTGAAAAATAAAATAAGATAATCGAGATCCTTCTAATGTCAGTTGTTCTCTAACTATGATCATCTTGACCTGTATTTTCCTACAGTAGAACTGTGCATGTATCTATAGTTTAGAATCAGCATGCAGCACCTTGCAAATGACCAGTGGTCAAATTAGAAAAAAAAAATTGGGCCTCTAAAATATTGTTCGGGCTTGGACAATTATTATACTGGGAGGCCCGAAGGGCCTGTGCTTCACAAAGTTTTTCGTGAAGACTGCACCATAAAAGTCCTAAACAACAGACATTAATGAGAGTCCTAGATCACAGACCTTAATAAGAGTCCTAGACAACAGACCTTAATAAGAGTCCTAGACAACAGACCTTAATAAGAGTTCTAGACAACAGACCTTAATAAAAGTCCTAGACAACATACCTTAATAAGAGTCCTAGACAACAGACCTTAATAAGAGTCCTAGACAACAGACTTTAATAAGAGTCCTAGACAACAGACCTTAATAAGAGTTCTAGACAACAGACCTTAATAAAAGTCCTAGACAACATACCTTAATAAGAGTCCTAGACGACAGACCTTAATAAGAGTTCTAGACAACAGACTTTAATAAGAGTCCTAGACAACAGACCTTAATAAGAGTCCTAGACAACAGACCTTAATAAAAGTCCTAGACAACATACCTTAACAAGAGTCCTAGACAACAGACATTAATGAGAGTCCTAGACAACAGACTTTAATAAGAGTCCTAGACAACAGACCTTAATAAGAGTTCTAGACAACAGACCTTAATAAAAGTCCTAGACAACAGACCTTAATAAGAGTCCTAGACAACATACCTTAATAAGAGTCCTAGACAACAGACCTTAATAAGAGTCCTAGACAACAGACCTTAATAAGAGTCCAAGACAACAGACCTTAATAAGAGTCCTAGACAACAGACTTTAACAAGAGTCCTAGACAACAGACCTTAATCAGAGTCCTAAACAACAGACCTTAATAAGAGTCCAAGACAACAGACCTTAATAAGAGTTCTAGACAACAGACCTTAATAAGAGTCCTAGACAACAGACCTTAATAAGAGTCCAAGACAACAGACCTTAATAAGAGTTCTCGAAAACTGACCTTAATAAGAGTCCTAGACAGCAGACCTTAATAAGAGTCCTAGACAACAGACCTTAACAAGAGACCTAGACAACAGACATTAATACGAGTCCTAGACAAAAGACATTAATAAGTGTCCTAGACAACAGACATTAATAAAAGTCCTAGACAACAAACCTTAACAAGAGTCCTAGACAACAGACCTTAACAAGAGTCCTTGACAACAGACCTTAATAAGAGTCCTAGACAACAGACCTTAATAAGAGTCCTAGACAACAGACATTGATAACAGTCCTAGACAACAGACATTGATAAGAGTCCTAGACAACAGACCTTAATAAAAGTCCTAGACAACAGACCTTAATAAGAGTCCTAGACAACAGACCTTAATAAGAGTCCTAGACAACAGACTTTAATAAGAATCCTAGACAGCAGACCTTAATAAGAGTCCTAGATGACAGACATTAATAAGAGTCCTAGACAACATACCTTAATAAAAGTCCTATACAACAGACCTTAATAAGAGTCTTAGATGACAGACCTTAATAAGAGTCCTAGACAACAGACCTTAATAAGAGTCCAAGACAACAGACCTTAATAAGAGTTCTAGACAACAGACCTTAATAAAAGTCCTATACAACAGACCTTAATAAGAGTCTTAGATGACAGACCTTAATAAGAGTCCTAGACAACAGACCTTAATAAGAGTCCAAGACAACAGACCTTAATAAGAGTCCTAGACAACAGACCTTAACAAGAGTTCTAGACAGCAGACCTTAATAAGAGTCCTAGACAAAAGATCTTAATAAGAGTCCTAGATGACAGACCTTAATAAGAGTCCTAAACGACGGACCTTAATAATAGTCCTAGATGACAGACCTTAATAAGAGTCCTACACAACAAACCTTAACAAGAGTCCTAGACAAAAGACCTTAATAAAAGTCCTAGACAGCAGACCTTAATAAAAGTCCTAGACAACAGACCTTAATAAGAGTCCTAGACAAAAGATCTTAATAAGAATCCTAGACAACAGACATTGAGAACAGTCCGAGACAACAGACATTAATAAAAGTCCTAGACAACAGACATTAATAAGAGTCCTAGACAAAAGATCTTAATAAGAATCCTAGACAACAGACATTGATAACAGTCCGAGACAACAGACATTAATAAAAGTCCTAGACAGCAGACCTTAATAAGAGTCCTAGATGACAGACATTAATAAGAGTCCTAGATGACAGACATTAATAAGAGTCCTAGATGACAGATATTGATAAGCTTGAATCATAATGCAACATTTGATTCTTTCCTCCCTAAGAGTAGCTTTTGTTTTGGTCATCATCTCAATCCTTTTAAAAGCTTAAATCGAAAAATACCAGAATCACTCTGATCCTTTTACAAACAAATACCCTGGACAATGCAAAACCACAACCTTGAACTTTGAAACCTTGAATCCATTAGCAACTTGAACAAGGCAATAACACAACCCTGATCTTTGACCCTACAAATACCTTGGACAATCCAGGTGCAACCACCGCTCCAAATCTTTCTGCTCTCTCCTTCAATTTGTCAGAATTTGCCACCTGTAAAATAAGAATACATCAAATCCAATGAATCATAACAATTTCAAACAAAAAACTGTCAGTAAAGATTCATCTGATCTAAAAATCAAGTAATTCGTGTTATACACACACGTGTACTAGACATTTCTGTACAGTCCATGTTATACACACACGTGTACTAGACATTTCTGTACAGTCCATGTTATACACACACGTGTACTAGACATTTCTGTACAGTCCATGTTATACACACACGTGTACTAGACATTTCTGTACAGTCCATGTTATACACACACGTGTACTAGACATTTCTGTACAGTCCATGTTATACACACACGTGTACTAGACATTTCTGTACAGTCCATGTTATATACACTTAGTCTAGATATTTCTGTACAATCCATGTTATACACATGTGTACCAGACATTTCTGTATAGTTCCTATTCTTTTCTACAGTTGACACACAACACTTTAAACATTTCCATCCACTTCGTCATCAGATTTATCAACTGATCCTGAATTACCACATGTTAAGATTAAGAAGATGAGATTCACCACATGTTGAGATTACAGAGGACGAGATTCACCACATGTTGAGATTACAGAGAATGAGATTCACCACATGTTGAGATTACAGAGAACCGAGATTCACCACATGTTGAGATTATAGAGGATAAGATTCACACATGTTGAGATTATAGAGAATGAGATTCACCACATGTTGAGATTACAGAGGACGAGATTCACCACATGTTGAGATTACAGAGAACCGAGATTCACCACATGTTGAGATTACAGAGGATGAGATTCACCATATGTTGAGATTACAGAGGACGAGATTCACCACATGTTGAGATTACAGAGAACCGAGATTCACCACATGTTGAGATTACAGAGAACCGAGATTCACCACATGAGATTACAAAGAATAAGATTCACCACATGTTGAGATTACAGAGGACGAGGACTACCTTGGACAGGACAGGTGCTACAACTGTTCCGAATCTCTCGGCCCGCTGCTTCAGTTTGGTAACATCTGTTGCCTGTAAAATCAATTTATAATAAAATGACCTACGGGACTGAATAAAAATATACTAATATTAAGAAAACAAAATTTATTCAAAAGTTTGGGGTGGAAGAGACAAAATGTAATCTGATCTAAATTTTTTCTGAAACATTTATAAGCATGCAATTGTTGTCACCACGTTTTCATGTACATGTAATTTAGAATTCACCAGTCATCAAATATTAGAATGTTAATTTGTTTATCATTCTTTTCTACTCCTCACCACAATTTTTCAAGTCCATTCAAAAACAAGCTGACAAAGGTCACAAAAACAGAACGCCCCCATCATAGTTGCCAACTCACCCAATTTTGTAGGGTTACACCCAATTTTTCGATCCGTAATCTGATAATCATTTAGGACCCAGTGGGTCATCCCTTTCACTACATTTCCAGATAATTTTGTTTAGTAAATTATATCGCGCTTGTAATTTCCAATTTGCAACACAAACTTGGATCTACGTAAACAATGCCAATGGTCATGTACATCACAGAGAAGTTATGAAAGCTGAATTCAGATCTGAACCTAGTCTAAACAATGAAACCTTTAATACCCTCCTATCTTGTAAATTTAATCAATCTGTGTCCAACTTTGAATATTGTCCATCTCCATCAGTCTTAAAACATTCAAAATGTGTCACTGTCAGTTACTATGCTTCTCTTCAATAAATACGAATACACACATTTCTGTTGTAAATATTTTGGAAATATAAACACTTATAACACATATAGTCCTCGTAATTATGTCGTGAATGCCGTTTCGAATTATGACCAGATTTTTTGCTTTCCAAAGAGGGTCATGACCCTCTTTTTACCTGTTGGAGGATGGCAACTATGGCCCCCATACGTACAGAGAACATGAATTATTTCATGGTGGTTTTAGTGAAAGTAATGTTTGATTCATTTTTATGTTATTCTTCAAATAAACAAACAATTGAAAATTAATCAGAAAAGTGAATAGAGTATGTAAGACTTTTGGCCATTCAATATACTAATACTGAAATTTTTCTCAGAGAGAGTTATAGTGTTTCTGATGAAACTAAAAACACAAGACTTACAACATCGGATGTGATTTTTCCATTACTCGGTGGAACAGGCAGTCCAAACCTACAAAATACGGAACAGCACACGTAAGCCAACTACTATAGTGCACACGAAATTTACACTCATATGTGGACAAATTATGAAAATGCAAGTTTGTTTGAAACACACCATTTAATTCGCTGAAAAAAAGTTTTCATATTTCAGTAACATGTTGCATAAACTGTGAGAATGCCATTCACTCTGACATTTTTGTTTCAATTTCATATAAGCATGTAATAAATACATTTATTATATAGCTAATAAATAGTCTATTATAAAGTCTGCGTAAAATCTTGAGAATGTTAGTGTTCAATATCCTGAGAATTTATTGAACACTAACTTTGCATTGCATAAATTGTGTGCGCCCAAAATATTCAGAGTATGAGCGTTCAATATTTACCTTACCATAACGACGTAAACAAGCCAATGCATGCTGAATATTGAAACAAGCCAAAATGACGGGTTTAATATTGAACAGTTAAGAAATGCATGCTGATATTGCACACTTTCACCTTAGATGCCAATATTGATGAATTCTCATCTATTTTGTAGTATTTTGAGTGAATAGGGATATAATTCAACAACTAAATACTTTACCTATATAATAAAAGGGTTATTGAACTTATATTGGTGAATATTAGCTGTGTCAAAATGCACTCACAAGCTTGACATGCATTTTCACAGCCAACTCGTGCCAATATTCACCAATACAAGTTCAATAACCCTATAATATGTAACATATTTATCAAGTCATGATTTAAATTACCAATGCGACATAGAGTTATAGCATAACTTAGCACATACAACTCATTCATATGAATATAATCTTCACTGCGTTGTGGTATGACTCCATGCTTGCATTTTAAAAATTATAATTCCTCAACTAAATAGCCAAATAATGTCCATCATGTTATGTGATACGCCCATCAGACATGAACGGATTACTTAACAAGTATATATTGGTAAACTTTTCTCGAGTAACAAGAGATTTGGTGCCGAGTGAAGCAAGGGACCAAAATCGAGTGGCGAGAAAAAAAGTTAACATTCTTAGTACATGTTTCACATGAGAAATGAAAACTCTTTGTGGTCTCTATTTAATTTATTACAACCCTTCCGTATTTTTTATCCTTTAATCAAGATCACAGCATTTATCTTGATCGGTGCAATTTTGTATTAGCTAGATTTGATCATTTGTGCCCTCAAGGGGAGTTTACCTGTATTTAACAGCCAGGTAAGGATGCACAGCGAGTAGTTTTCAAATATCATTAGGTTTTTCGTACACATTCAATATATCTTCATGTTTCAAGAGTGTCTGTCATGTCTTTTCAAATGGATTTAAGCTAAGAAATAACTAAAACTATTGTCTTGGACATGTTCGGGCATGATAGAATATACTTCCATGCGTTTCCAAGATATAATTTCAGACAATGATCTTGAAATCAGACTATTTGGGTGACGAACAAAAACGGATCAGATATGCTGATGGTGATATAAAACTGTCCCTGTGTCTTTTAAATTTGTTTCAATTGATAGATTGCTGGATGTATCACTTTGTGACTCACACACACACACACAGAGAGAGAGAGAGAGAGAGAGAGAGAGAGAGAGAGAGAGAGAGAGAGAGAGACATACCCATTGAAATACTTTATTTTGATTATATTTGCTTCTGTTTTACGAACTGTAAAGCTTTGTGATTTTAGTTAGTTGTAACATCTTCTAGTTTTTCACGAACATACGCTTATATTTGCAATATAGCTAGAATGTATAAAAATGCATATGGTGCAGCAGTTTTATTTCAGAGAGAGAGAGAATTATTGGTCTAATAATTAGAAATACAAAGGTGCGGTTAACCAACCATGAAGTTTGGGGTGTACCAAGTTATTTGGTACATGCAAAAAATTTTTGTTCGAGGTGTGAAACATGTACTAATTTTTGATTGTATAAAGAATGCCACATAACTTAAGGAGTGATAAATCATTTTCGCTCTCTTCTTAGAGTAAATCTTATCAATTAATCTTCAACTGGACAGATGCAGTTTAGCTCTTATCAAAATGGTCTTTGCATGTCCAAATGAACTTGAAACATTGTGACTTAGATCATTACTATCATGAAACAAATAGAGTTACTGAATCTGCTGTCTTTGTATTTTTGTAGTACAATATTACATATTTATATTTAGAAATAAAATAATCATAATACAGTACTCCCTCGAGGGAGCACTGCATATCATCTGTTATATAGCTATAATCTACATTGCATTTCTTGATAATATCATTTTTGAATAAGATTACTGCAGTACTCATACATTTGTAGGGATTATCTCCCTTAAAACAGTCTACAACAATACACCTTGTCTTAGACAATCATACAAATACACTTGAAAATATTTCCCAAATCCAATACATAGAAATTTTTTTAGAAAAATCAAAGCAAATATAAATTGCAAAATGAACAATTTTTTTTAAAGGATAATTGTACACCAACATCTACACCATAATATAAATGTATATACTTGATTATTATAGATTGATTAATGTTCGTTATCTCCACCGTTCACATCATATACTTAATAGCATAAATCCTATAACAGTGAAACACTAAAACTCCATGCTCCTGAAAAATTACTAAGTCCAATTGTAGCAAATTTGACCTTGACCTGTCATTTATATTGACCTTGCAGTTCAAGGTGTATGAAGTTTGTACAGTTCAAAAACAGATCAGAAACAATGCAATGGTGGTGGTTGGGGGGTCATAATTTGTCATCCACTGACCTTTCAGCTCTAGTCTTCTTTTTCAGATCATCATTTGTTGCTCCAAATCTTTCTGCTCTCTTCTTCAACCTCTATAAGAATAGAAATACATATTGAATATATATTATATATCAAAATATCAACCCTGTGGCCAGTTTTGTTTAGACCTTCAGAATTAGGTACTTAAAGAAGACTAGAATTTTTTTTTTAAAAAGTCGAATAAACTACACCAGTAGATACTCAAACAAGGGCGTCGGCAAAGGGGCAGCAATAATTTTGCAACAAAAAAAATGAATAAAAACAAAATACAAAATTAGAAGATTTGTAACGGCGATATCTACTCGTTGGAGTGGCGAGTAGATCGACAATCTGTAGTCAATGGAGCGACAACTGTGAAAACTATTGGGATGTACAAGTATGTCTGTATACCTGTACCTGATGGGTGTAAACAATAAAAGGGGCTTCACTTCTGTAAGGGGCAAATTTTCTACAAATTGTTCATTAATTTTGTCTAATTAATTGGTTGATCGATGTTTGAAAGCTTTAATGAATCTAGGTTGTAAGTCATTAATTCTCTTTTTCGAAAAATATCAGATATCTATGAGCATATAAATTAAAGGAAAATACGGAAAATTAGTTAAAATTCAATGTCTAAAGCAACTTGTTGAGATTTTTTTCACTTATGTCACACTTCCTCTGACAAACTAGTCACGACTTATACATCACTCTCTCTCACAAACAGAGAGCTTCCCACATCTTCCTCTGACAAACTAGTCACGACTTATACTCTCTCTCTCTCTCTCTCTCTCTCTCTCTCTCTCTCTCTCTCTCTCAGAGCTACCCACATCTTCCTCTGACAAACTAGTCACAACTTATACACACTCTCTCTCTCTCTCTTACACACACAGAGAGAGCTACCCACATCTTCCTCTGACAAACTAGTCACGACTACTTTGGTCTCCGGTTTCTTGTTTTCTGCCTCTTCTGTCTGTGCATCATCCTCAACATCTTCTTCAGTGTCAGCCACTTTTGACTGGCTGAAAGAAACAAAATTTCCCTTACATTATAACACAAAACATCAACAATCACAAATAACAAGTGAGAATAAAAACAAACAAAGTAGGGGTGGAGAAATCAGTGGACATATAAATATGTTAAATCATTACTGAGCACTGAACCTTTGAATTGCTGTGCCCTGGTCCTCTGATAAAATTATTTCCTCTTCATCTTGCAAAACTTCATCTCCCTAAAAACAAAGCAGAAACACATAAACATTTCTCTCTGTTTACTAGCTTTGCTTTAATCAAACATGGTTTAAAATAATCTATAATTAAATGAACCCTATAATGAAAGGTGAAGATAACGAACAGTGATCAATCTCATAACTACTATAAAGCATAACAAAATAGAGAGTTGGGCAAAAATGGACCCCTGGACACACCAGAGGTGGGATCATAGGTGCCTAGGAGGAGTAAACATCCCCTGTCAACAGGTCACACCCGCTGTGAACCCTATATCTTGATCAGTTAAACAGAGTTATCCATTGTCAAATAATTTCATTAATTGTACTAGCATATCCGGACCTGTGAAACTTTATTGAGATCCATCAAACTTTTGTGAGACTCCACTGTAACTACGAGTACCGGATAATCCGATTCATCTTCACACTAAATTTCTGCTGATTACCAATGACTACAAGTATCAGATTCATCTTCACACTAAATTTCTGCTGATTACCAATGACTACAAGTATCGGATTCATCTTCACACTAAATTTCTGCTGATTACCAATGACTACAAGTACCGGATTCATCTTCACACTAAAATTCTGCTGATTACCAATGACTACAAGTACCGGATTCATCTTCACACTAAATTTCTGCTGATTACCAATGACTACAAGTACTGGATTCATCTTCACACTAAAATTCTGCTGATTACCAATGACTACAAGTATTGGATTCATCTTCACACTAAAATTTTGCTGATTACCAATGACTACAAGTACCGGATTCATCTTCACACTAAAATTCTGCTGATTACCAATGACTACAAGTACTGGATTCATCTTCACACTAAAATTCTGCTGATTACCAATGACTACAAGTACCGGATTCATCTTCACACTAAAATTCTGCTGATTACCAATGACTACAAGTATTGGATTCATCTTCACACTAAAATTTTGCTGATTACCAATGACTACAAGTACCGGATTCATCTTCACACTAAATTTCTGCTGATTACCAATGACTACAAGTACCGGATTCATCTTCACACTAAATTTCTGCTGATTACCAATGACTACAAGTACCGGATTCATCTTCACACTAAAATTCTGCTGATTACCAATGACTACAAGTACCGGATTCATCTTCACATTAAATTTCTGCTGATTACCAATAAAATGTTAATTGATATCAAATTAAATCTAACACCAAATTACCATTGAGTAGCTGGACAAATAAAAAAAAATTCAAGTATTCAAACAAAATGAATCAATAAGCCTGCAGTTCCTACGAAATGAAGAATTATAGATGATAGATGTGCTTAATAGAGAAATTATTTAATTTGTAAGAGCGTACCTCATCTTCAACACCGATGTCTTCCTCACCTGTAAAGAAAAAGGCACCGTCATACTGCAATTACATGTTTAAAAATGTGAAGGAGGAATGGCACGTCATCAGAGTGGCTGACTTCCTTACGAAACATGAATGAAAGTATAAATATCAGCATTACTTGTGTATTCCTTTCAGATCTATTTTTTAGTTGCCTAGCTTGGTAGCTCAACATGTTGACTAGTGATCTGTAGATTTTGTGGGTTCAACTTTAGCAGGGTTTAAATTTCTCCCCCCGATTACTTTCTTCTAAAACTGTAATTTAAACTAAATAAGACTAATTTGAAAGTTTTCAATTTCAAAATATTATTGTATATTTTTACACTTTCCATCAAAATGTCTAATGGATCTTCCCTGTGGTGGCACTGGTTATAGAACGCTGATAAACCCGTAGTCCTATTTACAAATCTATTTTAATACATATCTACTTATATTACAAGGATATATATATATATATATATTCAAATACATATAATTCACAATAGCTTTCACCTTCACTGTCAAACTTGATCTCCCCTTTTTCACATGGAGAGTTCCTTATTAATCCATGTACACAGGGCCATTTCTCAAGCAAGAGACATGAATTTATCAACTTTTATATTATAGTGTTAAATCTAAAGCAAACTATCATGGCGCCACGCCATGCCCTTTTTACTTGCACCATGCCCTTTTTTCTCTATAAAATTTTTAAAAATATTTGTTATAATAATATGAACAAATGTTCTTTATTTCACAAGGTTGATTGAAAAGTTTAAAATCAAGACAGCAGGTATTAACTTTTAAAAAAGCTAAATGATTATTCTATTATTATCATAGTATGATACAATAAAAGTGCCCCAAAATTGTCTTGCAGCGACGAAAAGTGCCCTTTTGAACATATGACATGTGTGCCCTCTCTAGATCCTAGATTTAACACTAATATTCATCTCTGAAACTTCCATCAATTAAGAGAAACAGATTTAACAGTAAGGGATATACTGCAAACACGCTTTTTGAATAATAACGCAAAGGAATTATTTTACACAAGCAGAACTTTATATTTTTTAAAAATAACACATTATCGTTATTTTTTTTAATCTTACTTGTTCATTGACTGCGTCTGCAATCTTTTGTTTATTGTATTTCACATCGATAAATATTGCATTCTGGGATTCAAGTATGCAAAAGAAGATGTAGTGCGCAGACTCCAAATGACAATAGTTAATGGTGGCATGTAGCAGACAGAACTTAAAATAACTTCACTTGTTATTATGAGATGTTATTTACATTTTTGGGTGAAATTTTTATCGACAAATTAACAATTTTTCTGACTTTTCCGAAGACTTAAAATACTTTCCCTGAATTAAGCAAGGCTTTAAATGAAACAAACGTTTATTTTTGTCTTGGTGCATTAGCAAAAATCTGTTGTGCATGTGGCGTTAAGTGAGAGGGTTGACATAAAATAACATAAACAAATTAACTAAAATAACCTATTTGAGTTATTTAGAGTACTGCACAGTATTTGATGATGGACAGGGGAAAGAGAGGTAACTCAGTGTGATAAAAAGATAACATACACGCGTTATTTTTCTAATAACATGTTTGCATTATGACCCTGACTGATTAGCTCAGAAACCCTAAACATAACTCTCCTCTCTAGCTAACTCCCACAGCACTCCTGAAAAAAAAAGGGCTAGGCGACCAGTGCCTTGCAACTGCTCCTTCAAACACACAATCTCTACATTTTACAATAACGGTGATTTCAGACTGTTTGGTTCGATGCGCAAATCATTCCCCCACTACCTGCTACTTACTCTCATACTGCACTTCACGACGTAATTCCAATCAACGATTCACTATAGGCCTTGAAAGATCTAGAGAATTCCGAAATACGATATAATTTTATGGAATGGTAAATGGAAAAACAAAACAGGACAAAGTTCGTTAAATTTGGACGATCGGTCTGTAAATTCGGACAGTCTACTTTGATCCTGGTCATGATTTCGGTTAATACTTATTTAAACTTTCATACTCGAAACAACCCCCCTCCTCCAACTCACAAAATCCAATATTTATAAATGATATGGAAATTCTCAAACATAATAATAGATATTTAAATATTTGCATACATGTCTGAAGAAATAATTTGTTTCACACCCTTATGAGTGTCCGTGTTTAAATTTCCATAGGAAAATCAGTCCAGTAAATTCGGACACTATTTTAAGTGCATTTTATTCATTATTCTGTGTGAACTTTATTGTTTGTATATTTAAAAAGCGCATTTTTGTACATCCTAATTTATCCTAAATTCTTTTTTAAAAGTTTTAAAAAATTTCTTTACTTGCAAATACAATTTTTCTATGACTGCAATAGGTAGTCAAATTTTTCAAGGCTCGTAGCTTTTGAATGAAATGACCATTATGGTGTTTCTTACAGGAAATAACTATTTATATGTATCCGAATGTGTCATTTTTGAGACTTCTCTGTATTCTTCGTAAACAAAGGAACAAAACTAAGAAAACAACACAAGTAATAGAAGGATTAAGATATTCAATCAAGGCTTAGAAATATTGCGCCAGAATTTCCCGGTTGGTCGAAATTACCGGCATTTATCCTAGAGCTTTACGACACATCTGATTTCTAAGGTGCGTTATTCCTCCTAAATGCATTTTGTGATGGGAATGCTCACTAGAGTCCCAATGTGAAAATGGTGCTTAAATATTTTTTCTTACCAGCTGCTTGCAATGCCTCATTCAGCCGATTTACAAGTTCCGTTTTCTGTCCAGATGTCGACAGGCCAAGTTTTTTCAATTCTGCCTTCAGTTCAGCCACCTAATGAAAAAGGAGAAAAATATTCTATCTTGTCTTAATCATTCCTCGAAGAGAAAATTCAGATTAAAACCTTACAGAATGAATGCGTTGCACATGTTTTGCAAATGTTTTACAGATGTAAGACTGTAAGTCAATTGCATTCTTTAGGGAAAATGAACTCTTAAAAATATGATTGCTTGAATTTCCAACCTTCATTTTCGATAAATCTGCCTCTGTAAGCGACATTCTAGAAGTATTTCTATTTCTATTTGTAAATTTCTTAAAAATTCTTTTTATAGTTTCAATTTCTACGGACTGTTTTCATCTTCAAACATTGAAGACTTCCAAACTTTTTTGTTAGGCCAATCCAAATTTATTCGATCAAGCTGTAGCTATTATGATGCTTGAATTTACAACCTTTATTTTCGATATACCTCTGCAAATGACATCTTAAAAGTTGGAGCATCTTTTCCATTATCTGTCTCTAAATTTTAGTATCTACAGACTCTTTAAATGAAAGCGGAACAGAAATTGTGGTAATTCAATCCAAGTTTATTCGATCGCACCGATAAATAGCATTTACGGTCTTTGGAGTATGAATCAATCTCAATCTAATTAAAATTAGCTGTTTAGCCTATAGACACTGGTAAGTTGCCTGTATTGTATTTTACTAATCCAGCATATCATGTACTCTTAAAATTGCTAATTTTTGTCAAAATACGTGTCTACATTAATATTGCACCACAAGAACATGTTTGAAAAACTCCACACATAACCTGGGTTTATGCTAATTTTTTATTTCTTTTCCTACAACTCCTCTGAAAGATGTAATCGTTTCACGCTTTTTGTAAGCTTTAGAGATTGGCCTTCTACCAGTATAATAAAATACACAATGTATGAAACAAAAATTTGTAAACAAAAAAGGGGTCCCTGTTTCGGGGCACATTTTCCAAGTATTGTTTTTTTTTTATACCTGTAGAAGGCCAATCTCTAAAGCTTACAAAAAGCGTGAAACGATTACATCAATCGAAAGAGGGATGAGATAGACTGGGAATTCACACATTTCAGAGTAATTATTGCCACCAATTTTTTTTTTTTTTTTTATCAAAATGGGGGGGGGGGGTAGTAATATCCATACTTCAGGTGCCTGTGATCATTTTCATAACTCCTAAAATGAATACAGAATTAAGAGCTGGGCAAACACGGAGTACTGTACTGTAACATATCAGAGGCGGGATCAGGCGCCTAGGAGGAGTAAGCATCCCCTGTCGACCGGCCACACCCGCTGTGAACCTTGTATATATATATATATATATATATCGACCAATTAAACTCATAGATGCTTGTGTACGGAACATGTCCCATTGATTCCCCCTCCTTGTATTTTTGAATGGTATTTTGTGTATTCTTTATAAGATATTAAACTTTATTTAAATGGAATACACAAAACTCCCATAGGAAACCGGGTTTTTTTTAAATATCATATCCACTGTCATGATCGTGTGCATGATTGGACAATACAAGATGACAGACGGCATTTCCAAACAAAGGTAGGCTATTAAACTCTTCATTTCACCGACTTATTAGACGACGAATTTATGAATTTAAAACACTGCCTGGCCAGGGAGGCATCATTAAGTTGATTGGTTGTTGGAATTCTTACTCATGTACACGTGGAAATCTTACTCATGTACACGTACAACTGTAAATTCATTGATTGAAGTTGACGATGTTGCCTCGATAGAACTCCAAGCGGACGAAGATGTTTCTAATCATGTTTTTATGAATTTAAAAAAGATAATTTCGGTAAAATATACTCTGCACATATCTTTTTATGAAAACTTGATCCAGTGTATGCGATTTGTCCCTTAAATCTCCTTAGTTAAATGATATAGCTTGACTTGAACATTTGCTTACAAATGTGCAGTATTGGACTATGGTCATTTCCACGATAAACGTGCCAGATTAGACCTCGATTTTGGTTCTGGATTGGACCCTTTCTTAACATTTTTTCTTACAGATCGACTTGCAAGTGAATGAAGTGTGTTCTATTTAATGTATCCTACTAAAACCATGGTTTTGACAAACTTAAAAGAGCACGTGGAACAAGGAACTATCAGTAAGCCGGAAGAGCCAGCTTCAAATCATTTATATGTTTGAGAATTTCACCGTGCACAAGAATCAAAAGTTCTGCGACACCTTAGAAGGAGCCTTGTTCTTGAAGATCAATATGTTGAAAAGTCTTCATTTTGCAGAAGTAAATACATTTATATTGTATACACACATGTAGACCATGTTCGATTCCCAACCACTTAACATTTGTGATGTCTGCATGGAATTATTAAAACTGATCATGGTTTGACGTATAATAATCTCTTCAGGCATGATGGTTTACATTTCACAAAGCTGTTCAATGACAATAAAGACAATAAGATGTTGAGGTGTTCATGTTTTCAATACTTAATCATCTGTCCACATGCATTTGTGCTTTTCATATGTTTGCTTCTGCTGGAACCAGTTTTGATTGTTAAAGCGGGATTTATTATCTTTTGAAAAAATTCCCTATCATTTTAATTCTAATTATCTTGAGTGCATATGTCATGCAAGATATCGTACCCTTCTAGGATAATTACTTACTGTAAAAGTGTTTGTTGGAATGTAGTAAATATCAGCATTTTTGTATTTTAAAACTTTTCGTTTCTTGTAATTACATTGAATTCAACCTTATAGTTCATATACTGATGAAAGAAAATAAAAAAGGATATTTTCTCAGAAATTCGCAATATCACTCCTGTAGCTGAAATATGAACCTAGATGAAAAGCAGTTTTGTCTATGGTGGGTTTTTTTTCCTTCAATATTTGCTGCTCAGATGAGAGGTTACTCTTTATTACAATTTTTCACTAGTTGTCATCAGTTGAATAAAAATGCAATGACATTGAAATATATTTAATAACAAGTAATAATTAAGAACACTTCTGGTTCAATGAAATAACTAATCAACATGTGTAAAAATCAATATAAAAGATTAGCAGTATCTTTGTAAAACAAAGCAAAATAAATTAATAATAATCGTTTCATAATGTGCATAAACGAATATATAAAACGGTTGCTATGGTACATGTATGCAACTCGTATTCAGAAAACAATGTAAATATTTTACTTCATGTTTCTTTCATAATGCGCAAAAGTGTGTGTTGCACTGGTCACAAACGAAGACAATTTCTCTGGTTGGTGGTTCGTTTTTACATGCCTACGCACTCCAGAATTGGTCTTGAATTCCTGACCACAGGTTTCGCACATTCAAAGTGTACCGTACCCATCTCATGGAATGAAGTTCTAGGTCTTGATACCTGAAACAAAGGAGAAAATCTATACAACAGAGTTTGGAATTAGGGAATATGTAAACGGAACAATTGAATTCAAGAAATGTCGAATTTATATTGTTACAGAGGATTATAAAATGATGATAATTTCTCACGTGTTTTATAGATCAAAATGGCCTTATATGTCCTGGATACGAACAGTCAACGTTGCATCTGGTCGTAAGCAAAGATTGATGATTCATGTATAGATCTGCTATTGTTTATATTTGAAGGAGATAGCCAATTGATATTTTTACAGTAGCCACTGTCATCGTTGGGAACTTAAACGACGATGTAATTTGATAACAGTAAACAAAAAACTTCAAAATACAGAACGGTCATGTTGGAAATGTCTTAGAATCTAAGCTACAGTAATCAAATTAAAATATGATAAAGTGAAGTTGAGATTCGAAAATATAAAGGACCCCCCCCCCCCCCCCCCCCCCAAGTAAAAATAAATAAATAAAAAGGGGGGGGGGGTCCAATCCACAACCAAAACTGAACCAGAACCAATCCAGCACGTTTATCGTGGAAACAACCATAGTCCAATCCTGCACATTTATAAGCAAATATAAAGTCAAGCTATTCATTTAACCAAGGCGATTTGAGGGACAAATCGCATACACTGGATCAAGTTTCCATCAAAAGATATGTGCAGAGTCAATTATACCGAAATTATCTTTTTTTTAAAATTCATAAAAACATGATTAGAAACATCTTCGCCCGCTTGGAGCTCTATCGAGACGACATCGTCAACTTCGATCAATGAATTTACAGTTGTATGTGTACACGAATTCCAACAACCAATCAACTAAATGATGCCTCCCTGGCCAGGCAGTGTTTTAAATTCATAGATTCATCGTCTAATAAGTCGGTGAAATAAAGATTTTTAAGAGCCTACCTTTGTTTGGAACTGCCGTCTGCCATCTTGTATTGTCCAATCCTGCACACGATCATGAAAGTGATATCACTGATCATAAAAGATGAATAAGGTGCACGTGCAATTCAACTGAGAAATCCTATAGAAAAAGCAACTACTAACTGAAAAGAACGGTCATTCTAAATTTCACGACGTTCAATTGCATCGTTAATTTTAACCTCACCACCTACGGATGAGACCGTAAAAACCGAGGTTCCGTGTCACAGCAGGTGTTACACGATAAAAATCCCTCCCTGCTCAATGGCCATAAGCGCCGAGCATAGGCCTAAATTTTGCAGCCCTTAACCGGCAATGGTGACGTCTTCATATGTGAGAAATATTCTCGAGAGGGACTTAAATAAGCAACGTTCAATCAATCAATCGCCACCCACAAAGAACGGAAGGTGTGGTGATATATATTTCTGTTGCGGCCCACTATTTTTAGAACGAAAAACAAAAACGACACAAGATTTCTGAATACCATTTGCTGCTCGAAAAGTTAAGAGAATACCGATGATAGTAAAAAGACTCTAGTTTATTGAGTACAAACGGCCAGATAAGTTTAGGCTTATAGCAAGGAAAATAGGGGAAATTCTCTTTGGTGTACTTGAGTGTCAGAAAATAAAAGTTAAAATTGTCATTTAGATTTGGATATAGAAGAAAAATTAGAATTGCCAATGTCTGAAAAAAATATTGGAAACATGTATCCAAATGCAAGGTGAAGATAATGAACAGTGATCAATCTCATAACTCCTACAAGCAATACAAAATAGATAGTTGGGCAAACACGGACCCCTGGACACACCATCCAAATATCTTATCATTGTAGACTCTTAATCAAGTTATGATTTAGAGCATATTGTTAGAGACAAAATGTATATTTAAAGGTTAGATCAAAACAGAACAATGTTTATTACGATCTAAAATGATGTGGGGTTTCGGGATTGGAAAAGGGTAGTTGTTTTTAATTATTATTAGTATAAGAAATGTATGTGTGCGATGCATGGACCAGTGCTACGTGATGACATGATATTTGTTTAATCTTATAACAAAGTTTTGATTCTTTTTATCAATTACCCAAAGAAATGATACCATTTCATTTTTATGATCGATTTGGATCCGAATACATGAAAAGGGCTTAATGAAATATTTTGGTTTTTTTTGAGTCACACCTTTTGAAAAACGAATACTACATGTATGTATGTGGAGCATTGCCAATTGTACTTTCAAAGCATGGTTCTTTTGGATTTCCATGAAAAAATTACCTACCAAACTACGAAGTTTTAATCTGACATATATTTGTGAATATGTAAATCTTTCCACAACCGGCTTGTCCAGTTGTAATGAAATTATGGTCTCTTTGGCCAGGTTCAAGGCCTTTATTTGGTCTTCGGCCATGTTTATGATTTTCTTTTTTTTTTTTTTTTCGTGAAGCTAATTGTTGATGGTACATGTATTTGCATGAAAGACCTCGTCTCGGGATAAATAGTTGACTGCGACAATATAATTTCATCAATTTAATTCGTAGAAAGAATTCAGTTTTTAGTTCAAGATGTGATAAATTAATGATTTTATAGTAAAACTAAACTTTCAGTAATTTCTGCATGTACAGCTGCACATAGAGCTTCTCCTTATCAATAAACATGATAAACAGAATATCAAGAAATTCATTTTTAACATCCCCCCCTCCTTTTTTTAAAACAAATTGAAAAAAATTAACTAGAAAAATAATGAGTTCACCTTTGTGTATAAATAATGAAGATTACGTGAATCGCCAGAGAAGTGCATATATGAAATTTAAGTCCTAATTCTCCAATAGATATCAGAGGTTCTGGCTTGAGAAAACTGGTTCTTACGGGGATGGACCCAGAAAATTTTCAGGAGGGGGGTGCAACCTAAGTTTGTATCTTCTCAGTCCCAAAAGGAAGGATGCAGACTCCAAAATGACAAAAAATTATCTGTTTTGTTGAAAAAAGATCAATAAATCAAAGTACTGATAGACGGTAGCGTGGGTTAGGAAATCTTAGCTACGGTGACCTTTAAACAGTAACTTCCAGAATGAGCAATCCCTAATGATGATTCATTTTGTAATGATAATTCCGTAATGGTAAAACCAGATAAACGAGTTCATAGAGAGTTTATCAATTCCAAAAAGAAGAAACATGTACATATAGTTTTAAAAATGCAGTTCAGAGCTATTCTCTCACCAGAGGGCGCGCTACGCAAGCTTCACTTTCACGTGTTGTGGAGCATTGCATAACGCCCTCTGGTGAGAGATTGGTTCAGATCTTGCCTTGTAAAGATTTCTAGTCAACTCGTACCCTGACCGACTCGTACCCAGGTCAACTCGTATCAAATAGGTCAATTCGTACCCAATAGGTCAACTCGTACCCAAAAGGCAAAAGTCAACTCGTACCCAAGAATCTGCTCATAATGCAATATATCTATGCGCGTATAAGTGACATATTGCTTAGGTACGAATTGTCATCAATTGAAGATGAGGAGTCAACGAGTTTGTTTTCTCATGAGAGAATTAAAAGGAACATGAAACTCATATCCATGCACTGTTTTCCTTTTGATCTTAAATAGAAATATATCTAAGAACTTTGAGAACGATCACCTTGTAAAATGGAGAATGGAATATTATACAACCTGTCGATGGGTCAATTGTTGCCCAAACGTATTTCATTCCAATTGTTAGACCGTCATCTACACACTGATTTTTGACTGCGGATTACTCCGTTTACCTGGTCAAGATATAGGGCTTACGGCAAGTGTGACCGGTCAACAGGGGATACTTGATCCTCCTGGTCACCTGATCCCACATCTGGTATATCCAGTGGCCCATGTTTGTCCAAATCTTAATTTGTATATATCATAAGAGTTATGAGATTGACCATTGTTCATTATCTTCACCTTTTCATTAAAATCTGTGATCTATCCATTTTGAAATAGCCATATAATTCCAGCATACTGTGTCATTAATAAAAAGAATAAATGTTAAACTGCATGAGAAGGGACATAAATGTTATTTTTCTTATTACAGGTCTAGATAATGAACTTGTTTTAATTTCATGATATGATTACCTGATAATAAGTAGGATTTTATTGTGTATTGGTATGTATAAATTGGACAAAAGAATATAACATTTACATATACTGTTTTTCAAAATATATTTTTAAATGAGTCATTCATCGTGTGCTTAAAATATTCTCATATGGATTTTTAATCTTCAAATTGGTTTCTGTCATGTTATTTCAAAATGAATTATAATAGATTGGTGAAGTTCTCAAAGGGGCATTACCTGCCATTTTGTTCATCAAAAACTCAATTCAATGAAAATTGCTCAATATTATGTGTTTCGAATTAATTAATAACACCAGTATTTAATTATTTCAAATACCTTTAACCCTCAAAACAGACACAAGAATACGTTATTTTGGTGCTTAAATAATTATTTTCTTGCTAAACATTAATTCTTCCTTATAAATTTCTTTACACTAAAGGCGGTTATCTAACGTAGTTTTATCAAATTTCTCTTGTTTTTGCACAAAATGGATGTTTTTATTAGTCATTGATATATATTCCTTTGCCATTGAGCAATTTTGAGAGAAAAGGGTTGCCATCACTTTCACAACTACTGCCCCTATAAGAGATATCTCAAATATGTCTCATATGTTTGAAATAGTCCTCAATTTTCTATAATAATAATATTATACCGTAATAATATTTATTTATATAGCGCCCTATATGACTATAAATAACCACTCTAAAGCGCTGCACACAATACAAATGATACATCATGTTATAAAAGTAGTAAAAGGAAATTATAATAGCATTAAGACAGATCATATCAAAACAATGCTAGCAAAACATCAATAATGTGAAGTAAAATTACTAAAATCTAAAACATGATGTGCATGAAGAAAGTTCCACGCCGTACAATCAAATGATATAAAATACAATAGTTGAAATAAATATACAATTATACACTTGAAAAAGTCATGTTAAAATGATTTAACCACCTATAATACTAATAATATGCAAGTCTAAAAAGATGTGTTTTTAAATGTTTTTTAAAAGTGTTTAAATTCTGACAACGGCGGAGGGTATCAGGCAGAGAATTCCAGAGTGTAGCTGCTGTCATATCCAAGCGCCTGTTTCCATATGAGGTTCGACATCTATATATAACTAATGTCAGTGAATTTTCAGATCTTAGGGAACGATTTGGTTGGTAAACAGTGATCACCTCCTCCAAGTATTTTGGTGCCATCTTATGAATCACCTTATATGAGTAGAGGATAAATTTGTATTGGCTGCGCCTGCCAATAGGAAGCCTATGTAAAGAAATCAGCACTGGAGTTATGTGATCACTTCTCTTGGTACGAGTAATGATTCGTGCTGCCATATTCTGTATCCGCTGCAGTTTTGCCAAGTTGGTTGTGTTAATACCGGAAAGAAGAGCATTGGCGTAGTCGAGCTAAGATGTCACGAGGGCACATACTAAGGTCTTACACGCATCTTCTGTAATGAGCGATCGTATTCGTCCGATGTTACGTAGTTGATGATAGCAAGCACGAGACATAGATGAGATTTGCTTTTGCATGCAAAGTGTCTTATCAAACCATGCACCTAGGTTCTTCACAAACGGTGCTTCACTGATAATAGTGTTGGCAAAGTTCAGATGGTACGATGGTAAGTCAGTGACTATGGTTTTCGGTGAAAAAACAATGAACTCTGTTTTGTCCCGATTTAATTCTAGCATGTTAGCGGACATCCACATCTTTATTTCGTCCATAGAAGCCTCAAGGCGGCTATTTTACCAGTCATATTTAGGTTTGAAGACTAGATAAGCTTGTGTGTCATCTGCATAACAGTGATGTAGAACATTGTTTTTACGACATATTCCACCAATAGGTTTGGAGAAAATGGCATAGAGCCGAGATCCTAGGACAGATCCTTGTGGTACGCCGCAATTGAGACGGAAATCATCGGAGAAGGTAGATCATATGGCCATTTTGGGGGTCCTCTCTGAGAGATATGACTTAATCCAATTAAGGACCGAGCCAGAAATACCAAAAGCAAACTCAAGACGGCTTATCATATTAGGATGATCGATGACATCAAAGGCCGCCGAAAGATCGCACATGATTAATGCAACGCTGGAACCACCACGAAGTAGAATCTCATATTTAAAAAAAAAATCATCGTATATTCTAATTGCTGAAGTATCTCTGTTCTCAATCATAAAATCTTTTAAATCATTAGTTTTCAGAAGATATCTTGGCTCAGTCAGAATATGTTTGTCGTGTTTGTCCCATGTATATTTTCTTTTTCAAATTATCTCAAATATACCTGTGATGTAATAATTTATATCTATTTTAATAATTGAATTATTACTCATATTTCATAGCTTTGTAAATAGTTTTCATATGTTCAAATATTTCTCAAATTGTTTTAATTTGTTCAATGTAAAACTTATACGGTACCAATTTTGATGCACCAGATGCGCATTTCGACAAATAATGTCTCTTCAGTGATGCTCAACCGAAATCTTTGAAATCCGAAATAACTATGAAGTTTTAGAGCTAACAGCGTGCCAAAAAAGTGTAGCCAAATTCGTCCAAGGATAAGAGCTATGCATGAGGGAGATAATCCTTAATTTTGAAATGAATTTCTCATTATTGAAGTCTCTTGTTATAGAGAAACCTCAACACTGCTAAAATAAAACTTAAATAATCTTAAATATAAAGGTAATGGTCCTTGGAATGTTCAAGTTTTCTAGATCTTTCGACTCAAAGTATATTGTATTTTAGTCGTGTATATTCCCGACTTCCTGCAGATTTATCTTATTTTTCTCTCATTTCTAAATCATTTGTTATTCTCATCTTCCAAATAGTATACAGTGATGCAATCTTAAAATTTATTAATCATGTTCTTAAACATGTGTTTAAACTACTTTCATATATTGCGTTATTAAATGATTTTCCGAAATCTTAGAATTTTCAATCACTAATTCTCAAACTAAAAAAAATATTGGGAGTTATCAAAAAGATATCTAGAGTTGACTTGATCAGAGAGGTTGTAAAAATCAAAACGAATCTGCAAAAATTAGAAAAAAGAATCTACTAATTACAGGAAGAATAGTAAAAGGGTAAAGTTTTTTGGCATCGAATGACTATTTATTAGGAAACATATTAAGAAACGCTTCACATTAGGCGAAAAACAATATGAATAAAAACAATGCAAAAAGTGAACAAGAGTTAGACTCCAAACTATCTTAAAAACATTTTTGTGGTAAAAATACAACAGAGGAAACACTCTTCCTATATGTAAACGTGAACTCTATAAAACTTCGTGTGTGCTGCCAGCTGTTATAAATGAGTAGAATTTCTCCTAGCTCCTGTTGAAATCAAATGAAGTCAATCTTTGGGGATCTTTATGAATAAAAGAAAGAACTCCCCATGTGACAACCACCTGTAACTTTATGCTAGCAAAAAGCCATTGTCTTAACATCGTTGACCGATTGATTTCCTTTTGATTTGAACTGTCCACGCACCTACCATCTTTAAATATCTTTTTGCTGAAGAAAACTCGTCGCTTTGCGTAATGTGTATACATATCAAATGCCTACATTTACAAGGTGAAGGAATAATTGTTATGAAATAAGCCACATAACTATTGTTGATACTCTCAATTAGATAAACAAGGATAGACAAACCAATAAACAAACTACATGCATGACTATCGTACTAAGACCAACAGCAATTAATGTCAATATGAATTACTCCACCAATACAAAGAATTTGAAAATTACCAAAAGCTTGTGCACGAAATCAACTCATTCAAACAATCTAAAATGTCCAAGGAAAATAGATCTTTATAGTTTAGATAATCAATCTTTTAATAGAATTTTGCTAGAAAATGTACTGTACATTATATCCAGAGAATATAATGTTATACTCTGTGTAACACAAAGGGCTTTCAAAGGCTGACGTAGAAACCGCAACTCTCTCTATATAAATCAACATGTTTTGATAATGGGAGAGGAGGGGAGGTACCCAATCCTTAACAACCTCCCCGTGATACCAGTAAAAGTATGGTTAACGCTATTTGGTACCGCTTGCAGGGCGGCGACCACGAGTTACCTGCCCCTATACAATGAGTTAATTGCCCCTGTATTTCAGTTAAGTTGTACTTAAAATAGGCTAACTCTTGCGCAAAAAAAGATAGAAAATATCAAATATGGGAAAGCGGGACGATAGACCAAACATATCTACGAAGAGACCGTTGGTGCCGGAAATATCTCTGTCTTTAGTAGTGTCCGCGAGGTATATTAATTTATAAAACATGAGATATTAGTACCATATTGCCCGGGAATCAAAAGATTTTTGCAAGATCGGTAAGTATATTCAATATAGGCTAAACAAGCACAAGGCCAGGGCACGTGGTAAGTCATTCCGCAGCGCAGGAATGACCAAAACTAGCCTACTACGGTACCATTTACAGAAATTACCAAAAAAATGACAAAAATTACCGAGAGAGGAGCTAAAATGACCTCAGTAATACATGACATCTACTATCATATTCACATTAAAAATTTTGGTCCCTCCTTTGACGACTTCAATAATTTTTAATTTCGGTCATATCTTTGGTATTTTCTGTGAACGTTTGTAATTTCGGACATTATATGTAACAATCCTACTATTCATTCCACAATGAAGGCCAGTGGGCCTAGATTTTTAATTTGATACACGTATAAACTTAACACTGCGCAAGTTACGTCACGGAATGCAGTATAGGGGAGGAGAAAATATTTGGCTGGACCAGGAGTCGAACCTAGGATCCCTGCATTACTAGTCAGGTGCTCTAACCACTGAGCTATCCAGGTCGATATCCACGGTCCGTGTAGCCCTAACTACTAAATTCCTCCCTTTAATTTGTTTTTGCCGTCGAAGACACACAACCCAGATTCATTTCACCCCTGGCAGGACGAGTAGTCACGGCACCAACTGGTAAAATCTTGCACAGAGGTCCCTAGGTTCAATTCCCGATCCAGCCACAAATTTTCTCCGTGTATGTCTATCTGAGACTGAGTTGGAAAATTACGGTATCTTCATAGTGACAAACTAATGAAAATATTGATCAAATTCGACTGGTCAAGGACTGTTAATATAAATAAATTTGAAACATTGGTCATTGTAATGATTGGTTTCATGTTATGCTAAGCTTGTGTTTCAAGACAAGGCTGTCTTTGTTGGTGATGATACTGATGTATATATTTAGAAACAAGTAATGCTTTGATTTTGATTACAGGTGTGGTCTTTTAAAAAAATTAATGCATGGCAAGGTTGATAGTGAGACTAATAAATTCTTTCAGCAGAATTCAGCTAGACACACACAAAAAAAGACAATCACTACAGCCTTCCAAGAAGATGGACTGCCTCACAATAGTTTCCTTGAGGACTGTCTTGAAATATCCAGAGTTTAAGGTATGCATTTTGTACACCATGAAAATCAGCTTATAGTTTAGCTGTTATCTAATTAGAGGGAATTTTCAATAGGGACTGGGTCTTTTCATTTGCTGGACCCTTATGTAACAATGACACTGTTCTTCCACCCCTGTTAGATCCACTATAACTTTAAGGAAAATAATTGGATCATCCTGTCCCACCAATATGCACATCTACAAATGAGAATGAAGCATTGCACAAAGTTTCAAGACTATCCGATAAGCCATATAGGAGAAGTGTTCACAAGATTTTGTGACAGACAGAAAGACAGATGAAGTACAAAAACTATGTCTCCCCCTGGAAGAGGGGAGACATAATTAGAATTTTTTTTTAGACAGAAAGGAATGAGATCTCTGATACAGATTTTGCTATGAATATATATCATGTTTTGCTGAGTGAAAACATTTTTTTCTTCTCTTTTATTTATACGTATCTAAGCACAAAGTAATTAATACTTTTCATACTTTCCCAATTTGAACATTTTATGTGTCAATTTTCCCAATTCTACGGACTCTGGACCCAGTTTGAAAATGGTAGGAAAACCCCTGCGAAGACTCAAATATGAAATCATTTTCAATTAGAGGTTAAAACATTTAGTGATGAATTAATTACTGGAATTTATGAGGACTACTGAGACATGTTAAAATGGTGTCACATTTGTCTTCAGATTCAAGAAACGGACTCTATCTGGAAAAGGAAAACAATATCAAAGCTCCTCTGTGAGAAGTTGGCCAAGGAAAGCATTCAGAAGAAAGTGGAGATTCATTGTTTTTACCAGATCCAGCAGATCACAGAAAGCATCTAGTAGGGGAGGTAAATGAAGCATCTTTTACTCCCTATATACAGGGCTTGAAGCTAACTTTTTATGTCACCAGTATTCCTTGTGACAAGACCTTTCCGTGGGTACCAACATTTTTGACCCCGTGACCTTGACCTTGGAGTTTGACCTACTTTTTGAAAACTTTAACCTTGCTAATAACTTTTGAACATTAAGTGATAGAGCTTTGATATTTTACATGAGTGTTCCATGTGACAAGACCTTTCCAGGGATACCAACATTTTTGACCATGTGACCTTGACCTTGGAGTATGACCTACTTTTTGAAAACTTTAACCTTGCTAATAACTTTTGAACAGTAAGTGATAGAGCTTTGATATTTCACATGAGTGTTCCTTGTGA